>NC_064929.1:79828351-80431789 GCF_023897955.1 Schistocerca gregaria
TATTACAAATGACTGAAGCGATTTTACAGCTCTACAATAACTTTATTATTTGAGATATTTGCACAATGCTTTGCACACACATACAAAAACTCAAACAGTTTTCTTAGGCATCCACAAATGTACCATATGTGCCCCTTTAGTGATTCGGCAGACATCAAGCCGATAATCAAGTTCCTCCCACACTCGGCGCAGCATGTCCCCATCAGTGAGTTCGAAAGCACCGTTGATGCGAGCTCGCAGTTCTGGCACGTTTCTTGGTAGAGGAGGTTTAAACACTGAATCTTTCACATAACCCCACAGAAAGAAGTCGCATGGGGTTAAGTCGGGAGAGCGTGGAGGCCATGGCATGAATTGGTGATCATGATCTCCACCACGGCCGATCCATCAGTTTTCCAGTCTCCTGTTTAAGAAATGCCGAACATCATGATGGAAGTGCGGTGGAGCACCATCCTGTTGAAAGATGAAGTCGGCGCTGTCGGCTTCCAGTTGTGGCATGAACCAATTTTCCAGCATGTCCAGATACACGTGTCCTGTAACGTTTTTTTCGCAGAAGAAAAGGGGGCCGTAAACTTTAAACCGTGAGATTGCACAAAACACGTTAACTTTTGGTGAATTGCGAATTTGCTGCACGAATGCGTGAGGAATCTCTACCGCCCAGATTCGCACATTGTGTCTGTTCACTTCACCATTAAGAAAAAATGTTGATTCATCACTGAAAACAAGTTTCGCACTGAACGCATCCTCTTCCATGAGCTGTTGCAACCGCGCCGAAAATTCAAACCGTTTGACTTTGTCATCGGGTGTCAGGGCTTGTAGCAATTGTAAACGGTAAGGCTCCTGTTTTAGCCTCTTCCGTAAGATTTTCCAAACCGTCGGCTGTGGTACGTTTAGCTCCCTGCTTGCTTTATTCGTCGACTTCCGCGGGCTACGCGTGAAGCTTGCCCGCACGCGTTCAACCGGTTCTTCGCTCACTGCAGGCCGACCCGTTGATTTCCCCTTACAGAGGCATCCAGAAGCTTTAAACTGCGATACCATCGCCGAATGGAGTCAGCAGTTGGTGGATATTCGTTGAACTTCGTCCTGAAGTGTCGTTGGACTGTTATGTCTGACTGATGTGAGTGCATTTCAAGCACGACAACGCTCTCTCGGCTCCAGTCGCCATTTTGTCTCAATGCGCTCTCGAGAACTCTGGCGGCATAAACCTGAAGTGCGGCTTCAGCCGAACAAGACTGTGAGTTTTTCTATGTATCTGTAGTGTGTCGTGACCATATATCAATGAATGGAGCTACAGCGAATTTATGAATCGCTTCAATCATTTGTAATAGCCCTATATAAGTCTTACAGGAGACTATGTTGAAAATAAAAAGGTTTACCCCAAACACGAAAGCAGTTTTTTTTCACGGACTTTTCAAATGCCCCCCGTATAGTTTTCAACTGCGAAATGTGTGGGAATCAACGTCGCAACACGAGGAGTCGTTTCACTGATGCCATTTATGCCACCTCCCGAGGGTTCTTCGTGTCTGTTCTGATAGGCGGTGTAGCCGAAATGTTTGCCTCTGCCACCTATGCGAATATCACGTGGTTTTAACGCTGGGTGTCGTGGTTCTAAGCTCCTTCACGGAGGCGTTAAAAGAAGAAATAAGATATTAGTAAGAGTGTATTCGACGACCTACCGCTCGTGTGACAGGTCCGCGATGACATTTGGCAGAATTTTGGCGAAATTTGGTGCCAATGTAATATCACTAACCCACCTTACAGCTCACATGATATTCTGAAGCGTCGCGGAGACACGGGGTTACGTCGCTTTGGCACCATTGCAGAGGAAGGGTGGATGCACCTGTGCGACACATTTTCAACTCCTGCGTCGCAATGGCCGACAGTTAAAAAGTTTAGAAAAAGTAGGTTTTTTTTCTACACGTTGTATACAGGGTGGACCATTGATAGTGACCGGGCCAAATATCTCACGAAATAAGCGTCAAACGAGAAAACTATAAAGAAGGAAACTTGTCTAGCTTGAAGGGGGAAAGCAAATGGCGCTACAGTTCAAAAAATGGCTCTGAGCACTATGGGACTCAACCTCTGTGGTCATTAGTCCCCTAGAACTTAGAACTACTTAAACCTAACTAACCTAAGGACATCACACACATCCATGCCCGAGGCAGGATTCGAACCTGCGACCGTAGCAGTCCCACGGTTCCGGACTGCGCGCCTAGAACCGCGAGACCGGCGCTACAGTTGACCCGCTAGATGGCGCTCCCGTAGCTCAAACGGATATCAACTGCGTTTTCTTAAAATAGGGAAGCCCATTTTTATTACATATTGGTATAGTACGTAAAAAAATATCAGTGTTTTAGTTGCACCACTTTTTTCGCTTTGTATAGATGGCGCTGTATTAGTCACAATCGTGATTCCACATAACATTCCGCCAGTGCGGACGGTATTTGCTTCGTGATACATTACCCGTTTTAAAATGGGCCGTTTACCAATTGCGGAAAAAAGTCGATATCGTGTTGATGTAGGGCTGTTGTGATAAAAATGCCCAATGGGCGTGTGCTACTCGAGAGTATCGAAAACATCAGTGTTGAGAATGGTACATCAATATTCATTGCACCCGTACCATATTTTTTATGGACCAGGAATTGCATGGCATCGTCTGCAGTCCTGCATATTACGGGACGATGACAGATTTTTGGCACGCGTTCTATTTAGCGACGAAGCGTCATTCACCAACAGCAGTAACGTAAGCCGGCGTAATATGCACTATTGGGCAACGGAAAACCCACGATGGCTGCGACAAGTGGAACATCAGCGACCTTGGCGGTTTAACGTATGGTGCGGCATTATGGGAGGAGGGATAATTGGCCCCTCTTTTATCGATGGCAATCTAAATGGTGCAACGTATGCTGATTTCCTACATAATGTTCCTACCGATGTTACTACAAGATGTTTCACTGCATGACAGAATGGCGATGTACTTCCGACATGATGGATGTCCGGCACATAGCTCACGTGCGGTTGAAGCGGTATTGAATAGCATATTTCATGTCAGGTGGATTGGTCGTCGAAGCACATTCGCCGGGTCTGACGTCCCCGGACTTCTTTCTGTGGGGAAAGTTGAAGGATATTTGATATCGTGAACCACCGGCAACGCCTGACAACATGCGTCAGCGCATTGTCAATGTATGTGCAAACATTACGGAAGGCGAACTACTCGCTGTTTAGAGGAATGTCGTTACACGTATTGACAAGTGCATTGAGGTTGACGGACATTATTTTGAGCATTTATTGCATTAATGTGGTATTTACAGGTAATCACGCTGTAACAGCATGCGTTGTCAGAAATGGTAAGTTCACAAATGTACATGTATCACATTGGAACAACCGAAATAGTGTTCAAACGTACCAGCGTCCTGTATTTTAATTTTAAAAACCTACCTGTTAGCAACTGTTCGTCTAAAATTGAGCTATATGTTCGTGACTATTTCAGCGCCTTCTATACAAAGAGAAAAAAGTGGTCCAACTAAAACACTAATATTTCTTTACGTACTAACGAATATGTACTAAAAATGAGGATTCCTATTTTTTAAAAAGAAAACTCAGTTGACATCCGTTTGACCTATGGCAGCGCCATCTGGCGGGCCAACCATAGCGCCATCTGGTTTCCCGCTTCACGGTAGACAAGTTTCGTTCTTTGTAGTTTTTTCGTTTGACGCTTATATCTTGAGATATTTGGCCCGGTCACGATCAATGGAGCACCCTGTATTAGTGAATTCTCTGTGATTTAGGTAATTTTGTATATCGATGTCTTGGTCGTCGTATTCTGACGTTGCCATGGGGTTTCTCTGTTGCTTTGAAGTGATTAACATTTAAATGAAGTAATATTGAGAATGAATTTCAGGAAGTTGGAAATGTATGTCTGTCAAAGTGGGTGACGCTAAAGGTTACAATGAGGTTTCAATACGTCATTATTATCTCGTTGAGTACTACAAGAAATGATTCATTCTTCGTATTATTTATCATTATTGTGTAATGATTCTAAAGCTTTTAATGTGAACTTGTACTTAACTAAAAAATCTGTGATCTCTTTAGTCTGAGAATTTACCCCCACGCAAGTAATGGTCGACATGATCAATACGTTGCTGGTTGTTACAGGAATTTAAGTCTGATTCTAAGCAACTGGTTTCAGATATAATCTGTCCGCTTTAGTTGTGGCGAAGAATCGTTTCATTGCATGATTGAAATTCGCTGAAATACAAATTTAATCCATATCAAGTCTGAAATGAATGTAAATGAGTTACATAAAACTGCAACTAGTTACTTTTTCTTAATAACTATGTTTTATTTCACGGACCATCTTCAGATGGTAGCAGAGCACTGTATTTCATTGGGACATTCAATGGAATACAATGGAACAAAAATTTTAGCTCCGGTTTCCGGATTTTGGGATTCCGTAATCAAGGAATCAGTGGAAATACGTCTTGCCGATAATCTTATAAATCGTGACAACGGCTTTCAACTGGATAAAAATTGGAATGCTGTTATTAGAATTATACATTCACAGCGGAATAGACAGCGTCATTCGATACTCAATGACTAGATGATCTTTTACTTTCACCACCGAGGGCAGCACGTACAACTCGGCTATGCAGCGCATGTCAACACGTGCGCGAGAATCAGTATAAATACCGCGACTGCACCTGGGCTCTTCAGTAGTTGTGTACTCACCTGATGATGGCCGGACGTCTCTGGGCCGAAATATCGTGGTAGAATGTCGACGGGATCCGGCTGCATACCCGGAAATTATTAGAAGAACAAATACGCCGGGAAAATTTCAGAAGTCACATCAAATACCTTTACGGGGAGGAGATGGTTCAGGATATCCACGTACTGGATAAATTACGTGAGAAAAGAGCCAGGTTGCTGTGTTCACTAAATTTTCTACTGAAATGTAGAAACAATAACTTGATTCCAACGTTCGCCAGAGTTGTTTATTTTATTAATAGTGTGGCCGCCAACAATATAAAACGCAAGGCGAGTCTGGCTTTATTAAGAGAACGAATCCGTTATACGCGTCGTGAGTTAGACGCTGTTGCCAGGAATTTATATTATTTACATCTGAAGATTGCAGCAAGATGTTCTTCCCTTAGCTGGGACTGGATTGACGGTGTATCTTGGGCCAAGGCAGACTGGGTTCACAGGAACAGTACGAACAGGCAAAGTGCGAAGTGTAGCCAACTCGTAACACGAAAGCCGCAAGAAGCTATCTCTGGACGATCCGTGGTGAACCTTACGGAGAAATCGTTTGAAGATGCGACGATGTCAGTGCTTGCGAAAGATTTAAACTTCGCCCCTACTCCTGCTTCACTGCCTTTAACGGATTTCATCAGTTCCATTGAGGAAGCCATTAGACGTCTCCCTGTGGATAATGCAGACGAAATTCGACGTGAATCTTGCCGAACGTTGTTGAAATGTGCGCCACAACGGAGTAACATCTCGCCAGCTGAAAGAGCTGCTCTCCGCAGCCTCAGAGAAGATACTAGCACAGTCGTACTGCCTGCGGATAAGGGTAACGCCACAGTTCTTCTGACAAGGGAAGCCTACAACGAGAAGGTATATTGTCAGCTAAATGATTCCACGTACCGCAGAATTGAAAAGGACCCAACAAGCCGAATATCAAGGAAAACTGCTACCCTTTTGAACGACTGTTCTCTACCTGAACAAATTATCAAGAGATTGAGACCACACAATGCAGTACCACCAAGACTCTACGGTCTTCCCAAGATACACAAGGATGGTGCCCCACTACGATTAATAGTGAGTAATATTGGTGCTGCCACCTATTCTACAGCAAAATATCTGGCCTCACTACTAAAGCCGTATGTGGGTAAGTGTTGCCACCATATACGTAATTCCGAGGATTTTGTCAGTCGCTTGAAGGAAGTTAAGCTTAGCAGCTCGGATTTATTAGTCAGCTTTGATGTGGTCTCACTATTTACCAAAGTGCCTTTAATGGAATCGTTACATCTTATTGGTAACTTATTCAGTGCAGAAATGACGGCCTTGTTCGAACATATACTCTCCTCAACGTACTTTTTATTCAATGACGAATTCTTTGAACAAACAGACGGCGTCGCCATGGGGAGCCCTTTGTCCCCTGTGGTAGCTAATCTCTTTATGGAGGACTTTGAGGAGAAAGCACTTGAGTCTGCTGTCTTAAAGCCTACGGTCTTCTGGCGGTACGTAGATGATACTTTTGTTGTATGGCCTCATGGTAGACAGGAACTGGAGAAATTCCTTCACCATTTTACATGAGAACATCAAATTCACGATGGAGATTGAAAAAGATGGCACTTTAGCATTTCTAGACGTGTTAGTATGCCGTAAAAATGATGGGTCATTAGGACATTCTGTGTACAGGAAACCGACTCACACAGATCTGTATCTCCAGGCGTCAAGCTGCCACCACCCAGCACAAACAGCCGGTGTTCTCAGTACCTTAATACATCGAGCGCATGTAATATCGGACGATGAAAACCTCCACGCAGAATTAGAACACTTGGAAAAGGTTTTTAAAGAGAATGGCTACACTTCACGCCAAATAAGAAAGGCCATGCGCAACTGTCATAACAAGAAGCAGCGCACTGAGGACGCTGATGGCGACTTTAAATCAACTGCGTTTCTTCCATACGCCGGGAATGTGTCGTCGAAAATAGGCCGATTACTGAAGAAGAATAAAATCAAGGTTATCTTCCGTCCACCAGCAAAGAACCGGGCCCTGGTTGGATCCGTTAAAGACGATTTACAACTGAAGAAAGCAGGCGTCTACAAAATCCCCTGTGAATGTGGCTCTGCATATATTGGCCAGACGATAAGAACTGTCCATGAACGATGAACAGAACATGAAAGATACACCCGTCTGCGGCAACCGTCAAAATCGGCAGTAGCAGGGCACTGTATTTCATTGGGACATTCAATGCAATACAATGGAACAAAAATTTTAGCTCCGGTTTCCGGATTTTGGGATTCCGTAATCAAGGAATCAGTGGAAATACGTCTTGCCGATAATCTTATAAATCGTGACAACGGCTTTCAACTGGATAAAACTTGGAATCCTGTTATTAAAATTATACAATCACAGCGGAATAGACAGCGTCATTCGATACTCAAAGACTAGATGGTCTTTTACTTTCACCACCGAGGGCAGCACGTACAACTCGGCTATGCCGCGCATGCAACACGTGACTCATGTGCTGTAGGATATCAGTACATTTCGCATGCGCTAGATTCGGCATAAACACCGCGACTGCACCTGGGCTCTTCAGTAGTTGTGTACTCACCTGATGATGGCCGGGCGTCTCTGGGTCGAAATATCGTGGCAGAATGTCGACGGGATCCGGCTGCATACCCGGAAATTATTAGAAGAACAAATACGCCGGGAAAATTTCATAAGTCACATCTTCAGATGGTTTCTAGAGGTTACATCACTGTTTTTAGCATAATGTGGGGTGCTGGCTCTGTGACAAGAAGATGGACCACGCTTTAATTTACCTGTTTACTTGCCGATATGGATGTCAATTTAGTTTTTACTTACATTATGGGCTACATTATGGGCGGCTGTTCCCGTTAGTGTCCATCCGTGTGCTTCCATTTTGATGGTCAGTTGATATACCACTTCACACACTTTAACACAATATATATTAATTTACACTCTGACAGCGAAACTTTGCCAGCATTCAGCATGTGCTGTGCAACTGCTGCTTGTAACAAAGGTCTTGACAAAAAGGTATGGCATAGGCCTGCTTTGCACAGAGAAGTATTTTGTTCTTTTTTTAAACATGTATAAAAGTCGATATCAGGGCAAATATTTTAACCAGATTAGCGATAACATAAGAGCACAAAATAAAATAAATAAATGAATCAGTTACTACAAGAAAAAACTTCAAGTATCTGATGTCTTATTTCTATTTGTATATTAACGTACAATACAGTCAGTTTATAGAACATATTTTAATCAAGACTGGCATTAACATAAATGCCCAGCAGTCAATAATACAGAGCTACCGCATTTGCAATGAGGTACAGCCGTTTGTATGACCATGAACTTTATATTTAAGTGTAAATTTTAAATAATAACAAACCTTCAACTGAACTGTTGACTTATTTCTGTTATTACGTTAATATGACGTGGAATATTAGTAAAAGTAGATTCTGTTTATTTTCACTAAGGTAATATATATAAAGGTTATAGTGTTTGTAATGGACTAAAGCTGTTTTTATGACCGTACACGTTATATTGCAAACCAAGAACAGAAACTCAAGTGAACTGTTGACTTATTTTTGCTCTTGTATTAACGTGATCTGAAATATTGGTAAAGGCACATTCTGTTTGTTAATGTGGAATAAAACATAATTATTCAAGAAAGTGACTGGTTGCAGTTTTAAGTAATTTGTTTACATTAAATTAACAGTCGCGGGTTATAAAGTATCCGTAATGGATAAGCTTAGTCTGAAAGAATGGTTGTAATTACATTTCTTTGTACTAAGTACTAATTAGTGTAATGTATTCAGCTGCTATTTTGATCATTAGTTATATGCTACACTTTTCCACATTGTGCCGGTCAACTTGCTTCGGACTCTATGCCTTACCGACAAATTAAGCAGATGTAATACACTGCTCAAAGAGGAAGGCTTACATACACTTCTGTTTATCATTTGATGAAAAGGTACATTAGTTAGAGCAGAAATTATTTTGTATCATTAACATTATGTCCGTTTCATAACACATTTGGCGTTGTCTGATCCCCAGTGTCCATGACTCTCAATCCTCATCATCTTCTCTTACATCTTTTGATTTATTGTTTTTACAAGTATTTCCAAGTTCTCTTCGGCTTTGCTTGTTCCCTGGGGCTTGGTGGTATACGCAGCATAGTCTGCCTAGGTAACACTTGGAATCACGCGACCATTGGACATGACAGTGCTGTATTAACTATTTCCATGTGATATCCGTTGTTAATGACCATTGTACACCCATACATAATCGAACCTCTTCCGTATGTATTTCTTTTTGGATACTGATAATTGCACTCTGAAAACGCAGTGGCCTTCAACCTCCTCTTCTTATCCTCTGTAACTCTCCATGTACCTGCGCTACACAACAAGGTACCTTTAACTACACTAATGGCGATTAAAATTGCTACATCACGAAGATAACGTGCTACAGACTCGACATTTAACTGACAGGAAGAAGATGCTGTGATATGCTAATAATTAGCTTTTCAGAGCAGTCGAGATGAAGGCAGAGCTCACCATCTGCAGCATCGTTGACAGAACCGACTGCGGACCTTTGGTGCAGAGCCGGGTGGAGGGTCTGAATCAGAGGCTCAGACGGTTTTGCGACCGTATTGGCTGCAGATTCCTTGACTTGCGCCATAGAGTGGTGGGGTTTCGGGTTCCGCTGAATAGGTCAGGAGTTCACTACACTCAGCTGGCGGCTACACGGGTAGAGGAGGCTGTGTGGCGTGGACTGGGCGGTTTTTTAGGTTAGAAGGCCTCGGGAAAGTGCGGGATGGGCTGCAATGTCAAAGGGTGCTTGGCAATTACAGGACGTGCTTGGATCAAGGAACAGTCGGAATTATAGTTGTAAATTGTTGTAGTTGCGCTGGAAAAGTCCCTGAGCTTGAAGCGCTAATAGAAAGCACAGAGGCTGATATCGTTATAGGTACAGAAAGCTGGCTAAAGCCTGAAATAAGTTCTGCAGAAATTTTTACGAAGTCTCAGACGGTGTTCAGGAAAGATAGATTAGGCAGAATTGGTGGTGGAATGTTTGTGTCTGTCAGCAGTGGTTTATCTTGTAGTGAAGTCGAAGTAGATACTCCGTGCGAATTGGTATGGGTGGAGGTTATACTTAACAGCCGAATTAAGTTAATAATTGGCTCCTTCTACCGACCCCCAGACTCCGATGATACAGTTGCGGAACAGTTCAGAGAAAGTTTTGAGTCTCGTAACAAATAAATACCCCACTCATACGATTATAGTTGGTGGGGACTTCAACCTACCCTCGGTATGTTGGCAAAAATACTTGTTCAAAACCGGTGGTAGGCAGAAAACGTCTTCCGAGATTGTCCTAAATGCTTTCTCCGAAAATTATTTCGAGCAGTTAGTCCACGAACCCACGCGAATTGTAAATGGTTGCGAAAACACACTTGACCTCTTGGCCACAAACAATCCAGAGCTGATAGAGAGCATCATGACTGATACAGGGATTAGTGACCACAAGGTCGTTGTAGCTAGGCTCAATACCATTTCTTCCAAATCCATCAGAAACAAACGCAAAATAATTTTATTTAAAAAAAGCGGATAAAGTGTCACTAGAAGCCTTCCTAAAAGACAATTTCCATTCCTTCCGAACTGACTATCCGAATGTAGACGAGATGTGGCTCAAATTCAAAGATATAGTAGCAACAGCAATTGAGATATTCATACCTCATAAATCGGTAAGAGATGGAACGGATCGCCCGTGGTACACAAAAAAGGTCCGAACGCTGTTGCAGAGGCAACGGAAAAAGCATGCGAAGTTCAGAAGAACGCGAAATCCCTAAGATGGGCTAAAATTTACAGACGGGCGAAATTTGGCACGTACTTCGATGCGAGATGCCTTTAATAGGTTCCACAACGAAACATTGTCTCGAAATTTGGTAGAAAATCCGAAGAAATTCTGGTCGTATGTAAAGTACACAAGCGGCAAGACGCAGTCAATACCTTCGCTGCGCAGTGCCGATGGTACTGTTATCGACGACTGTGCCGCTAAAGCGGAGTTATTGAACGCAGTTTTCCGAAATTCCTTCACCAGGGAAGACGAATGGAATATTCCAGAATTTGAAACACGAACATCTGCTAGCATGAGTTTCTTAGAAGTAGATACCTTAGGAGTTGCGAAGCAACTCAAATCGCTTGATACGGGCAAGTCTTCAGGTCCAGATTGTATACCGATTAGGTTCCTTTCAGATTACGCTGATACTATAACTCCCTACTTAGCACTCATATACAACCACTCGCTCACCGATAGATCTGTACCTACAGATTGGAAAATTGCGCAAGTCGCACCAGTGTTCAAGAAGGGTAGTAGGAGTAATCCATTTAACTACAGACCTATATCATTGACGTCCGTTTGCAGTAGGGTTTTGGAGCATATACTGTATTCAAACATTATGAACCACCTCGAAGGGAACGATCTATTGACACGTAATCAGCATGGCTTCAGAAAACATCGCTCTTGTGCAACGCAGCTAGCTCTTTATTCGCAGGAAGTAATGGCCGCTATCGACAGGGGATCTCAAGTTGATTCCGTATTTCTAGATTTCCGGAAAGCTTTTGACACCGTTCCTCACAAGCGACTTCTAATCAAGCTGCGGGCCTACGGGGTATCGTCTCAGTTGTGCGACTGGATTCGTGATTTCCTGTCAGGAAGGTCGCAGTTCGTAGTAATAGACGGAAAATCATCGAGTAAAACTGAAGTGTTATCAGGTGTTCCCCAGGGAAGCGTCCTGGGACCTCTACTGTTCCTGATCTATATAAATGACCTGGGTGACAATCTGAGCAGTTCTCTTAGACTGTTCGCAGATGATGCTGTAATTTACCGTCTAGTAAGGTCATCCGAAGACCAGTATCAGCTGCAAAGCGATTTAGAAAAGATTGCTGTATGGTGTGTCACGTGGCAGTTGACGCTAAATAACGAAAAGTGTGAGATGATCCACATGAGTTCCAAAAGAAATCCGTTGGAATTCGATTACTCGATAAATAGTACAATTCTCAAGGCTGTCAATTCAACTAAGTACCTGGGTGTTAAAATTACGAACAACTTCAGTTGGAAGGACCACATAGATAATATTGTCGGGAAGGCGAGCCAAAGGTTGCGTTTCATTGGCAGGACACTTAGAAGATGCAACAAGTCCACTAAAGAGACAGCTTACACTACACTCGTTCGTCCTCTGTTAGAATATTGCTGCGCGGTGTGGGATCCTTACCAGGTGGGATTGACGGAGGACATCGAAAGGGTGCAAAAAAGGGCAGCTCGTTTTGTATTATCGCGTTATAGGGGAGAGAGTGTGGCAGATATGATACACGAGTTGGGATGGAAGTCATTACAGCATAGACGTTTTTCGTCGCGGCGAGACCTTTTAACGAAATTTCAGTCACCAACTTTCTCTTCCGAATGCGAAAATATTTTGTTGAGCCCAACCTACATAGGTAGGAATGATCATCAAAATAAAATAAGAGAAATCTGAGCTCGAACAGAAAGGTTTAGGTGTTCGTTTTTCCCGCTCGCTGTTCGGGAGTGGAATAGTAGAGAGATAGTATGATTGTGGTTCGATGAACCCTCTGCCAGGCACTTAAATGTGAACTGCAGACTAGTCATGTAGACACAAGGTTGGCGCCGGTGGCGACACCTACAGCGTGCTGACATGCGGAAAGTGTTTCCAACCGATTTCTCGTACACAAACAGCAGTTGACCGGCGTTGCCTGGTGAAACATTGTTGTGATGCCTCGTGTAAGGAGGAGAAATGCGCACCATCACGTTTCCGACTTTGATAAAGGTCATATTGTAGCGTGTCACACGATTGCGGTTTATGGAATCGGTGGTTCAGGAGGGTAATACGGAACGCCGAGCTGGATCCAAACGGCCTCGTATCACTATCAGTCGAGATGACAGGCACCTTATCCTCACGGCTGTAACGGATCGTGGCCACGTCTCGATCCCTGAATCAAGAGATGGGGACGTTTGCAAGACAACAACCATCTGCACGAACAGTTCGACGTTTGCAGCAGCATGGACTATCAGCTCGGAGACCGTGGCTGCGGTTACCCTTGACGCTGCATAACAGACAGGAGCGCCTGCGATGGTGTACTCAACGACGAACCTGGGTGCACGAATGGCAAAACGTCATTTTTTCGGATGAATCCAAATTCTGTTTACAGTATCATGATGGTCGCAACCGTGTTTGGTGACATCGCAGTGAACGCACATTGGAAGCCTGTATTTGTCATCGCCATACTGGCGCATCACCCGGCTTGATGGTATGGGGTGCCATTGGTTACACGTCTCGGTCACCTCTTGTTCGCATTGACGGCACTTTGAACAGTGGATGTTACATTTAAGATATGTTACGACCCGTGGCTCTAACCTTCATTCGATCCCCGCGAAACCCTACATTTCAGCAGGATAATGCACGACCGCATGTTGCAGGTCCTGTACGGGCCTTTCTGGATACAAAAAATGTTCGACTGCTGCCCTGGCCAGGAAATTCTCTAGATCTCTCACCAATTGAAAACGTCTGGTCAATGGTGGCCGAGCAACTGGCTCGTCACAATACCCCAGTCACTACTCTTGATGAAGTGTGGTATCGTGTTGAAGCTGCATGGGCAGCTGTACCTGTACAGGCGATCGAAGCTCTGTTTGACTCAGTGCCCAGGCGTGTCAAGGCCGTTATTGCGGCCACAGCTGGTTGTTCTGAGTACTGATTTCTCAGGATCTATGCACCGAAAATGCGTGAAAATGTAATCACATGTAAGTTGTAGTATAATATATTTGTCCAATGAATACACGTGTATCATCTGCATTTCTTCTTGGTGTAGCAATTTTAATGGGCAGTAATTTGTTACTCCAAAGGACAAGGATTAAAGAAGAGTTCAGTACTCTAGCCTAAGCTGTGCTTTTTGCAGTTCCTTGATCATCTTTACCTGTGGTGTCAAATTCCGCTGCTGGTAGAAGCAAGCTGAAAGTTCTCCGATATCGAGTTAGATGCTGAATAATTCTGCCGTTTTTGGAAGATACTTTGTTCTTTGAGTGTTCCGTTCTAAGCCCCATCACTTATACTCTTCCTGCAGTTTATGTGCCATGTATTCTACATCATCTTTTTCGCCGGCAATCACGACATGATCGTTCGCAAATTGCTGCTTATGGAAGTATATTTCATCCATATGTACATTCATTCTTCTGCGTTTGCTTTTCCTTTTATCTGGAGCTTTTGCTACGTATGTTGTAAACAGTATGGGTGATGGTTGAAATGGGTTCAGCACTATGGGAGTTAACATCTGAGGTCATCAACTACTAAAACCTAACTAACCTAAGGACATCCACGCCCGAGACGAGATACGAATCTGCGACCGTAGCAGTTGCGCGGTTCCAGGCTGTAGCCCCTAGAACCGCTCGCCACTTAGGCCGGCGCTCGCGTTTGTGCTTGGCAGGTTTCCGCCCGCTGGAGGCCAGACGGTATCGTTTAGTTGACACAGTTGTCGTTGTTTGTCTTCTTCTCGTGTTGACTCGTGCCACTCCGTTTCGCAAGCATTGCCTGTCCGCTAGTGGCAGCAGCGGCGATTATTGATATGCAGTAACTGTTGCCCTATGTTTGGGTCGACGTGGTTGTTTTTCCGGGTCGTGTGAGTGCGGAGTCGTTTGGGGACTCAGGTGGAGCCATGTCCGCGCAGTGTGAGAACACGCCGGGACTGCCTCGTAGACCTCGTCGTAAACCAGATCCAGCGAGCTTTAACTTGAGTGCATTCAGATTCAAGTAGAGGAACCTCCACCATTGCGATATCGCGCGATCCTCCAGCGACCTGGGTTCTTGTTGCTGCTCGTAGTGTCGCCGAGGCGAAGAGCAGCGAGTGGAGTGCTCGGTGGAGGCGGATCTGATTAGCTTTGCTCGACTTCTTATTACTGTTTAATGCGTACACCTTGTCACAATTTGTTCAACCAGCGGTATTTTTCTTACGTGGTGGCCGCTAACACACCAGTTACCTGCCCTGGGGGTTGGTGTACGTAACGGCAGTGTACTTTTCCTCGCCTTGCCGCTGCTGTCCGGTAAGACGTGTAGTTTTGACAGCTTGCTTGATTGTAGGCCGGTTGGTGATTTTCTCTACTCTGGTGGTAGCGATTCCTTTCTCGTTCCAGGCGCTCTAAACACTGTATTCTGGGGATGTAGTGCAGACCGCCGGTTCCGGCTTTGGTGTATTGTTCCATCGTTGTATTTGATTTGTCGGACATCGTTGGTCATTCGTTTTGGAGGGTGGTTGGCGAGCAAAGCTCACTTGAGGGTTGCCCATGTGGTAGTTTGAGAATTTCTTCTCCCGCCGATTTATTTCGACAAAGAGTATAGTTTAATAGTGCAAGTGTAAAAGCATATATTTGGTGAAATGGAAGTACTACGATTATTTCTGTGAGTGCGAATTACGAGGTGTACATCGGCGTAAGTAAACATATGGTGATCTGTGATTTCGTGGCAAAACTGTTAGAACAAAGAGAACAGTGGGACTTCTGGTTCTGTTCGAATTATTTGAATAAGTTTCGTTTATAACAGCCTACATTGCTGCTCTTGGGGGCTTGGAGTCAAATTATTATTAAAGTAAAACTGTGAACCGCTCACCAGTGCTAATTCCATTGTGTGAAAGAAAAGGACAACGCTAATAAATAGTGATTGAACTGTGTCATGAAAAACTGATTTTAGTATAATAATCGCCTAATTCTTATCCCCTAGTATAAATTGTACTTACGTCTGGTTTAACAGTTAATTCAAAAACTATAACAAATGCGCGGGTGTGGAAGTGTACTTATGCATCAAGTGTGGAAGTCATCCCCTGAGACTTACATGAGAGCCAAAATTTGCAATAACACTTTTTAACCAACATTTGTATATGCACATTTCGTGTGAAAACGCTGCAACCGCACTTCTTCTTTATTATTTTACCACCCCCTCGCAAATGGTGCGACAATTCTTCTCTGACTTGTTGTTGTTGTGATCTGCAGTCCTGAGACTGGTTTGATGCATCTCTCAATGCTACCCTATCCTGTGCAAGCTTCTTCAACTCCCAGTAGCTACTGCAAACTACATCCTTCTGAATCTGCTTAGTGTATTCATCTCTTGGTCTCCCTCTACGATTTTTACCCTCCACGCTGCCCTCCAAAGCTAAATTGGCGATCCCTTGATGCCTCGGAAAATGCCCAACCAACCGACCCCATCTTCTAGTCAAGTTGTGCCACAAATTTCTCTTCTCTCCAGTTATATTCAATACCTCCTCATTAGTTATGTGACCTACCCATTTAATCTTCAGCATTATACTGTAGCACGACATTTCGAAAGATTCTATTCTCTTCTTGTCTAAACTAGTTATCGTCGACGTTTCACTTCCATACATGGCTACACTCCATACAAATACTCTCAGAAACGACTTCCTGACACTTAAATCTATACTTGATATTAACAAATTTCTCTTCTTCAGAAACGCTTTCCTTGCCATGGCCAGTCTACATTTTATATCCTCTCTACTTTGACCATCATCAGTTACTTTGCTCCCCAAATAGCAAAACTTCTTTACTACTTTAAGTGTCTCATTTCCTAATCTAATTCCCTCAGCATCACCCGCCTTAATTCGACTACATTCCATTATCCTCGTTTTGCTTTTGTTGATGTTCATCTTACACCCTCCTTTCAAGACACTGTCCATTCTGTTCGACTGCTCTTTCAAGTCCTTTGCTGTCTCTGGCAGAATTACAATGTCATCGGCGAACCTCAAAGTTTTTATTTCTTCTCCATTGATTTAATACCTACTCCCAACTTTTCTTTTGTTTCCTTTACAGCTTGCTTAATATACAGATTGAATAACATCGGGGAGAGGCTACAACCCTGTCTCACTCCCTTCCCAACCACTGCTTCCCTTTCATGCCCCTCGACTCTTATAACATGTGGTTTCTGTACAAATCGTAAATAGCCTTTCACTCCCTGTATTTTACCCTTGCCACCTTCAGAATTTGAAAGAGAGTATTCCAGTCCTCATTGATAAAAGCTTTCTCTAAGTCTACAAATGCTACAAACGTAGATTTGCCTTTGCCTTCTCTGACTTATCAAAGCATAAAAGGAACTGAGATGTCAGCTGACAGACGATTGTCCATCAGCGTAGTGTAATGTCCATGTAAGTAAAAAGACATACGAATTCATAATTTTATGTAGCTCGCTACAGCTACGTCTCTGGTCCGACAACTTTCTCTAACACAATTTGCACAGAATGTGTCAACTCCTGTTTCTGCTTTCTTGTAATTAGTTGCGAAATATTAAATTAAAGCGTATCAGTGAGCTTGTGTTGGCGGAGCGATGTTCTCATGTCCATGGGAACTGCCGAAACAAACACGCATGATGAAAGAACTCATATCCACGCGTGGTGCATTCGTCAAGACGGCCGGCACGTAGACTTGATTTTTTTTCCTCCCTACTTGATAGTTTATAGCTTTTACCGAATCCGCAGACATCGCAGGAGCAGACGATAATAACCAGAGGTCTCCATCAGGACGTTTTTCTGGGCGATTTTGCGTGCTAGATGATCGTGTGATAGCCGCTTCAAATGTCGGCAGCAGCTACCGCTGTCGGCTGCTAAGAAAGACTGGGCGAAACGAAGATTTCGTCAAACGAGATGTGGGGAACGGACCAGGAGCTGCGTGACGCTGCGTGAGTAATTAATTAGTGTCTGGTTTCACGGTGAGCTGCGCGTCCGACCAGTCGTCACAGAGAATGCTGGAGCCTCTCGTGGAAGCAGGAAGAAACAGAGCGGCGGACGGAGAAACGGTCTGCCGTCCCTCACACGAAGAGAGTCCAGGCACGAGTGGAGAGGGCAACGCATTCTGAAATATCGACGTTTCGATAAATCGCGCAGCTGCAATCGATGCTGTTGATGTATCACACGTACAATATCAGTATTTTCTAAATACACTACTGGCCATTAAAATTGCTACAGCAAGAAGAAATGCAGATTATAAACGGATATTCATTGGACAAATGTATTGTACTAGAGTTGACATGTGATTACATTTTCACGCAATTTGGATGCATAGATCCTGAGAAATCAGCACCCAGAACAACCACTCCTGGCCGTAGTAACGGCCTTGATACGCCTGGGCACTGAGTCGAACAGAGCTTGGATGGCGTGCACAGGTACAGCTGCCCATGCAGCTTCTACACGATACCACAGTTCATCAAGAGTAGCGACTGGCGTATTGTGACGAGCGAGTTGCTCGGCCACCATTGACCAGACGTTTTCAATTGGTGAGAGATCTGCAGAATGTGCTGGCCAGGGCAGCAATCGAACATTTTCTGTGTCCAGAAAGGCCCGTACAGGACCTGCAACATGCGGTCATGCATTATCCTGCTGAAATGTAGGGTTTCGCAGGGATCGAATGGAGGGTAGAGCCACGGGTCGTAACATATCTGAAATGTAACGTCCACTGTTCAAAGTGCCGTCAATGCGAACAAGAGGTGACCGAGACGTGTAACCAATGGCACCCCATACCATCACGCCAGGTGATACGCCAGTATGGCGATGACGAATACAGGCTTCCAATGTGCGTTCACTGCGATGTCACCAAACACGGTTGCGACCCTCATGATACTGTAAACAGAATTTGGATTCATCCGAAAAAATGACGTTTTGCCATTCGTGCACCCAGGTTCGTCGTTGAGTACACCATCGCAGGCGCTCCTGTCTGTGATGCAGCGTCAAGGGTGGCCACAGCCACGGTCTCCGAGCTGATAGTCCGTGCTGCTGGAAACTTCGTCGAACTGTTCGTCCAGATGTTTGTTGTCTTGCAAACGTCCCCATCTGTTAACTCAGAGATCGAGACGTGGCTCCACGATCCGTCACAGCCATGCGGAGAAGATGCCCGCCATCTCGACTGCTAGTGATAAGAGGCCGTTGGGATGCAGCACGGCGTTCTGTATTACCCTCCTGAACCCACCGAGTCCATATTCTGCTAACAGTCATTGGATCTCGACCAACGCTAGCAGCAATGTTGCGATACGATAAACCGCAATCGCGGTAGTTTACAATCTGACCTTTATCAAAGTCGGAAACCTGATGGTGCGCATTTCTCCTCCTTAAATGAGCCATAACAAGAACGTTTCACCAGGCAAAGCCGGTCAACTGCTGTTTGTGTATGAGAAATAGGTTGAAAACTCTCCTCATGTGAGCACGTGTATGTGTCGCCACCGGCACCAGCCTTGTGTGAATGCTCTGAAAAGTTAATCATTTGCATGTCACAGCATCTTCTTCCTGTCGGTTAATTTCGCGCCGGGTAGAGTGACCGTGCGGTTCTAGGCGCTACAGTCTGGAATCGAGCGACTGCAACGGTCGCTGGTTCGAATCCTGCTTCGGGCATGGATGTGTATGATGTCCTTAGGTTAGCTAGGTTTAATTAGTTCTAAGTCCTAGGCGACTGATGACCTCAGAAATTAAGTCGCATAGTGCTCAGAGCCATTTGAACCATTTTTTTGGTTAATTTCGCGTCCGTAGCACGTCATCTTCGTGGTGTAGCAATGTTAATGGCCAGTAGTGTATGAGTTTCGAGTACAGGAAAAGTAACTGAAGTCACTCTCATGCAGTTTCAAACAATCCTGTCGGAGGAACGTCCACAGCGGAGCATTATACCAGAGATGAAAATAACGCTACAGTTGTAGTTTCTTTTATTTAACACACGACCGGTTTCACCGTGTTATACGCCTATCTTCAGCTATCTTATGTTCTTTTAACTGATGACTGCGGCGTGTTGTTCCACGTCGCCACATATGCAGGGTGACAGTAATTAAACTTTCAAACCGCTGTAGAAATAACACCACTGTCGAGAATGACGTCAAATTGCAACGGAATATTATAGGAGAAGGGGGGAAACGTGTGGCAGAAGAAAAATAAACAGTTACAAAATGTAGCAATAGATGGCGCTGTAAACATCATAATTTAATAGTGGTCGACTACATCAAAATGGCTCGATCTGAAGATGACCATGTAACGATCGAAATCGGTCACCGTTGAATAAATATGCTTACGATCTAGACTGTTATACTTATTTTCAAAGATCGTAATTGGAGCGCGGATACCTCCAATAATCTTTCATCGATGCAACCGCTCGACGTCATGATGTCGAGAAGTTGCATCGATGAAATATTGTGCGAGTTACACAGTACGATCCGACGGCAAACTCGAGAAGCGTATTTGCAAAAGATGTTTTAAAAAATAATTAATTTAAATTTAAGTAGGAAGTGTTTTCTGATGATGTGAATGTTACCGAAGTATCGTTTTAATAGGGCATAGTTGCAAAATACTGAGATATTATTTACAGTGAAATGAAAACATCTGTAGGAGCCGACACCGAGGAACAGGTTTGAATATTAAGGTAAAACGATAGTTGTCGATTTGAAAAAAAGTCGATTTCATTCTTAATTCATTATTCTTATCAACAAGCACGGAAACTGGGCTCAAAAATTCCAACATGACTGTCAAAACATTCACTCTACAAACACTACAATTATACAGGGTGGTCCATTGACCGTGGCCGGGCCAAGTATCTCACGAAATAAGCATCAAACGAAAAAATTACAAAGAACGAAATTTGTCTAGCTTGAAGGGGGAAACCAGATGGATCTATGCTTGGCCCGCTAGATAGCGCTGCCATAGGTCAAACGGATATCAACTACGTTTTTTAAAAAGGAACCCCCATTTATTATTACATATTCGTGTAGTACGTAAAGTAATATGAATCTTGTAGTTGGACCACTTTTTTCGCTTTGTGATAAATGGCGCTGTAATACTCACAAACATGGCTCACAATTTTAGACCAACAGTTGGTAACAGGTAGGTTTTTTAAATTATAAAATAGCTAACGTAGGTACATTTGAACATTTTATTTCGGTTGTTCCAATGTGATCGTTGTACCTTTGTGAACTTATCATTTCTGAGAACGCATGCTGTTACAGCGTGATTACCTGTAAATACCACATTAATGCAATAAATGCTCGAAATGATGTCCATCAACCTCCATGCATCTGGCAATGCGTATAACGACATTCCTCTCAACAGCCAGTAATTCGCCTTCCGTAATGTTCGCACAAGCATCGACAATGCGCTGACGCATGTTTTCTGGCGTTGTCGGTGGATCACGATAGCAAATATCCTTCAACTTTCCCCACAGAAATAAATCCGGTGACGTCAGATCCGGAGAACGTGCGTGCCACGGTATGGTGCTTCGACGACCAATCCAACTGTTACGAAATATGCTGTTCAAAACCGCTTCAACAACACGCGAGCTATGTGCCGGACATCGATCATGTTGGAAGTACATCGCCATCCTGTCATGCAGTGAAACATCTTGTAGTAACATCGGTGGAACATTACGTAGAAAATTAGTATGCATTGCACCATTTAGATTGCTGTCGATAAAATGGCGGCCAATTATCCTACCTCTCATAATGCCGCACTTTACATTAACCTGCCAAGGTCGCTGATGTTCCACTTGTCGCAGCCATCGTGCATTTTCCGTTGCCCAATAGTGCATATTATGCTGGTTTACGTTATCGCTGTTGGTGAATGACGCTTCGTCGCTAAATAGAACGCGTGCAAAAATCTGTCATCGTCCCGTAATTTCTCTTGTGCCCAGTGGCAGAACTGTACACGACGTTCAGAGTCGTGGAATTCCTGGTCCACTGAAGTATGGTACGGGTGCAGTCGATGTTGATGTAGCATTCTCAACACCGACGTTTTTCAGATTCCCGATTCTCGCGCAATTTGCCTGCTATTGATGTGCGGATTAGCCGCGACAGCAGCTAAAAAACCTACTTGGGCATCATCATTTGTTGCAGATCGTGGTTGACGTTTCACATGTTGCTGAACCCTTCCTTTTTCCTTAAATAACGTAACTATCCAGCGAACGGTCCTCACACTCAGATGATGTTGTCCAGGATACCGAGCAGCATACATGGCACACGCCCGTTGGGCATTTTGATCACAATAGCCATACGTCAACACGATATCGACCTTTTCCGCAATTGGTAAACGGTCCATTTTAACACGGGTAATGTATCACGAAGCAAATACCGTCCGCACTGGCGGAATGTTACGTGATACCACGTACTTATACCTTCGTGACTATCGCAGCGTCATCTTTCACAAAGCGAAAAAAGTGTTCCAACTAAATCATTCATATTTCTTTATGTATTACACGAATACGTAATAAAAGAAGGGGGTTTCTATTAAAAAAAAACGCAGTTGATATCCATTTGACCTATGGCAGCGCCATCTAGCGGGCCAACCATAGCGCCATCTGGTTTCCCCCTTCAAGCTAGACGAGTTTCGTTCTTTGTAGTATTTTCGTTCGATGCTTATTTTCTAAATGTTTGGCCCGTTCAGTATCAGTGGACTACCCTGTATAACGGACAGTGAAACTAAAACGAGATGGAAAAAAAGCAAGGTAACTCCTCGCTATTTTAAAAGTTGTCGCCATAATATTTAATACATGTATCCCTCTGTGAGATAAGAGGAACAGTGCCTTCGTGGGAAAATGTTTGCGGTTGGCTGCGGAACCGTGATTTTACCCAAGCGTGCACCTCTTCGTCTGAAGCGAATCGACGGACAGGAATGTTTCTTTTCAGGGCTACAAAAATAGGGAAATTACATGGGGCCCTCACACACGTTGCCAAGGTTGTTTCGACTATGCTTCAGAAGCGTCACTGGAAAACCCTTACACATACTCCACACGCTCCCGAACTCTTCCCATGCGATTTCCATACTTCTGGAGCCCTTAAGACAGACATTCGTGTCCACAGATTTGCTTCGGGTGAAGAGGTCCAAGCCTGGCTACAGCCAGGGTTCCATAGGCAACCGCAAACATTTTCCCATGGATTCTATATGTATTAACATTGTAGAAATTACTTTTGAAATAATAAACGGTTTATTCGTTTTTTTCCCATGTGCCTCTCTTTCATCTAACTGCAACTGGTGGGACTTTTCTTTTCAAGCTAGATCGTCTGCAGGTCATCATTGCCTCGGTTGTTCCAGCATTTCCTCGGAACACAAACTGATTTTCCCTCAGGACAGGCTTTACTAATAGTTCAATTTTTCTATAAATTAGTCGTGCAAGTGTTTTCCAACTGCCACTTATTGGAATGGTTGTTCAACAATATATAGGGTGGCGCTCGAAATGTGTCACCATTTTGTTTTTGAATAATCCGCAGCTCGTGGTGGTGCGGTAGCGTTCTCGCCTCCCGCGCCCGGGTTCCCGGGTTCGATTCGCGGTGGGGTCAGGGATTTTCTCTGCCTCGTGATGACTGGGTGTTGTGTGCTGTCCTTAGGTTAGTTTGGTTTAAGTAGTTCTACGTTCTAGGGGACTGATGACCATAGATGTTAAGTCCCATAGTGCTCAGAGCCATTTGAGCCATTTGTTTTTGAATATAAACTTGATTGTTAATACAATCTGAAAGGAACAAATACTACAATGAAGAGCCGTCGATGGAGATTTGTTCTAACTCAGAACATGCTCAATATGTCCACCATTTCGTTTCCTAACTTCCTTCAAACGAACACTGAAGTTAGTGATTACACTACGGCACATGTCTTCCGTAATTTCCCTGCAAGCTTGAAGAATAAGTCTACTGAGCTCCATTAAAACACATGGACATTTCGGGAAATTTTTTTCGTTTAGGTACCTCCAAAGAAAAAAGTCACACGGATTGAGGTCTGGACTACTAGGGGGCCAATTTTGTTCGTCATTGAAGCGACCTGGAAACATGAGTGAAATGATTCGCATGTCGAAATGCTCGTGTAAAAACTCCAACACAGTGTTTGCAGTATGTGACCTTGCTCCATCTCGCATGAACCACTGCGTATTGAAGGGCAAGGCAGTAGCAAGAAGCTGTGGAATGAAGCTACTGCGGAGCATGCTCAAATAACGATCTCTGTTCACAGTTTCTTCAAAGAAAAAGGGTCCAATAAGTCTGTGACTGGAAATTGCTGCCCACGCTGTAATCCTCGGAGCATAATGTTGTCCTTCATGAAGCACTTGTGGGTTTTCAGTGGCCCAAAAGCGTACATTTTGTTTGTTACCACACTGTCTAAATGAAAATGCGCCCCGTCTAAAAACCAAACGTTGTTGAGAGTTTCTTCCCTATCCTCCGCCCACTGAGCAACCAGTAGTCTCTGCTGCTTGTGTTCTTCAGTGAGCTTCTGTGCACAGGTCATCTTGTATGGGTACATATGGAGGTCGCTTTTAAGAATGCGTTGAACGGAGCGTCTGGATATTCCCAAATGGTACAAATGGCCCTGAGCACTATGGGACTCAACACCTGAGGTCGTCCCCTAGAACTTAGAACTACTTAAACCTAACTAACCTAAGGACATCACACACATCCATGCCCGAGGCAGGATTCGAACCTGCGACCGTAGAGGTCGCCCGGTTACCGACTGCCGCGCCCAGAACCGCTCGGCCACACCGGCCGGCTTGGATATTCCCAGTTGCACTGCTGCCTTTCTACACGATTTCCCGGGACATCTCTATACAGCAAGTCGTACCGCTTCAATATTCTCCGCCGAACAAACAGGCTTAGGCCGAGGTCGCTTCGCTTCCACTACTGTTCCTTCCTGTACAAATTTATCGTACAACCTGTGGGTGGTCTCCTTGCAAGGGACCCATAGTGTGTTAAACTGTTGTCCAAAACGCCTCTGAGTCACAAGAAGGCTTTTCGTTTCATGAAAAAGTGACACAATTGCCGATCGGTGCTGTGTCATCAGTCTTCCATTGTCAGCCATTGCTGCTTACTAGTCTCCTAGCGGCAGCATCGTGAATTACACGTCATTTCGTAACTCATTTGTTTTTCCAAGCTCTGCTGGTACTGCTGTAGAGATCCCAGCGGGATATCTTATGTGCGTCATAAATTTCGAAAGAAACAATTGGTAACACATTTCGTGCGCCACCCTGTATCCTCCCTACATTATTCTTGAAGTTTCCCCACGGTAGCAGAAAACAGCAAATCCTGATTCGTCCAGTTCATATCAACCACCGTACATCACGCGATGTAGTCACATTAGAAGAACTCTTGGCCCTGGAAAAAGTGCCCAGCCCTTCACTCTGGGCTTCACGCACCGTGTTCGCCCATTGCCTTTCTCCTTAGCGATAAGAAGAACTCGTTTCGACGGAGGCAGATTGGCAGGCTTTCCTTAGCGGCCACTGCGGTGCCAATGAACTCCTCGTACGTCAACCGTAGAGCTTTTTTTTACGTTCTTTCTTACATACTGAAACTGAGAGAGCAAATATGGAGGGCCTTGATGAACTGTTACACATGCTGCTCTAGGCTAAGACCACTGCACAGCAAGAGTAACGCATTGCAGTGGTGCCTCGTGAGTATACATTCTAAATTTACACTACTGGCCATTAAAACTGCTACACCACGAGTATGACGTGCTACCAGACGGGAAATTTAACCGACAGGAAGACGATGCTGTGATATGCAAATGATTAGCTTCTCAGAGCATTCACACAAGGTTGGCGCCGGAGGCGACACCTACAACATGCTGACATGAGGAAAGTTTCCTACCAATTTCTTATACACAAACAGCAGTTGACCGGCGTTGCCTGGTGAAGCGTCCTTGTGATGCCTCGTGTAAGGAGGAGAAATGCGTACCATCACGTTTCTGACTTTGATAAAGGTCAGATTGTAGCCTATCGCGATTGCGGTTTATCCTATCTCGAAATTGCTCGGCGCGTTGGTCAAGATCCAATGACTGTTAGCAGAATATGGAATCGGTGGTTCAGGAGTGTAATACGGAACGCAGTGCTGGATCCAAACGGCCTCGTATCCCTATCTGTCGAGATGACAGGCATCCTATCCGCATGGCTGTAACGGATCGTGCAGCCACGTCTCGATCCCTGAGTCAACAGATGGGGACGTTTGCAAGACAACAACCGTCTGCACGAACAGTTCGACTACGTTTGCAGCAGCATGGACTATCAACTCGGAAACCATGGCTGCGGTTACCCTTGACGCTGCATAACAAACAGCAGCGCCTGCAATGGTGTACTCAACAACGAACCTGGCTCCACGAATGGCATAAGGTCATTTTTTCGGATGAATCCATATTCTGTTTACAGCATCACGATGGCCGCATCCGTGTTTGGTGACATCGCGGTGAACGCAAATTAGAAGCGTTAATTCGTCATACCCATACAGGCGTGTCACCCGGCGTGATGGTATGGGGTGCCATTGGTTACACATCTCGGTCACCTCTTGTTCTCATTGACGGCACTTTGAACAGTTACATTTCAGATGTGTTACGACCCGTGGCTCTACCCTTCAGCCGGCCGGGGTGGCCGAGCGTTTCTAGGCGCTACAGTCTGGAACCGCCCGACCGCTACGGTCGGAGGTTCGAATCCTGCCTCGGGCAAGGATGTGTGTGATGTCCTTAGGTTAGTTAGGTTTAATTAGTTCTCAGTTCTAGGGGACTGATGACCTCTGAAGTTAAGTCTCATAGTGCTCAGAGCCATTTGAAACATCTACCCTTCATTCGATCCCTGCGAAACCCTACATTTCAGCAGGATAATGCACGACCGCATGTTGCAGGTCGTGTACGAGCCTTTCTGGATACAGAAAATGTTCGACTGCTGCCCTGGCCAGCACATTTTACAGATCTCTCACCAACTGAAAACGTCTGGTCAATGGTGGCCGAGCAACTGGCTCGTAACAATACGCCAGTCACTACTCTTGATGAACTGTGGTATCGTGTTGAAGCTGCATGGGTAGTGGTATCGTGTTGAAGCTGCATGGGTAGCTGTACCTGTACACGCCATCCAATCTCTGTTTGACTCAATGCCCGGACGTATCAAGGCCGTTATTGAGGCCATAGGTGGTTGTTCTGGGTACTGATTTGTCATGATCAATGCACCCAAATAGTGTGAAAATGTAATCACATGTCAGTTCTAGTATAATATATTTGTCCAATGAATACCCGTTTATCATCTGTATTATTTCTCGGTGTAGCAATTTTAATTGCCAGTAGTGTATACAAATACTTAGATTCAGGTAAATATGAGAATGCGAATGTAATGGCATATGCTGTATAAAGTTATGCTTACAACTTATTTATACAACTGTAGTAGAGCCAATAATAATAATAATAATAATAATAATAACAGTAAAAATAATGATAAGATTAATAATATGCGTAGCTTGTCTGAAATGAAGAAGAACTGATTTTGTGGAATTTTGTTGTTTTATACATAATAAAGTTTACAATCAGAACGGGTGTAAACAAGGAGATGGACTATCCTCACTCCTTTTCAACTGCGTCTTGGAAAAGTTCATTCGAGACTGGAGAAAGTTGTTAGCCCAAGAAGAAACAAATGAATACCGGTTCTGACTTGGTCCTAAGAACAAAGGGGTGTACATTGAGTGCTTAGTCTTTGCGGTTACCTGGCCATTTTTCCTAACAACATAGAGTCAGCAGTCAACAAGATCAATAGGCTGTCAGAAATTGCTGAAAAAGTTGGACCCCAGATCTCTATTCAAAAGAGAAAACATCTGTGATGGACCTTAATGGCTAATCACCAATCTGAGAAAAATGGGACGAGTTAAGAATTTCAGGTATCTCGGTGAAGTCATGCAGGAGAATGGATTAGAAGAAGAAGCAATTAATGCCAGGATGAGGAAGTTACACCAAGAATACTAACTGACAAAGAATACCTACAACAAAAAGTCTATGAGTATAGGTGCCAAGTCCGACATTATAATACAGTTCTAAAACCTGAGGGCTCATATGCGTTGCGAAACTTTGACCATGAATAGACAAGGTCAAGCTGAGCGGCTGGAAAAGCGACAGCGTAGAATATTAAGGAAAATCCTAGGCAATAGATGGGTTAATGGACAGCGGGAAATAAGAGCAAATGAGGACTAGTACAGCAAGACAGAAACTATCACAGCGTCCATTAAGAAGAGAGGATTGTTATTTTACGGTCATCTCATGAGGATGGAAGGACCGAGTAACTAAGAGAATATGGAGTTCCATCGAATCTAAGAAAACAAGGCCAAGATGATTCGAAGAATGTGAAAGAGATCTTAAGCAGGTTGGTATCTGACACGAACAAATTTAGGAGATTGGTGAGCAACTACCAAGGTTTTAAAACGGCATCAAACGTCCGAAAGACGTAGAGGACCATTTTCCGAAGAGCATAAACATGCACTTCTTGGTGGGCTCAGAAGATACTGGAAGTAAGTCAAAGCTGGAACAAGAACAAGACCAAGACACTAAAATGAAATTGGTTGTTACCACGCAGTCCATGGAGGCTCAACTCGATAGTAAAAAAAAAAGTTTAGTTTAGGGCAAGAACGCATTAATAATTAATTTATGTGAAATTGGGAATTTTCGTACTTTTTTTCCAGACAAATTTACAAGTAGATGTTAGTTAAAGAATTAACTTGGGAGCTGAAAATCTTAAATTGCACCCATACAACAACTTAACGCTTACTATACACTTCCGCATTAAATGTTCGCTTGTAGTCACATTTATTTCATTTCGTCACTTTTTCAGTCAACAGATGCTGTTTGGGAGACCTTAGCTCCTAGGTGGTTAATTTTTCCTGGTAATTTTTTTTCTGTTCGCACTTAAAACAGATTCAAGGAAGTTCACGCTGCACACGAAAGCCGATTTTGCACAGCAAACAACCAATACTAAACACAACGTGCCGTCTATAGAAATGGTTGACTTCAAATAGTACCGTCTGTCAACACGGTCACTTGAAAAGAATACAAATGAGACGCTGAGAACAAGAAGGGCTAAAAGCACACCGTCGCCGATCCTACATTTAAGTAAATATCAGAGAAACCAGTGAAGCAGCCTTCCGTGAAAGTTCATAGACTGAGGAGCCAAGAAAGCTGGTACACCTGTGTATCGTGTAGGGCCCTCGGAAGCACGTAGAAGTGCCGCAATACGACGTGCCATGGACTAGACTACTGTCTGAAGTAGTGCTGGAGGGAACTGACTCCATGACTGCTGCAAGGCTGTCCATAAGTTCGTAACAGTACACGTTGCAAGGCATCCCAGATATTCTCAATAATGTTCATGTCTGGGGAGTTTGGTGCTAAAAGTGTTTAAACTCAGAAGAGTGTTTCTGGAGCCACTCTGTAGCAATTCTGGACGTGAGGAGTGTCCCACTGTCTTTCTGGAACAGCCCAAATCCTTCGGAATGCACAATGGGCATAAATGGATGCAGGTGATCAGACAGGATGCTTACGTACGTGTCACCTGTCAGAGTCGTATCTAGACGTATCAGGGGTCACATATCAATCCGAATGCACACGCCCCACACCATTACAGAGCCTCCACCAGCTTGAACAGTCCCATGCTGACATGCAGGGTGCATCGATGCATGAGGTCGTCTTCTTCTGCTCGGTACAATTTGAGACTCGTCCAACCAGGCAACGTGTTTCCAGTCATCAACAGTCCAATGTCGGTGTTGACGGGGCCAGGCGAGGCGTAAAGCTTTGTTTTGTGCAGTCATCAAGGGTACGCGAGTGGGCCTCCGGCTCCGAAAGCCCATATGGATGATGTTTCGTTGAATGGTTCGCACTCTGACACTTGTTGGTGGTCCATCACTCAAATCCGCAGCAATTTGGGCAGGGGTTGGACCCGTCAACACCGATATTGGACTGTTGATGACTGGAAACATGTTGCCTGGTTGGACGAGTCTCAAATTGTACCGAGCAGATGAAGACGACCTCATGAATCAATGGACTCTACATGTCACATGGGACTGTTCAAGCTGGTGGAGGCTCTGGAATGGTGTGGGGCGTGTGCAGTCGGATTCATCTACATCTACATCCATACTCCGCAAGCCACCTGACGGTGTGTGGCAGAGGGTACCTTGAGTACCTCTATCGGTTCTACCTTCTATTCCAGTCTCGTACTGTTCGTGGAAAGAAGGATTGTCGGTATGCCTCTGTGTGGGCTCTAATCTCTCTGATTTTATCCTCACGGTCTCTTCGCGAGATATACGTAGGAGGGAGCAATATACTGCTTGATTCTTCGGTGAAGGTATGTTCTCGAAACTTCAACAAAAGCCCGTACCGAGCTACTGAGCATCTCTCCTGCAGAGTCTTCCACTGGAGTTTATCTATCATCTTCGTAACGCTTTCGCGATTACTAAATGATCCTGTAACGAAGCGCGCTGCTCTCCGTTGGATCTTCTCTATCTCTTTTATCAACCCTTTCTGGTTCGGATCCCACACTGCTGAGCAGTATTCAATCAGTGGGCGAACAAGCGTAATGTAAGCTACTTCCTTTGTTTGCGGATTGCATTTCCTTAGGATTCTTCCAATGAATCTCAGTCTGGCATCTGCTTTACCGACGATCAACTTTATATGATCATTCCATTTTAAATCACTCCTAATGCGTACTCCCAGATAATTTATGGAATTAACTGCTTCCTGTTGCTGACGTGCTATTTTGTAGCTAAATGATAAGGGATCTTTCTTTCTATGTATTCGCAGCACATTACACTTGTCTACATTGAGATTCAATTGCCATTCCCTGCACCATGCGTCAATTCGTTGCAGATCCTCCTGCATTTCAGTACAGTTTTCCTTTGTTACAACCTCTCGATAAACCACAGCATCATCCGCAAAAAGCCTTAGTGAACTTCCGATGTCATCCACAAGGTCATTTATGTATATTGTCCTACGACACTCCCCTGCGGCACACCTGAAATCACTCTTACTTCGGAAGACTTCTCTCCATTGAGAATGACATGCTCCGTTCTGTTACCTAGGAACTCTTCAATCCAATCACACAGTTGGTCTGATAGTCCATTGATATGTGACGCTTTTTTTCTGTTGCCGTTTTACTCAGCGAATATCATGTCATCTGCAACTGTGTGGGCGGCTGTTAGTAAACAAAATATTAAAAAGGTGAACTTCGTATGTCAGCTGTCAGCGCGCAGAAAATATGTCGCAAACAGCGACAATACTTCTAAAACCAGGCTGTGACATACAATAAATACGGTAGTATGAAAGCATCCTTAGCAGACTATATTTCAAAAAACGAATAGTAAAAACGTAATAATGTGCCAGTGTATAACCATGCTATTTTCTGCATGTTTTAGATTTTAAAAAACCACTGATTATGGCGATATTTGTCGCCGAACTAGTTTGGGAGAATGAAGAAATAAACGAATAACGGGGTGTTTTGCACCAAGGCGGACTCAATTTCAGATATTGTTGTTTTTCTATGCAAACACGGACAAAACGGAAGGGTTCCATTTTGTAATTTCTTGATCGTCCTTACCTGCTGTATCAAAATCTGTATGTTTAATCATTTCAAGTTCCAGATTCCTTTGTGTCGAGCTGGATAGTTCTGCCGCTATTGTAAGATATTTTGTTTCTTTGGTTTAAGTTCAAACCGCTATCATTCATACTCAACCCGTAGGTTTCGTGCCGTGTACTCTACACCACCTTTTTCGTTAGCAATCACGATCGCAGAAATTTGCCCAAGAGGGAGCAAGATTGTACAATAGTCGCTTTGATACAGCTGACTGGGTGTGACTGAGAACGCATAGTGATTCAAAAGCTAAATTTAGACAAAACAGGTTGTATTTCAAGCGACTGACTGGTAACCCACAAATTTCTTTGTTTGGTACATTACTTTGACACGTACCAAATTTGTAAGAATATTTCGTTAGTATACGCTAAGTACATATTGTTACGTTATTAACATGAGTTTATATGCCACCAATTTGATTCGATGATCTAAAATTACATCCTACTTATGATCAAATCCACAGTAGCGTCTGCAACGAGTTATTCACAAGGAAATGTTTCTGTTAATATTTCTATATATCGATGAAAGCGGTGGACCAAAAGTAGCTACCCATGTTAACCCACTGAAAACAGTGAAATAATCTTGTTTGTTTGTCAACATTATAAAAACAAACACCATAGTGCACGGCTGTACTCTTTTCGGATAATTCTTGGTGCACACAGCAGAGAACACTGCTGATAAATCAGACATCTCTGACATTGTTCATCCTTAATTCTAACCTGTTGTAACCTCCTAACGGAAAAAGTAATAATTATATTCACATTTAGTGTAACCTCCCTAGAGAAAAAAATCTCGTTTTAAGTTCCCAATAGCAACATTTATTTCCAATAATAAAATTTCAAGTTTTTAATGTGACCTTCCATTAAAGACTGACTGCATATCGAGATCAGTAAATTCTGACGTCAGCAGCGCTGCGTCATTGCCCTGTGAAATTATCCTGAATAAACTGAAAAATTTTTACCTCACCATGACAACGCTATCTATATACCTGCTCCTTCAAGAAACTTTTGGCACAGCCCAGTGCAATGCTAGCCACTAAATTTTCATTTGTAGGAAAACAACTGATTTTCCTTTGCTTAATCAACACGAGTACACACAGGAAAAATTCGTAAAATCTTTAAACTCAGATAAATGACTGGCAAAAGTTTTCTTCAGAGCAAAAGTTATTATTGAAATATTTCTGCAAGGAATTACATGGGACTTAAAAATTACAATTGTGGTTAAATCAGTTGTGGGAATTAACATACGCGCACGGCAACAAAGAACAATAATTTTTTTTATTGCCTTATACTACACCACTCAGGCATTGCCATCTTTCTGCACGACCGACCCAATACAAGTGAACCGCTGGACTGCTCTGTCCGAATTCCACAACTCAAGTGCTCTGTGCGAGCTACAAAACACGACCGCTCTCTGCAAGCTACTAAACTCGACTTGCTGTCAACACTGCTCTGACCTGCGATTCTGTTGTAGCACAGATGTTCCATATCGCAGGCAGCGCATGAGCAACCCATCGAAATTACATCTGCTCAAGTGCGCTAGCGAATAGACCTTCAGTGCACACACCATCAGATTATTTGACTTGTCGCTCTAACGAAGTAGGCGACTGTCAGCAATATGTATCGTGGTCTTATCGTGGCGTGTTTATCTTCTGCCGTTAGGTCAGACGATAGAAATGCCACTTATATGCTTAGAGTAGCAGATTGACGGTGACCAACTTTAAGCAGAACTTGATTCATTTTCACACACATTTAAATAACACTGGTTATAATACGTCGCACATTCAGGTATCGCTGCGCGAGTGTGATCCGCGAGGAGAAAAGGTTCTACGTTAGCAGCAATCTCATTGGCTGCGTTACATATTAATACGCGGATCGGCGGAAGCAGAATTTGGTCTGTCTCTATGGCAGAGCCATCTCGTAGTGCGGAGACGAACCAGCGCTGCGCCTGACCTGATGTGCTTAGCGGGGCGCGCTCTAGTGGGAAAGTTGTGTACGCGCTCACTACGCGGAACTATGTACACAACAATTTAATAATGAATGAGTAGAATAATAATGTGAGCCCTGTTCCACCTATAACGAAGACTGTCTACAATTTAGGGGAAAATTTTGAGATAAATGGATCTGCAGCGGATTGCCACAACACAGGTAGCCATCAGTAAGTGATAAAGCTAATCTTAAAGTTTTATAAGCTGTCAACCAGAACTAGAGGGTTTTTTTCTTTTGGGGTTATGTTAAAGTTTGTGCTACGAAACTGCAAACAATTGATGAGTTGAAAGAAACTATTTACAACGCATTTGAAGTCGTTTATTCTAGTAAAGGACAGTGCAAACACGAATGCTTAAGTGTCTCATGTTATCTAGAAAATTTTATCAACAAAGATGAAAAGCAATTTTTTAAAAAAATCTTTCTAAACAAACCTACTGCTTCAATGACTTGTCATTTACTTCAGTATTTGAATTGTTTGTTGTATGACATGAATGTGTGGTGTCTGTCAGAATGAACAGACGCCATGCAAAATCTGCAGCTGCGAAATATTGTACACTGCTGGCCATTAAATTTGCTGCACCACGAAGATGGCGTGCTACAGACGAGAAATTTAACCGACAGTAATAAGATGCTGTGATATGCATATGATAAAGTTTTCAGAGCATTCACACAAGGTTGGCGCCGGTGGCGACACCTACAACGTGCTGACACGAGGAAACTTTCCAACAGATTTCTCAGGCGTTGCTGGTGAAACGTTGTTGTGATGCCTCGTGTAAGAAGGAGAAATGCGTACCATCGCGTTTCCGACTTTGATAAAGGTCGGATTGTAGCCTATGGCGTTTGCGGTTTACTGTATTGCGGCACTGCTGCTCGCATTGGTCGAGATCCAATAACTGTTAGAAGAATATGGAATCTGTCGGTTCAGGAGGGTAATACGGAACGCCGTGCTGGATCCCAACGGCCTCGTATCATTAGCAGTCGAGATGACAGGCATCTTATCCGCACGGCTCTAACAGATCGTGCAGCCACGTCTCGGTCCCTGAGTCAACGGATGGGGACGTTTGCAAGACAACAACCGTCTGCACCAACAGTTCGACGACGTATGCAGCAGAATAGACTATCATCTCTGAGACCGTGGCTGCGGTTACCCTTGACGCTGCATCACAGACAGGAGCGCCTGCGATGGTGTACTCGACGATGAACCTGGGTGCACGAATGGCAGAACGTCATTTTTTTGTTTAAATCCAGGTTCTGTTTACAGCATCATGATGGTCACATCCCTCTTTGGCAACATCGCGGTGAACGCACATTGGTAGCGTGTATTCGTCATCGCCATACTGGCGGTATCACCTGGCGTGATGGTATGGGGTGCCATTGGTTACACGTATCGGTCACCTCTTGTTCGCAATGACGGCACTTTGAGCAGTGGACGTTACATTTCAGATGTGTTACGACCTGCGGCTCTACCCTTCATTCGATCCCTGTAAAACCGTACCTTTCAGCAGGATAATGCACGACCGCAAGATGCAGACCTTTCTGGATACAGAAAATATTAGACTGCTGCCTTGGACAGCACATTCTCCAGATCTCTCATCAATTGAAAACGTCTGGTCAATGGTGGACGAGCAACTGGCTCATCATAATACGCCAGTCTCTACTCTTGATGGACTGTGGTATCGTGTTGAAGCTGCATGGGCAGCTGTACCTGTACACGCCATCCAAGCTCTGTTTGACTCAATGCCCAGGCGTATGAAGGCCGTTATTAAGGCTAGAGATGGTTGTTTTGGGTACTGATTTCTCAGGATCCATACATCCAAATTGCGTGAAAATGTAATCACGTGCCAGTTCCAGTATAATATATTTGACCAATGAATACCCGTTTATCATCTGCATTTCTTCTTGAGTAGCAATTTTAATGGCCAGTAGTGTATAAATAATCGGTATAATATAAACCCTGACCGGCTCTGTATCTCGCTCGCTCTATAGACCTGTTCAGACGGCACGCTGTGTGTTCACCACGTCCCGACGTCAGGTTTTTCAGCAAGGTGGTTATCGATCCGTTGCAGAGAATCACCAGAGAAAGCCAGCAGCCCTGATGTGTCTCGCGTCGGCTAGGACGGACAGAGGCCGTGCTGGAGCCTCTGGACGGCTCTGCCTGGTGACCCAGTGACTCGGGGTCAGCGACCTCTTTGTACGGAAGATCGTGGCACGTCGACAGACGACTGACAAACGCCGCGAAGCGTCCTCGGATAGCACACGTAACGTTAGCGACAGCCGTAGACGGTGCACAAGTCCTACCCAATCACCCTGCTCCACACCAATCCATATCCTAAGCTCCGCCCATGGTATGCCGCACGTTCCAACATCAAAGTTGTTCGTATCACAGATATGTCAGTCATAACAAGCGAGAAAATCAGTAGTTACTACGAAATACAGTTCTTCCGGTACCATTGTGAAAAGAATTAGAAATACACTCCTGGAAATTGAAATAAGAACACCGTGAATTCATTGTCCCAGGAAGGGGAAACTTCATTGACACATTCCTGGAGTCAGATACATCACATGATCACACTGACAGAACCACAGGCACATAGACACAGGCAACAGAGCATGCACAATGTCGGCACTAGTACAGTGTATATCCACCTTTCGCAGCAATGCAGGCTGCTATTCTCCCATGGAGACGATCGTAGAGATGCTGGATGTAGTCCTGTGGAACGGCTTGCCATGCCATTTCCACCTGGCGCCTCAGTTGGACCAGCGTTCGTGCTGGACGTGCAGACCGCGTGAGACGACGCTTCATCCAGTCCCAAACATGCTCAATGGGGGACAGATCCGGAGATCTTGCTGGCCAGGGTAGTTGACTTACACCTTCTAGAGCACGTTGGGTGGCACGGGATACATGCGGACGTGCATTGTCCTGTTGGAACAGCAAGTTCCCTTGCCGGTCTAGGAATGGTAGAACGATGGGTTCGATGACGGTTTGGATGTACCATGCACTATTCAGTGTCCCCTCGACGATCACCAGAGGTGTACGGCCAGTGTAGGAGATCGCTCCCCACATCATGATGCCGGGAGTTGGCCGTGTGTGCCTCGGTCGTATGCAGTCCTGATTGTGGCGCTCACCTGCACGGCGCCAAACACGCATACGACCATCATTGGCACCAAGGCAGAAGCGACTCTCATCGCTGAAGGGGACACGTCTCCATTCGTCCCTCCATTCACGCCTGCCGCGACACCACTGAAGGCGGGCTGCACGATGTTGGGGCGTGAGCGGAAGACGGCCTAACGGTATGCGGGACCGTAGGCCAGCTTCATGGAGACGGTTGCGAATGGTCCTCGCCGATACCCCAGGAGCAACAGTGTCCCTAATTTGCTGGGAAGTGGCGGTGCGGTCCCCTACGGCACTGCGTAGGATCCTACGGTCTTGGCGTGCATCTCCGTGCGTCGCTGCGGTCCGGTCCCAGGTCGACGGGCACGTGCACCTTCCGCCGACCACTGGCGACAACATCGATGTACTGTGGAGACTTCACGCCCCACGTGTTGAGCAGTTCGGCGGTACGTCCACCCGGCCTCCCGCATGCCCACTATACGCCCTCGCTCAAAGACCGTCAACTGCACATACGGTTCACGTCCACGCTGTCGCGGCATGCTACCAGTGTTAAAGACTGCGATGGAGCTCCGTATGCCACGGCAAACTGGCTGACACTGACGGCGGCGGTGCACAAATGCTGCGCAGCTAGCGCCATTCGACGGCCAACACCGCGGTTCCTGGTGAGTCCGCTGTGCCGTGCGTGTGATCATTGCTTGTACAGCCCTCTCGCAGTGTCCGGAGCAAGTATGGTGGGTCTGACACACCGGTGTCAATGTGTTCTTTTTTCCATTCCCAGGAGTGTATGTTCATTGAATACGCGAGATGAAAAATCATCAATAAGAAAGAAAAAGAAAAATGATATCCACATTGTCCTTTTCATTTCATGAGCGTTCATCTGGACTATATCAAAAAATCTGATATTTGTTAAGTGCAGTGAGCGCAAATTTCCGTCATCTCGGGGAGTGTAAGAAATTCTGTTGGGAAATATTAATTGGTAGTATCGCCAGGGATGCTGTCCATTATCTCGATTGTCTAAAGTCAATGTTGTACATAAACAAGGCAAAGTCGATGTCTTGGCTTGCTTCTGATAACCTCATTAGGACTAAAGAATATAAGGGTTGTATAATGCAGAAATGCGTAATGCAAGCAGTCAGATATTTATACAGTGACATTCTTCATTAATATTTGCCTGTGTAATGGGTGAATTTTTACTCGTGAACTCTTATGACTGCTTGCTTATAGCAGACACGAGATTACTTTGAGTTATTTTTCAGTGTTTGAGAGCTTTAGAGCAGCTTATTGTTAAACATACGTACATAATTTTGTCAGTGTCATTCCAACACATCGTACTTTAATGTCTGTTAGACATCAGTTTTAACAGCAGTCGGCCACAACAGTGAAGATTAGGTACCTTGTGTATGATAACTTTATTGAGAGTGCATATCTATGTTTCATTTTGACAGTATTACACAAACTGCTAAGAATTACTAACAGCACAGCACTGCTAGTATGAACAACCGCGGTAAAACAAAAAACGACAAACAAAAACACGACAGGACGAGGGCTACCATATTGATGCGCTCTTGGCTGGTGTGGCAGGGGGTAGGTGTGGAGGGGGGGTAAATGAGCGGATCTTGTGCAAATGTCCGGGGCTGTCGCTAACGTTTACTGATAGCACTGCGAATCCAGCCCAGCCGATATTCTTGCGGGAAGTACCCATCTCCACTGTCGTTGCCTCTGCATTCCTGATACGACTTCAACACCTCAAGATAAGGAGCCGTCGAATGAGACAGATGGAAAGAAGTTAGTCAGCTCTTAATTTGTTTTCAAAAGAAATAATCCCACTGTGACACAAGACAGTCATTACCATCAGGGGCAGCCTGCATCTTGCGAAGGTCGTTTCGAACATAGAAGTTTCGCTGGGAAGCCCTTACACATCCTCTGCACAGTCCCGATCTCTGCTCATACGATTTCCATATTTTTGGAGACCTGAAGAAAGACATGAGTATGTAAGTCTGCAGACTTTCGAGGCCGTTGTCACTGAAGTTAAAATCTTCTCGGTTATTAGGCCGCGTCATGTTTCTTCTAAAATGTTCGACCTTTCGACCCCTCTGCTGGTATCTTCCTCAGGATCTAAAGTGTTGTAGCAGTACTGGACTCCAAAAGATCCTAAGGAAGATCCCAGCAGAGGGGTCGAAACGTCGAACATTTTAGAAGAAACATGACGCGGCCTAATAACCCAGAAGATTTTAACTTCAAAGGAATTAGTGGCTGCCGATTTGCTTCGGACGAAGGGATCCACGCATGGGTACAATCATGGTTTCGTAGGCAACAGCAAACATTTTTCCATGAAGATCAAATGGCTCTGAGCGCTATGGGACTTAACATCTTAGCTCATCAGTCCCCTAGAACTTAGAACTACTTAAACCTAACTAACCTAAGGACATGACACACATCCATGCCCGAGGCAGGATTCGAACCTGCGACCGTAGCAGTCCCGCGGTTCCGCCTAGACCATCTTGTCTAACAATGGGATAAATGTATGGACAGTCATGGTGATTCCTTTTCAAATAATAAACAGTTCCCTTACTTCTTATCCCCTCTTAATCGTTTTCATTTGACTGCCCCATACACAAGGAGCGCGTAAGGCTTTTAGAGAATGTCGAAATATAAAGAAATCAAGCTTTGGCCTTTGTTATGCAAGTAGCATATAAAAAACATTTCAGGCGACATTAATAGTAACATCACATCGCCGGCCGCTGTGACCGAGGGGTTCTAGGCGCTTCAGTCTGGAACCGCGCCACTGCTACGGTCCCAGGTTCGAATCCTGCCTTGGGCATGGATGTGTCTGATGTCCTTAGGTTAGTTAGGTTTGAGTAGTTCTAAGTTCTAGGGGACTGATGACCTTAGCAGTTAAGTCCCATAGTGCTCAGAGCCATTTGAACCATTTTAACTGAGCGAGGTGGCGCAGTGGTTAGCACACTGGACTCGCATTCGGGAGGACGACGGTTCAATCCCGCGTCCAGCCATGCTGATTTAGGTTTTCCGTGATTTCCCTAAATAGTTTCAGGCAAATGCCGGGATGGTTCCTTTGAAAGGGCACGGCCGATTTCCTTCCCAATCCTTCCCTAACCCGAGCTTGCGCTCCGTCTCTAATGACCTCGTTGTCGACGGGACGTTAAACACTAACCACCACCCCACCACCACCACCACCATTTGAACCATTTTGTTCCAATCTAGTGACTGATTTTAGAATCACATGTTCTTATGTGTGTGAAATCTTATGGGACTTAACTGCTAAGGTCATCATTCCCTAAGCTTACACACTACTTAACCCAAATTATCCTAAGGACAAACACACACAGCCATGCCCGAGGGAGGACTCGAACCTCCGCCGGGACCTGCCACACAGTCCATGACTGCAGCGCCCGAGTCACATGAGACACCACCGTATGCATTTTCCGGCATACAGAATGCTTCTGCCCCATTGCCGGAAACAGCAAGGATTGAGACCCGGTGAACGAGCATACCATGCAACTGGACTCTCTCGTCCGATCCATCGACCAGGAAAGACACGATTGAGATACGTCTGGAAGGTAATGGCGAAGTGGGCTGGAGCACCATCATGTAGCAGCCACACAACCCTTCGAATCATGAGTGTCACTTCCTCCAGCAGCCCCGGGAAAGCTTGATGAGTCATAAAAATAACTAGGATCGAGCATGTGGACAATACTCTTAGGTGAAATATTTCTCTAACAAACTGCAGTTTAAATTAACTTATATATTATTACTTGTATGAAATTCATGTTACGACACTCGTTAACATTGACTAAGGACAACATTGATATCAAAGTCTTACTTGCACATGTGTTAGACAAATAATAAACATGAATAATACCTTACACTGAAAATTACTCAATCTTAAATGAAAAATCTTAAGTCCCCTGATATGGATGATGTAGTGTTGGCAGAAGATCCAACACCGTGTTACTAGTGGAGGCTGAAATGCACGCGTTTTAGCTCACGCAGGCTGGCGTGAGGAGGGAAGAACTATACTGACGTGAGGTCTGGAACATGACAAGGAATTAGAATTCAGAAAACGGACGTACTTAATTTGATACTTAACTTTAATCCATTAATGATGAACGTCGCTCTTGACGGCACATGATTCACAATATTATCTGTTCAGAAGACATAGGAACTGAATATGGCGCCTTGCTAGGTCATAGCAAATGACGTAGCTGAAGGCTATGCTAAACTGTCGTCTCTGCAAATGAGAGCGTATGTAGGCAGTCAACCATCGCTATCAAAGTCGGCTGTACAACTGGGGCGAGTGCTAGGGAGTCTCTCTAGACTAGACCTGCCGTGTGGCGGGGCTCGGTCTGCAATCACTGATAGTGGCGACACGCGGGTCCGACGTATACTAATGGAACCAAATAAAAAATATTGCGTTCATTCCTCTTTTCTAATCTCATTACATCTCATTTCATTCTAAATGACTAGTTGAGCCTTTCACCTCTGTTTCACAATATTCAAACACAAATCATTTTACTTGAACACAGATCCACATAACTTTATGTCTCTGTTCGGCGCCTGTCTCACTACTGTTTCTAACGATAGAACTCATCCGCTCCTCGCTGCCAAGCAGTGAAGACAAAAACAAGCACGTCTGCCAACGACACAGCTACTCTGACCAAAGACTGCGCGCGAATAATAAGCGGTTCGAAATTGCCGCTTAGCGTTTGAGACAACCAAAGCACCCACAAAATTCCAGAAATGCAGAAAACGAAGTGCTGATAGACTTGTTTCAAAGAGTCAGCGAGGGAACTTTTCAAAATACGGTATCTCGTAAACGACTCGCATTACAACCCTGCAACAAACACCAGTGATATATAATTTACCGTAATTTTACTTTGTTAATGTCAGTAGGCGTTGTTCGATTTAAAAAGTGAATATCTGCACAAAAAATTCGCTTTCTAAGTATTCTTACAATCTGCTGATTAGCTAACAACGCGAGCCCCTGACTACCTATCGATTCTGTCAAAACCGCACATCACCAGCATCTCCTTTCGCGCAGTATATGTGGCGCAAGTATTTGGTGATTGACACTGGATAGAAAGAATTGTAATGTAATTTAACAGTCGAAGATAAGGTAATGAAAATCATTCTTGCTCGAATAATGTAAATATACATTATATGAAGAAACTGGCGTCGTTTAGTGGATACTGAACCATCGGGCTTCACAGTCTTGGAAGTAGTACTAGTTCTTCGTACAAGAAAACCCGGCAGAAATTTTGATACACCCGTGAAGAGACAACGAAGCAACGGTCAAAAGAATTGTATGAAGATGCCCGAAAGAACAGATACTATTTTCATATACATAACTGGCCATTAAAATTGCTACACCAAGAAGAAATACAGATAATAAACGGGTATTCAATGCAGAAATATATTATACTAGAACTGATGTGTGATTACATTATCACGCAATTTGGGTGCATAGATCCTCAGAAATCAGTACCCAGAACAACCACCTCTGGCCATAGTAACGGCCTTGATACGCCTGGGCATTGAGTCAAACAGAGCTTGGATGGCGTGTACAGGTACAGCTGCCCATGCAGCTTAATTACGATACCACAGTTCATCAAGAGTAGCGATTGGCGTATTGTGAAGAGCCAGTTGCTCGGCCACCATTGACCAGACGTTTTCAGTTGGTGAGAGATCTGGAGAATGTGCTGGCCAGGGCAGCAGTCGAACATTTTCTGTACCCAGAAAGGCCTGTTCACTGCGGCGTCGCGAAACACGGATTCATCCGCAAAAATTACGTTTTGCCATTCGTGCACCCAGGTTCGTCGTCGACTACACCATCGGAGGCGCTCCTGTTTGTGATGCAGCGTCAAGGGTAACCGCAGCTACGATCTCCGAGCTGATAGTCCGTGCTGCTGCAAACGTCGTCGAACTGTTCGTGCAGATGGTTGTTGTCTTGCAAACGTCCCCATCTGTTGACTCAGCGATCGAGACGTGGCTGCACGATCTGTTACAGACCTGCGGATAAGACGCCTGTCATCTGGACTGCTAGTGATACGAAGCAGTTGTGATCCAGCACGGCGTTCCGTATTATCCTCCTGAACCCACCGATTCCATATTCTGCTAACAGTCATTGGATCTCGACCAACGCGAGCAGCAATGTCGCGATACGATAAACCGCAATCGCGATAGGCTACGATCCGACCTTTATCAAAGTCGGAAACGTGATGGTACGCATTTCTCCTCCTTACACGAGGCATCACAACAACGTTTCATCAGTTAAGGCCGGTCAACTGCTGTTTGAGTATGAGAAATCGGTTGGAAACTTTCCTCGTGTTATCACGTTGTACGGTAGGTGTCGCCACCGGCTCCAACCTTGTGTGAATGCTCAGAAAAGCTAATCATTTGCATATCACAGCATCTCCTTCCTGTCGGGTAAATTTCGCGACTGTAGCACGTCAGTTTCGAGGTGTAGCAAATTTAATAGCCAGTAGTGTAATTTACCGTACTTTTAGTTTGTCAGTGTCAATAGTCGTTCGATTTTAAAAGTGCACATCTGCATGAAAATACGCTTGCTCACAATACAAGCCCCTAACTACATATCCATTCTCTCAAAGCTGCACATTAATAGCATCTCGTTTCCCGCAATATTTGTGGCGTAAGGCTTTGGTGATTGATACTGATTATACATCTACATCCACATCTACATCTACATGGTTACTCTGCAATTCACACTTAACTGCCTGGCAGTGGTTTCATCGAAATATTTTCATACTACTTCTCTACCTTTCCACTCTCGAATGGCGAGTGGGAAAAAGGAACACTTAAATCTTTCCGTTCGAATTCTGATTTCTCTTGTTATGGTGACCATTTCTCCCTACGTAGGTGCGTGTCAACAAAATATTTTCGCATTCGGAAGAGAAAATTTGTGGTTGAAATTTCGTAAATGGATGTCGCCGCAAAGAAAACCTCCTTTGTTTCAGGGACTGCCACCCCAACTCGCGTATCATATCAGTGACACTCTCACCTCTATTGCGCAATAACACGAAACGAGCTGCCCTTCTTTGCACTTTTTCGATGTCTCCCGTCAATCTTATCCGGTAAGGATCCCACACCGTGCTGCAATATTCCAGCAGAGGACGGACAAGTGTACGAGAATTTAGGCTGTCTTTAAAGGAATGTAATGTAATTTAACAGCGGAAGATAACGTAATAAAAATTATTCTTGGCCGAAGAATGTAGAATATACATTATATGAAGAAACTGGTTTTGTTTAGTGGATACTGAACCATTGGGCTTCACAATCTTGGAAGTAGTAGTAGTTCTTCGTACAAGAAAACCCGGCGGACAAATTTAATGGAGTAGTACTGTATGTATGTCCTTTGTTTTTAGTTCAAGATGGCGAAAATCCGTGGAATTTTTAAGTCATTGTATATGTCATTGTGTATGTCCTTTGAATTTAGTTCAAGGTGACGAAAATCCATAGAATGTGTAAGTCGATGTATAGACATCATCGAGAGACGCATGTTACATCCTACAAGCTAACTTCTGCGAGTACCTCTCCATTACTTTAGAAATTCCTAGGTAATTATCGACAAAATATTATATACAAATGTTAAAAATAGAACATGGAATATAACACCTGTGTCTCTCTCTTTGATTGTTTTTATTTTATTTGTCCTTTTCTCTTCTGTATTTATTGTTAATTTTGTTTCAAGATATAGGCTTTTGATTGCGGTTATGAGGTGTAGAAAGCCACTGCCATTGATTGTTGTCCGTATATTATTGAGAATCTGTAGAAGCGGCGCTGGTTTCAATATTAAATTCGGTTACTGTGTGGATATCACCACTGCATTAAATGCAAAAAAAAAATATATCGGAATATATCAACTATCACTGCCCGATTGGTAAAGAATGATTAAGTAATGAAGTTGGAAAAACCTATGAAAATTCCGATAAGTAAGAGTAGGATTCACTCACCAAGGGTTCCGTACAAACGTAATTACGTTTGTATACAGTTCATCCATCCCAGGAATCGAGAAAGTCGCCGAATTTGGCTGTTATCAATATCGATACTGGGGAGATATCAGTTCCGGGAATTCCACGACAACATCTAAATCTCTACAGTAGTTCCTTAGACTAGACCGGTCATTTCAGTTTATATGTGTGAAAAGAGGGGATTAATTAACATATTTTTATTTACTTACTAAAACACGACTAAAAGTTAACATTTTGTGTTTGCATGCAGTAATATTCGTTTATAATGCTTTTGACAGATGATAATGCAATGTATACTCAAATGGAAAAAATGTATTTTTATGTTAAATAATCACAACAAGTTTCAGATTTTTTACTTTACTTATACTGTGAAACCTTGCTTTGCTGGCCAATTTTATGATTCTACATCGGCGGGAAGTACGCTATACGTTTTAACCATTCAGTTAGCGAGTATCAAAATATGTAACATAAATGGCCGTATCTTTCGACTGCATTGACTTGAAAGCTTAAATGTTTTTCACCGCCGAGGGACTATAGACCTTAGTATGTGACATAAAACTGATGTTGATATGTCTATCTGTTCCATAGAAAAAGGATTTTAACAGACAAACAAACAAACGGACTAATAACAATTATTTAAATGTTTCTTTTGCATTGTATAATAACATATTAAAGATTTTCGGATTTTTTTCTTTACGTATATTGCGAAAGCTTGCTTCTTGTCAAATTTCATGATTCTAGGTCAATGGAAAGTAACCTACAGTGAAATGTCCCCTTTGGGAAAAAGGTAAATGACTGTCCTGATAAACTTACGTTATTTGATTTTCAAACAGCTGAGCAAAACTGAATGTACTCAGATATTTCGCTCTTTACTTATTCTGATCATCACTAAACTGACACATAATATTTTTAGAGCAACGCAATCTGACTTTCGATAATCCCTACAAAAGAATGGCCGTGACTAACAATAACCTATACTTTTCATGAATCACTTACCTCACAAAAATCTTCGTTACTCGAACTACTGCAGTACAGGGAGCACCACTACTGCCAGCTAAATAAAAGATTGTAACTGCTGAAGGCACTAACTACTGATAGGCACAGTTAGCAAATGAAAGATTTTGATAGAGAAGAAACAATGTATTTACCTTAATAGTGTCCAAAAGGTATAATATATACAGAAGTTCATGACATCCAGTCGTACAAATTTCGTTTTTCTGACGGACACACGTCCAGATCATCCGCTCTCAAAACTCCGCCATCTCTCTCCCCACATCCACCACTGCTGGCGGCTCACCTCCAACTGCGCAACGCTACGCGCTGTTCACATCCAACTGCCAACACTACAATAGCGAATTCCAACAATGCCAACCAGCCACTGACTGCACACAGCACAGCCAGTGATTTTCATGCAGAGCGCTACGTGGCGTTACCAACATAAAAACCTAAACAGCCTACTTACAATAGGTTTGGTGGCCGAGTTTCATTCAAAATATCTGACATACACAACATATCTTTTGATCGCTTTGACTTAGAAGCTTGAATTTTTAACATAGTCAAGGGGCAACCTTAGTATGTGTCATAACTTTGAACTTGACACGCCTATCCTTTACAGAGGAAATGTGGTCTTAACAGACCAGACACACGTTCGGATGAAAAATGACAAAAAATATTATATTAGAACAAATACGCCCTCGGTCACAAATATTAGGTCAAAACTGGCCGGGTTTCGACGCCACTATGAGCGTCGTCTTCAGAATTAGACCAACTGTTCTAAAACATGTTAAGTATATAATACATAAATAAAATTAAAGTTTGCAGTGACTGGAAAAGATGCAGTACTTACAAGTCATAAATTAAAAAAGATCTAAGCCGGTAAGGCGACGTCATGAATGACAGTACGAGCAGCCCTCAGCGGCTCGCCATCTTACAACTATTCATGACGTCGCCTTTCCGGCTTAGATCTTTTTTAATATGTGACTTGTAAGTGCTGCTTCTTTTTCCAGTCAGTACAAACTTTAATTTTATTAATGTATTGTATACCTAATACGTTTTAGAACAGTTAGTCTAATTCTGAAGATGACGCTCATAGTAGCGTCGAAACCTGGTCAATTTTGACTTAATATTTGTGACCGAGGGCTTATTTGTTCTAATATAATTCTGACACGGTCACTGAACCTTAGCAGCTATGTTCAAAGTTTTACAAAAAATATTCATTTCTTTAGTGTCATATAATTACAGATTAACAATTTTCGGATTTTGTTTTCCTTCCCTTGTACTGATAAACCTTGTTTCCTGCCAACTTTCACAATTCTAGGCCACTGGGAGTAACCAATAGGTTTTGATGAGTGAGTTTGCGAGTATCACAATATAAGATAAACAGCCTATCTTTTGATTGCTTTGATTTAGAAGCTTTAGTTTTTCGTCACAGCAAGGGACCGTAGACTATGGTATGTGACATAAATTCAAACTCCATCCGTTAAACCGTTCACGAGAAGAAATGGTTATTCAGATCAACAGACATACGGACACGAAACCGATCGTATAAAGTTTCCATTTTTAGCGACCGAGCTACGAAACGCTAAAAGTCTGTTCATCTGACGAGATAATTTAACAACTATTAAGCAACGAATCACCATTGGTTGCCACACGGAAGATTGGCAGCTGCACCTGTTAAGTGCAGCCTCGTTAAACGGCAGCAGGGTGTTAACACGGCACAGTCTCCAAACAAAAGGCTGACGACACGGCGCTGCTTCTAGGAAGGAACTTTCGCACGACCTATCCGCGATTAGCAAACGTGTGACTCAACTGTTGCGTAACCTGACTAACACCTGCGAATGAGTACTGGCACGTCAAAGCGATAGCTAACATCCATAACTGAGAATGGCGGAGGGTACTTCATACCCTCGTTCTCTTCCTTGTCAGATCTCAGCCATCTATGTACCACGTGACTTCTTCATGTCGCTGTCTTACTTCCCGATTTTTGGTCTTTCTAGTATCTCTTTACTTTTTCACTGCATTCTTCTCTTCTTTCATCTGCCCAGTGATGCGCGTTTTGACATTTTCCTGAAACTCCCAAAATTCCTTATCTTGTTTCGAGAAGTTAGCCTAAGTAGTTTCTCCTTTCGTAACATTGATTTTTTCTAAGACCTTTTTCACTTCCGTCAACCATCTGATATGCGTTTTGAGATTTTAGTCGAAATGGTCAAATCTTTTTTTTAGTTAATCTTTCTGGGTTCACTTGAACCAAGTGCACTCAAAACGTAATCCTCTTTTTCCTGAGAAAAACGTTTTAGGTGTAGATTTCTTCATTCTACATCTATATAGATACTCCGCAAGCCACCTACTTGTAATTTCCTTTCCTGTTCCACTATGAAATAGAGCGAGGGAAAAATGACTGCCGCGCGGGATTAGCCGAGCGGTCTAGGGCGCTTCAGTCATGAATTGTGCGGCTGGTGCCGGCGGAGGTTCGAGTCCTCCCTGGGGCATGTGTGTTTGTCCTTAGGATACTTTAGATTAAGTAGTGTGTAAGCTTAGGGACTGATGACCTCAACAGTTAAGTCCCATAACATTTAAAAAAAAAAAAAAAAAAGATAAACGACTATCTATATGCCTCCGTATGAGACCTAATTTCTCGTATCTTATCTTGTGATCCTATATGTTGGCGGCAGTAGAATCGTTCGGCATTCAGCTTTGAATGCTGATTATCTAAATTTTCGCAATAGTGTTTCTATTAGAGAAGAGAGATTGAATTTAATTGATGAAAGCAGAAAATATAAAATGCAGTAAATGAAGCAGGCAAAAAGGAATACAAACGTATCAAAAATGAGATCGACAGATAGTGCAAAATGACTAAGCAGGGATGGCTAGAGGACAAATGTAAGGATGTAGAGATGCATAATACTAGGGGTAAAGTAGATACTGCCTACAGGAAAATTAAAGACACCTTTGGAGAGAAGCGAACAACTTGCATGAATATCAAGAACTCAGATGGAAACCCAGTTCTAAGCAAAGAAAGGAAAGCAGAAATGTAGAAGCAGTATATAGAGGATCTATACAAGAGCGATGTTCTTGAGAACAATATTATAGAAATAAAAGAGAATGTAGCAAAAGATTAAATAGGACATATGATACTGCGTGAAGAGTTTAACAGAGCACTGAAAGACCTGAGTCGAAACAAGGCCCCTGGAGTAGACAATATTCCATTAGAATTACTGATAGCCTTGGGAGAGCCAGGCCTAACGAAACTCTACCATCTGGTGAGCAAGATGTTTGAGACAGGCGAAATATCCTCAGACTTCAGGAAGAACATAATAATCCAAATCCCAAAGAACGCAAGTTTAATTAGCCACGGCTGCAAAATAAATTCTTTACAGACGAATGGAAAAACTGATAGAACCCGACCTCGGGGAAGATCAGTTTGGATTCCGTAGAAATGTTGGAACTCATGAGGCAATTCTGACCCTACGACTTATCTTAGAAAATTTGATTAAGGAAAGGCAAACCTACGTTTCTAGCATTTGTAGACTTAGAGAAAGCTTTTGCGAACGTTGACTGGAATACTCTTTTTCAAATTCTAAAGGTGACAGGGGTTAAGTACAGGGAGCGAAAGGCTATTTACAATTTGTACAGAAACTAGATGGCAGTTATAAGAATCGAGGGGCATAAAAGGGAAGCAGTGGTTGGGAAGGCAGTGAGACAGGGTTGTAGCATCTCCCCGATGTTATTAAATCTGTATATTGAGCAAGCAGTAAAGGATACAAAAGAAAAATTCGTAATATGAATTGAAATCCATGGAGAAAAAATAAAAAATTTGAGGTTCGCCGATGACATTGTAATTCTGTTAGAGACAGCAAGGGACCTACACTCCTGGAAATGGAAAAAAGAACACATTGACACCGGTGTGTCAGACCCACCATACTTGCTCCGGACACTGCGAGAGGGCTGTACAAGCAATGATCACACGCTCGGCACAGCGGACACACCAGGAACCGCGGTGTTGGCCGTCGAATGGCGCTTGCTGTGCAGCATTTGTGCACCGCCGCCGTCAGTGTCAGCCAGTTTGCCGTGGCATACGGAGCTCCATCGCAGTCTTTAACACTGGTAGCATGCCGCGACAGCGTGGACGTGAACCGTATGTGCAGTTGACGGACTTTGAGCGAGGGCGTATAGTGGGCATGCGGGAGGCCGGGTGGACGTACCGCCGAATTGCTCAACACGTGGGGCGTGAGGTCTCCACAGTACATCGATGTTGTCGCCAGTGGTCGGGGGAAGGTGCACGTGCCTGTCGACCTGGGACCGGACCGCAGCGACACACGGATGCTCGCCAATGCCGTAGGATCCTACGCAGTGCCGTAGGGGACCGCACCGCCACTTCCCAGCAAATTAGGGACACTGTTGCTCCTGGGGTATCGGCGAGGACCATTCGCAACCGTCTCCATGAAGCTGGGCTACGGTCCCGCACACCGTTAGGCCGTCTTCCGCTCACGCCCCAACATCGTGCAGCCCGCCTCCAGTGGTGTCGCGACAGGCGTGAATGGAGGGACGAATGGAGACGTGTCGTCTTCAGCGATGAGAGTCGCTTCTGCCTTGGTGCCAATGATGGTCGTATGCGTGTTTGGTGCCGTGCAGATGAGCGCCACAATCAGGACTGCATACGACCTAGGCACACAGGGCCAACACCCGGCATCATGGTGGGGGGAGCGATCTCCTACACTGGCCGTACACCTCTGGTGATCGTCGAGGGGACACTGAATAGTGCACGGTACATCCAAACCGTCATCGAACCCATCGTTCTACCATTCCTAGACCGGCAAGGGAACTTGCTGTTCCAACAGGACAATGCACGTCCGCATGTATCCCGTGCCACCCAACGTGCTCTAGAAGGTGTAAGTCAACTACCCTGGCCAGCAAGATCTCCGGATCTGTCCCTCATTGAGCATGTTTGGGACTGGATGAAGCGTCGTCTCACGCGGTCTGCACGTCCAGCACGAACGCTGGTCCAACTGAGGCGCCAGGTGGAAATGGCATGGCAAGCCGTTCCACAGGACTACATCCAGCATCTCTACGATCGTCTCCATGGGAGAATAGCAGCCTGCATTGCTGCGAAAGGTGGATATACACTGTACTAGTGCCGACATTGTGCATGCTCTGTTGCCAGTGTCTATGTGCCTGTGGTACTGTCAGTGTGATCATGTGATGTATCTGACCCCAGGAATGTGTCAATAAAGTTTCCCCTTTCTGGGACAATGAATTCACGGTGTTCTTATTTCAATTTCCAGGAGTGTAGAAGAGCAGCTGAACGGAATGGGCAGTGTCTTGAAAGGAGGATATAAGATGAACATCAACAAATGCAAAACGAGTGTAATGGAATGTAGTTGAATTAAATCGGGCGATGCTGCGGGTATTAGATTAGTAAATGAGACACTTAAAGTAGTAAAGGAGTTTTGCTATTTTGGGAGCAAAATAACTGATGATGGTCGAAGTAGAGAGGATATAAAATGTAGACTGGCAATGGCAAGGAAAGCGTTTTTGAAGAAGAGAAATTTGTTAACATCGAGTATAGATTTAAGTGTCATGAAATTGTTTCTGAAAGTATTTGTATGGAGTGTAGCTATGTATGGAAGTGAAACGTGGACGATAAATAATTTAGACAAGAAGAGAATAGAAGCTTTCGAAATGTGGTGCTACAGAAGAATGCTGAAGATTAGATGGGTAGATCACATAACTAATGAGGAGGTATTGAATAGAACTGGAGAGAAGAGAAATTTGTGGCACAACTTGACTAGAAGGTAGCCGTTGGTAGGACATGTTCTGAGCCATCAAGGGATCACCAATTTAGTATTGGAGGGCAGCGTGGAGGGTAAAAATCGTAGAGGATGACCAAGAGATGAATAAGCTAGGCAGGTTCAGAAGGATGTAGGTTGCAGCAGGTACTAGGAGATGAAGAAGCTTGCACAGGATAGAGTAGTATGGAGAGCTGCATCAAATCAGTCTCTGGACTGAAGACCACAAGAACAACATGAAAGAACGTGGCCTTTCCTCTATGGATTCTTACTTGAGTTCCTGAAGCATCTCCGTAACACTTAGGTGTTGTTCGAACCAGCTGTAACGTACAGAGGCCCACCTCTGAATTTCTATTGTGTCTTCCTTCCATCCGAGATGGTACGGATCAGAAACACTCGAGCAGTACTCAAGACTTGGTCGCAACTGCGTCCTATATGCGGTTTCCTTTACATGTTGACCACTCATTACTTCTTCTCATCCACGTACTCCCAGTATTTCTTGGATCGAATATTTTCCGTAGTACTTTCCCTTCCTATTCCTCCAATTCTTCAGTTGCTCCCTTTGTGTTGAGAACTAAACAATCCGCTGCTTAAAGTGTCTCAAGTTATACGAGAGTGTTGTAGTGTTTAGATTTTGCTTTTACTGAGAGTAATTTTATTGTATATTTCCTTCATTAATTGATAAGCCATTTCCATCTTGTCGGCTCTGTTTTTGTTTGCTGGTTTGTCTCAACCGTCTTGCTGTATTATTTCCCCTGAATACTTAAATTTATTCACACTTCTGAGTGTACTGCATCTTGTGTTTGGGAATTTTGGAGCATTTTTAATGTTCGTTAACAATGCTGTCTTCTCGAAAGAAGTTTGTAACCTAGTCTTTCCCTTATTACCTTTCAACAGGCGGATTTGCTTATTAGCTGTATCGATGTTTTCGAAAGCAGTTGACATCTCATTTGCAAAGGTTAGACGATTTTGACATTCGAATTTTTATATCGCAATCTGATTTCTTGTATTTCTTTTTCTTGAATTCTGATATTCCGTTCCCATATTATCTTTTCTAAATCGCAGCTGAACGGCAATTGGGAGAGGTAAGCAGCTTGTCTTACACCAATTTTTATTTCAGATAGTTCCGAAAGTGGTCCAAGAAATTTTATTTTGTACTTAGTTGCGGTCAATGTTTTAAATTATTGCCATAGCTCTTTCGCCCTTGCCAAATTCTTCTAATGTATTGAAGAGTATTTCTCTCTATGTACGGCGTCGTAGGCTTTGTGAAAGTATACAAGATTTTGGATTCTTAGACAATAGTTTCAAATTAATAATCTGTTCTACGAAGGACTGCCCCTTTATAAATTTCCCTGATAATCACCGAGGCCATAGTCTAAACGCTCTAACTGATATTTCATAGTAATACTAGCGTATTTTCTTTCTTTTTTTTTTTAAGTTGTGTATAGTTCAGCGCCGCCAACAGCGCTATAGTCGCGTAGTTTTAGATGTATTAATGAAACCACCCATATTCATGTTTCCTTGCCTGCCTGCTTGCGATTAAACCGTGTCAGTGGCAACCTCAGTATAGTAATTTGTGTTTCTGTGTTTAACAAGTTTGGTAGTGAGCGTCTAAAAGACTGCGTGGCTCCCTTTTATTATTTTTTGTGTACCTATTGTTTTCATTCAAATTTTAGCCGTAGGATGGACAGTGAGGGTGCATTCTGTGGACGTTCGTAGGAGGACGTGCTGCATGCAGTTCGCGAATAGCTGAAGATGCTGTTGCCGAGAATGTGAGAAAATTTTGCTCCTGCGTCAAATGACGTAATGGATCGAAGATCTCTATTCAGTCACTCGTAGTCCAGTGTGGTGTTGATATACTGGTATAATGCACCATAGGAAAGCCGAGGTTTTAAATCTCGTCTTTAGGAAATCATCCATCAGCAGGATTGTACAAACATACCATTGTTTGCCGATTGGACTCTTCTCACAAGAAGAATATTCAAATATACGTCCCTGGCGATAATGGCAACTGAAAGAGTTAAAACAAAAAATAGTCTCCAGTTCCGGATGGAATCCGACTTCTGTTTAACAAAGAGCGCTTTTGGCACTGGCTCCTTACTTAGCTTGTATCTACCGCGAATCTCCCCACCAGAACAAACTTCTTAATAAATGGAAAACAGGGCAGCTGGTTCCTCCATGTAAGAAGGGTAAAATAACGGACACGCAAAATATCCTTAACAAAGCGGTTCACTGCAGAAATCTTGTCCATATTATAAGTTCCACTGCAATAAGTTTAATGGGGACTGAAAAGTTTATGTCTGCAAATCAGCACTAATTTAGAAATAATCGTTCATACGACGCTCAGTTTGTCCTTATCTCGCATGATGTCCTGCTAACTTTGGATGAAAGGCAATAGGCAAATTCTAAATTCTTAAATTTCCAGAAACCGTTCGGCACTGTGGCCCAGTACAGGATGTTAACGATGGTTCTAGCATGCTGAATAGTTTCTCAGACATGTGTGTGGGTCAGATTTCTCTTAAGTAATAGAACCCAGTATGTTGTTTTCAACGGCCAGTGCTTCTTGTTCTTTCTCTCCCCTGAGAGCGTATTGCAGTTAATGAACACTCGTCCATTTTCAGGGGTAGCTGTCCCGCTGTCCACTGAAGTGCACATTCGTTCAAAAGTTGGAAAGCATGGCCTGCTGTAGACTGTGAGAACAATTATCTCAGAAATGCACATCTGTATACAGGGTAATGTGTTGGAGGAATGGCAGTAAATCCAGGGAAACGAAGTGGTAAATGATTTAGTTGATGACCTGAGCAGAAGTGGTGGAACATAATCTCTGACAATTTTTAGATTTTTTTTAGAATTCTGCAACTTACTTACAGGATGCAACAAAGGCGTTGTAATTTCAACAATGTGGTTAGATCTCACAATAAGCCATGATAATTTCTGTGCAAATATTTTACATTTTATCGATATAGTTGCGAGAATTACTTGGGAGTCAAAAGAAACCATATATATGTTTTTCCAGAACTGACACATACGAGGGTTAATATGCTGTCTGTGGGTGAAGTACCCAGAACCAAAGGAGGAAACGTCACTATTTGAGAGAGTATGTGACGTTATTTCCAGTGCTGGATCGTTATTACACATTCTAGGTGTTCACAAATTTGTAGACCTATATATATTTGAGAGCGAGAAATTAATAATATCTGCAATATAACATTTATGCTTATCAACAAGTTCATACAACTGCAGCCATTGCCATTAATAACAATAATAATAATATGCATTACTTTTTTAAAAGGAAACAATTGATTTTGTGGAATTTTGTTGTTTTGTATTTAATTAAGTACAGTTATGGAAGGAAAGAAATAATGTTTAAACTTTCGGTACTCCTCGTTTACATTTTTGTGTAAGGGGAGTTTTTGTGTACATTTTATTTTTACAGATAAATGTACAAGATCCTTAACATATGTATTAAACCACGGATTAACTTCTGGGGCACTCTATTTTGCACCTACGCAACAACTTACGCTTATTATGCACTTCTTAGCTAAATGTTCGCTTGTAGGTCCATGAAACGCTCGCTAAACCCGCTGGGCAGAACAGGTGATTAGGATTGTGGAAAGGGCCTAATAAGGTTGGGGTGAGTGTAATCTTAAAATTGTAATTTATTGTAATTTTATATCACATTTACAACCAAAGTGGCAAATAGCTGAACTTTTACAACTACGACTTTAAAACTCCAAATCTTTCATGGCTGAAAGCCTCCAAGCAAGAAATCTTATAAATCAACAAGGTAAATTTCAAGTGACTGAAAACATGCATTCACAATTACATATAAAAATAATTAAAATATATATATCACTGTTAGGCTGAAAGCCTCAAGGCAAAGGTGGATAGACAAACATAAACAAGATGCAATACAAACGGCTGAAGTCCCACAATAAAATTTTCAAGATTTTAAAATAAATTACCATAACCTTTCAAAGGCAGAAGGCAGCAATGTTTAAGCTTGAAAGATAATTGTAAGAGTAAGGTTCCAAGCCGCAATGTTTAAGCTTGAAAGGTAATTTTAAGAATAATGTTCCAAGGCTGACGGCCCACAATCAATTTTCCAAAATTTTAAAAAGTATAACCGTAACCATAAGCTTTAAGTTTTAAGTAGCTGAAACCGGACTAAGGAAAGACAACAAATCGGCAATAACCTGTCAGAAAATACCCACTTGCTGGAATTCAAACATACTTACATAAAACGCAGTAAAACCAAGAATGTTTTTTAATCATTGGCTATGATTATAAATAGACAATTAAACACCTGTGAGAAAGACAGTAAAGAGAACAGCACTCAGCCTCCAGGGGATCGGTGTGCCCTCGTTCACTTAGGTGAGCAAGATGGTGAGCCCAACTACACTTGAGCCATCGGAACCCGACCAGGGGACAGCCACGGACCGACTGACAAACGACTTGCTTCCCACCAATCGGTACATAAGAATTCAAACACAAAATGTTACGGGCATGATTATCCACAATCGAATATGTATATGAATTAAGCTGTCAAAACTACACACCATGTTGGACAGCGACAACAGGTGAGGAAAGGACACTGCCTGCAATTACGTTAGTAGCCAGGGGAGGTTCAAAATGGTTCAAACGGCTCTGAGCACTATGGGACTTAACATCTGAGGTCATCAGTGCCCTAGAACTTAGAACACCTTAAACCTAACTAACCTAAAGACATCACACACATGCATGCCCGAGGCAGGATTCGAATCTGCGACTATAGCGGTCGCACGATTCCAGACTGTGGCGCCCAGAACCTCTCGCCCACTCCGGCCGGCTCCAGGGCAGGTAACTGGAACACTAACGGCCACAACGCAGAGAATTCCGCTGGTGCACTTGAAATGTAGTCAACCAATATACACTCCTGGAAATGGAAAAAAGAACACATTGACACCGGTGTGTCAGACACACCATACTTGCTCCAGACACTGCGAGAGGTCTGTACAAGCAATGATCACACGCACGGCACAGCGGACACACCAGGAACCGCGGTGTTGGCCGTCGAATGGCGCTAGCTGCGCAGCATTTGTGCACCGCCGCCGTCAGTGTCAGCCAGTTTGCCGTGGCATACGGAGCTCCATCGCAGTCTTTAACACTGGTAGCATGCCGCGACAACGTGGACGTGAACCGTATGTGCAGTTGACTGACTCTGAGCGAGGGCGTATAGTGGGCATGCGGGAGGCCGGGTGGACGTACCGCCGAATTGCTCAACACGTGGGGCGTGAGGTCTCCACAGTACATCGATGTCGTCGCCAGTGGTCGGCGGAAGGTGCACGTGCCCGTCGACCTGGGACCGACCGCAGCGACGCACGGATGCACGCCAAGACCGTAGGATCCTACGCAGTGCCGTAGGGGACCGCACCGCCATTTCTCAGCAAATTAGGGACACTGTTGCTCCTGGGGTATCGGCGAGCGTGTTTGGCGCCGTGCAGGTGAGCGCCACAATCAGGACTGCATACGACCGAGGCACACTGGGCCAACACCCTGCATCATGGTGTGGGGAGCGATCTCCTACACTGGCCGTACACCTCTGGTGATCGTCGAGGGGACACTGAATAGTGCACGGTACATCCAAACCGTCATCGAACCCATCGTTCTACCATTCCTAGACCGGCAAGGGAACTTGCTGTTCCAACCGGACAATGCACGTCCGCATGTATCCCGTGCCACTCAACGTGCTCTAGAAGGTGTAAGTCAACTACCCTGGCCAGCAAGATCTCCGGATCTGTCCCCCATTGAGCATGTTTGGGACTGGATGAAGCGTCGTCTCACGCGGTCTGCACGTCCAGCACGAACGCTGGTCCAACTGAGGCGCCAGGTGAAAATGGCATGGCAAGCCGTTCCACAGGACTACATCCAGCATCTCTACGATCGTCTCCATGGGAGAATAGCAGCCTGCATTGCTGCGAAAGGTGGATATACACTGCACTAGTGCCGACATTGTGCATGCTCTGTTGCCTGTGTCTATGTTCCTGTGGTTCTGTCAGTGTGATCATGTGATGTATCTGACCCCAGGAATGTGTCAATAAAGTTTCCCCTTCCTGGGACAATGAATTCACCGTGTTCTTATTTCAATTTCCAGGAGTGTAGTTAATTCCACCGCATCGCGGCTAAATTTCAGCAGTAAAAACACTCGGTGTTGCTCACAGGATAACCTCCCAATAGTGAACCACCGTAAAGAACCACACAACATGAATGGACGTGGCTTGGATACTTAAACCACGACACAACTTTATCGTGCTGGGTCGGTGAGCCACGGAGCTCGTAGTGATGGGACAGCTCCACACACGCTCCGAGACTGCGCAGGGACCGCCAGCGGACCCAGCCGACTGCACCGCGCGGAGATAGCTTCCCTGGTCCGCAGCAACCGACCGACTAACTGATGACCATAGATGTTAACTCGCATAGTGGTCAGAGCCATTTGAAGCGACCGACTGCCTGCAGACCCCCTACTTAGAAACTATATCAACAAATCCAAAGATGGTAAACGGTGCAAATATCGATACACATCGCTGTTACGTGAAAGGAAGAAGAACCGTGGCGTAACCACAACAAGGGCGGGAAACCAAACACAGATAGACAGCCAAGTTCAAAAAAACACATAGTTGGGAGTGAGCAAATACCAGTACACTTATTTAATTTCACCACTTTCCTAGTGAATGGGTCTAGTTCCTTTGCAGTTACGTTATTGTGGTAATTTTTTTTTTCTGTTAGCACAAACAGATTCAACAGAGTTTATGTCGACACAACACACAAAAGCCGATTCCAGCACAGTGATCAACCACCTCCAAACTGCTATTCGTGGAAATGATTAAATTCAGGTAGTAATGTCTTCCAGCATGGTCACTTGACTAGAATAGAAATAAGGCGCTGAGAACCATAAGTACCAAAAACATCACACTGTCGTCATTCACACATTTTCGTGAATATCAGACAAACCAATGAGACAACTTTTCCTGAATGTTTGTACAGAGTGATAAATATTGAACTATATGAAAAAAAACGTACGTTAGTTACAAACTACGGCGTGCACACACTTTATTCAACATGTAAACGTCACGGCAGATATTCGGATTTAGGTTACGACATGTTCGATATGCCTGCCATCGTTGGCGATGACGTGGGGCATGTGAATAGCGAAATTCTGTATGGCTCGCTGAAGTGTCGCCACATCGATTCTGTCGATGACCTCCTGAATGGCTGTTTTCAGCTCAGCAATGATTTTGGGGTTATTGCTGTACACCTTGTCTTTAGATATAGCCTCATAAAAAGGAGTCGCATGTGTTGAGAGTAGAATAACATGGCTGCCATTCCAGGCCCATGTGAGTGGCCTCTTAGTACCCAGGGCCAGAATGTGAACCCCAGAAGTGCTCCTTCAGGACATCAAACACACTCCTGCTTCGATGGGGTCGAGCTCTGCCCTGCACGAACCACATCATGTGGAAATCAGGGTCACTTGGAATAATGGGGATGAAATCATGTTTGAAAACCTTCACTATCCGTTCGCTAGTGATGGTGGCATCGACGGATGGCACACTGGTTACTCCGTAACTGAACACTGCACACCACACAGTCGCCTACTGAGGAGGAAGACAGTTATCGACCTCGAAATGCGGATTCTCAGTTCCACAAACGCGCCAGTTTTGCTTATTGACGAAGCCACCCTAATTCCCATCATGCTACGCACCCAACCGTGCAGTTTGAAGATCCTAACGCAAATCGTTCAGAACTCATGTCGAGTTTCTTTCACATAGTTCAATAATTGTTACCCTGTATACAGGGTGTTACAAAAAGGTATGGCCAAACTGTCAGGAAACATTCCTCACACACAAAGAAAGAAAATATGTTATGTGGACATGTGTCCGGAAACGCTTACTTTCCACGTTAGAGCTCATTTTATTACTTCTCTTCAAATCACATTAATCATGGAATGGAAACACACAGCAACAGAACGTACCAGCGTGACTTCAAACACTTTGTTACAGGAAATGTTCAAAATGTCCTCCGTTAGCGAGGATACATGCATCCACCCTCCGTCGCATGGAATCCCTGATGCGCTGATGCAATCCTGGAGAATGGCGTATTGTATCACAGCCGTCCACAATACGAGCACGAAGAGTCTCTACATCTGGTACCGGGGTTGCGTAAACAAGAGCTTTCAAATGCCCCCATAAATGAAAGTCGAGAGGGTTGAGGTCAGGACAGCGTGGAGGCCACGGAATTGGTTCGCCTCTACCAATCCATCGGTCACCGAATCTGTTGTTGAGAAGCGTACGAACACTTCGACTGAAATGTGCAGGAGCCTTATGCTAGTACTGTAGAGCAATGAGTCGCATGTCAACACAAGCACCGAAGTCAACATTACCTTCCTTCAATTGGGCCAACTGGCGGTGAATCGAGGAAGTACAGTACATACTGACGAAACTAAAATGAGCTCTAACATTGAAATTAAGCGTTTCCGGACACATGCCCACATAACATATTTTCTTTCTTTGTGTGTGAGGAATGTTTTCTGAAACTTTGGCCGTACCTTTTTGTACAGCACAGATAAACCTGACCCACCATAAGATCAACAGCTGTCAGTTCGACAATCTCAGAAATGACGATGATGTGCTCTATGGTTCTCACCTCCTCATAAGGATTACTGTATGATAAAATTCAAAACTTACTATACAGCATTTCATTCAGAAACCCATAAAAATAGGTTTTGCTGCCAATATAAGTACGGGATGTTCAAGAAGTCTCTCCAAAGTGTCGTATGATTGTTAGCCGCGCGTGCCGTATGCCGCAGTGAATATACCTAAATGAAACTCAGTGAAATACAAGACCCGTCAGGTTAGCCGACAGCACAGTCCGGCTTTCGCCGCCGTGCAGTGCGGACGTGTTGTTGTTTCCGCCTGCGGAGCGCGCGCGTTCGCTGTTGTTTACATTTCAGCGGCCGTACTTACGTGTCGCTTACGTGCACTAGAGCCATGGCCAATCGTTTTCGAAAATCAACTTTACGATTCAACTTCTGCAACGATTACGCACGACGAAAGGCCTTGGAAGTGGAACGCTTCCTACGCGACGTTGCTAAGATCCCATCTTCCGACATCTTGGGCATCCATTTGTCCACATTATGCAGTACTGTGTACGTCAAAGTCGTCAAGACGCGGTGTGTGAAAGAATACTTCGTGACGCCAACCATGGATTACGCTTTTGCCACGCCGACGGCAATGTCGGAGCGGTCACTGTCGACCATGCCGGCTTAGGAATGCGCACCATACGAGTTTTCCAACTCCCGTTCGAGATTCCGGCGGAAGACGTTATCACGGCTTTCCGCCCCTATGGCACTGTACGTGGCCACACTGCCGAACGCTGGGCGCAATTCCAAACGTACCCCGTTCTTAACGGTGTACGGCAGATCGCCATCGACCTCCATCGCCACGTGCCATCTTTCCTGCAAATTAGCGGGTGCCGAGCGGTTGTCATATACGACGGCCAACCCAAGACCTGTTCCGGGTGCGCAAAAGAAGGCCACCTCAGATCTGAGTGTTTTCAGCGACGGATCACCCAATTGCCAGGCGCTACCGTGGCACCTACGGCTCCGACGACGATTTTACCGATCACCTACGCATCGGCGCTCTCTTCTCCTCCCACTGGCCGCCGCTCATCGGACCACGTACCGGTAACCCTTCCAGCTGCTATGGATACCGCCGGGGCCGACACGTCGCGCTCAAAGCCAGACGCTACTACGGCGCCACTACCAACAGCGACGACTTCCGACACCCACCCGCCTGAACATATGGACACCCCTTCATTTGACGTTCCCGCGACGGCCTTCCTCTCAGAGCGACGCGACGCCCTTCCTTCTTCCGACACGGAGGGACGAACCCGCAAACAACGTTCACCTAAGAGGCGCAAAGGGAGGCGCCGTATGGTCTCGGAACGAGACGGATCACCTCCCCCTGATACTCCAGAGGCCGTCCGACACGACGAGGCCTCAGAGAACCTACACGACGATACGAATGACGACAACATGACGTCGACTGTGGATGTTTCGATGCCAACTCTACTGGCTCGCTTACGTGCTCCTGAACCAATGGACTCCACCGATGCGACTGCCGCCCCTACGACCGAAGTGGAACGTACGACCATCACAACGACAGCGCCCTCAATGGTGTGGAGTGAGGACGTCGATGAGGACCCGGACCACACGCTGGGGACAGAGTTACCCCAGACGGAAGCATCGTTACGCCGCTGATAGCGCCGTCAGGTGGCGTACGGCACGACTCGCCGTTGCCTCGCCCCTCTTCATCCTCCGCCGGTGGAGTTCCCCTCCACGCGGGGTACGGCTCCAAACCTACCGAATAGCGACGATCAACACTAACACCATTAGCTCACCCGTGAAACTTCAACTGCTGCGAGAGATGATATGGGCGTCGGACGTCGATATAGCACTACTACAGGAAGTACACTTGGCCACACTTCCAGACGTCGCGGGATATAACACTTATCCTTCTCCTGGTGACCACCTGGGACGCGGCGTAGCCATCTACGCCAGAGAAGGCATTCCAGTGGCCGATATCACATACCTTCCATCTGCCAGAGGCATGGCCGTCACCGTCATGGGGACGCGTATCGTCAACGTTTACGCTCCGTCAGGCTCCACCCGCAGACGCGACAGGGCCCTCTTCTATTCAGAAGAAATCGCTCCTTTGTTTCTTGGACGCTGCGACCATTACTTGTTTGGGGGTGATTTCAATTGTGTCTTGCTCCCTAAAGATCAAGTGCCCCACTACAACACCTGTCAAGAACTGCGTCTTGTCGTCCGAGATCTGTTGCTCCGCGACACTTGGGAAGTTCAGCACGGCGACGCCCCTGGACATACTTACCAGACGAGTCACTCCGCGAGCCGCCTGGACAGAATTTACGTCTCTCGGGAACTCACACCTGCAGTCCAAGGTGCAGAACTTTGGCCCCTGGCCTTTTCGGACCACTGTGCCTACATCTGCAACATTCTCTTCCCCAAGCAAGTGGTCTGGCGTAGTCGTGCACCGTGGAAGCTAAACACCTCCCATCTTCATGATCCCGAATGTCTTCAACGTGTCACCGAGACATGGGCCACCTGTGAACGTCGCTTACCTAAATACTGCACGACCTTGACCTGGTGGCTGGAATATGCCAAACCTGCCATTCGACGTACTTTGATTCAGTATGGGAAGGAAGTTGCTATGTGGCGCCGGCACACTAGCGACTATTTCTACGCCGTTCTCCGCGACCTGGACGCCCAACCACCCACACCCGACACCCAGAGGGAACGCAGCAGGATTAAGGCGCAAATTGTAACTTTGACACGCCGTCGTCTGCAGGGGGCTGTGGTGCGAACCCGATGTCAAGATTCAGCTGAACAGGAACATCCGACCATGCATCATATCGCCTCCGATAGGAAACATCGGCGACAACAATTCATCACCGAGATCACAACCTGTCGCGGCCAGCACGTCACTTGCCAGGCCGAAATCGTCAGTGCCTTCGTCGACCACTACCGCACAATGTACCAGGAGGAGACTACCGACAACCACGCTGAGGAGTCTGTATTACCACACGTAGCTCGCACCCTCACCAGCGACGAAGCGGATGAGCTGATGGAGCCCATTACGCGTGACGAAATCCACGATGCAATCAAAAAAGGTGCTCTGAATAAGTCACCTGGTGTCGACGGATTGCCGATAGAATTTTATCGCGCTTTCTTCACACTAATGGCGTCACGGTGGACAACGATGTTCCATGAACTGCTGACGATGGGGAACGCCGTACCGCCGTCCTTCGTCACGGGAATTATTCTACCCATCCACAAACCGACACCAGGTGTGACGACAGCACATTACCGTCCCCTGACTCTGCTTAACGCAGACTGTAAAATTTTTACACGCCTCCTGGCAACGCGATGCCGCAAGGTCCTGCCCAGCATTCTATCCCCGGAACAGACAACTCCGGGCGGCTCAGTTAATGTACAAACGGCCACAGGAGAATGTCGCGATTTAATTGCACTGGCAGCGGCGTGCAGACTCCGCGCCGCAGTGGTTGCCATTGCTTTTGACAGCGCATTCGACAAAGTGCGGCATCCTTTTCTGTTCTCCGTGATGAACCGCACGGGTTTTCCACCAGCCTTTATCGACGTAATCCGGCGCCTGTACGGCACCGCCGAACCGCTGATTCAGGTTAATGGCCGTGTGGCGGGGCCAGTGGCGATCCGACGTTCCGTACGGCAAGGCTGCCCACTTTCGACCCTACTCTATGCCATCAGCCTGGAGCCACTCATCGGGAGTCTGACGAGCCACCTTTCTGGTCTCACTCTGCGACGGCACAGTTTTCAATGTCGTGCGTATGCGGACGACCTCCTCCTCTTGATCCGCTCACGGAGTGAAACTCACACGGTACTTGATTTGATATCAACGTACGGCACTGCAACGGGCAGTTACATGAATGTGGCTAAATCCGCGGCGATGCCCATTGGACGCGGCCTCTCACACGACGACTTAGCACCTCTCCCGTGTGTACAGAAACTACGATACCTCGGTATCATTTTCACCTCCACCGTGCTCCGCTCCGCTCCAAACCATCCGCACGACGGTGCGACAAAATCTTCTCCGAAGACTCGATTCTTTACAACGTGTCCAATACCTCAATCAACATGTGGCGTCCAGAATGGTCCACATTGCACAGGTCCTCCCGCTGCCATCCACTATTGGACGCAGCCTCCAGGCTGCCTTCGGATACTTCCTTACGGCCGGTACGCTCTTTAAGGTCCGCTACGACGCGCTCACCCTTCCCCCGCGAGCGGGTGGCCTCGGTCTTGTCAATGTGCGACTCCGCGCGGCGTCCTTGTACATGTCCACCATGCACAAGCAGTGGCACGGGGGCACCTCCCTTACGCGCAGCTTGCTGGAAATTCTTGTGCCCGCGACCATAACACCACCAGTACCAGTCGGACAGATCAGGCACGATCTGACGCACATTTCTGATTTCATCGTCGACTTCAGTTATGCTCACACACACTTACCGACCACGCGTTCTCCTCGACCTAAAGATTTTTACACCTCACTCCTTCGTTCCATATCCAGCAACAATATCGAACTGCGACATCCGTCCACGCGGTGGCCCACGGTTTGGCGTCACATCCACCAGCCTTTTCTTCCCTCCAACGTGCGGGCAACATGGTACCAGGTCGCAAATGAAAAATTCGCCACAAATCGTCGTCTTCACGCCATCGGACTAAAGGACTCTCCACTCTGCTCAATTTGCCACCTCATGGATGACGATGTCCATCAACTGACTTGTGCTGCCACCGGCGACGTCTGGAAACTTGCCCGACAGTTCGTTGCCTGTTACCTCCGTGTTCCGCCGGACTCGATTGACCCATGGACTTTTATCCATCCTGAGAATACTTATTTCCCCGCCACCAAAAATCATGCGATTGTATGGGTCAAGGGATGGACCATCACCTACTTGTATAATGATGGCGACAAATCACGCCTTGATTTCTGTCAGTACTCACAAACCGCCCACAGTGAAGTCGAACAGCGACCGCGCTACCGCGCCTTCTTCGCTAATTACCTACACGTGATCTTTACGTCACCCCCGCTCAGTTGGATGGTGCCACACGCCGACAGCACTCCCGCCCCCCCTGCTGACATCTGAGACCCCTCGCGCTGCTTTCTACATTGTAACCCATAGTGGAGTAGGCGCATGGACACGCGCCTCCTTTCTTCTATGCACTACACCAGATATACACTGGTTTTTCCCTCACTCCACTGTATATTGCTTTACACCTCTTAGCTTCCATCAGTATTATTAGTTTTTTTTCCTACACCTTGTTCATACTAAGAAACTTGCTCGCCTTGTACGAGTATCATGTCTTGTGTTATTTTCGCCGGAAGGCTGGCATTTTTCTTGTATTTAAGTTTGTACCAATAAAGATCTTTTGTTCATTTACCCTGTTCCTGGTGAACAAAAAAAACTAATAAAAATAGTAAAATAAAACAAACATAAATAACAAAGCTTGTTTGAGGGAGTGATTAAGGGACAGGACGGGGGAGGCATTGCTGCCAGGCCTCGGGTTCCGACCCCTGCCCGCCTTGTCTCCGCCTACTCATAACTGAACACTCTTTAATTAAAATAAAAATAAAAATTTAAAAAAAGTAAAAATTTTAAAAATGGGGGAAAAAAAGAGCACTAACGCGCTGCTTCCTGGACTTGGGTAGGCGCACTGGCCGCAGATCGAATCCGCCTGGAAGATTACCGTCGTCGGTCGGTGTGCCGGCCAGCCTTGACGTGATTTTTAGGCGGTTTTCCACATCCCGATAGGTGAATATCGGGCCGGTCCCCCGTTCCGCCTCACTTACACAAGTCGCAGACATCTGAACACGCTCGCACTATTCTATTAATTACACTAGATGCAGACAGTTGGGGCACACTAATCCCATATGGGGGGCGGGGAGTACGGGGTGGTGGCAGGAAGGGCATCCAGCCACCCCTTCATACTAACCTTGCCAAATCCGTTCCTAACGATGCAGACCGTGCGTCAGTGCGGGACATGGCACCAGTGGAAGAAAGAAACTCAGTGAAATACTAGTAATTAATTTACTCAATATTCATTTTTACTTACAAGTTTTCACATTATATGTTCAATACACAATTCAATTCGTCTAATCATGTTTCCAAACACAAGCTATAACATTTCTTCTGTAAGTGAAAGTGTATAATGCAGCTATCGACGGATTTGGGACGCTTTTTATAGACAGCTGCTTTCGCTCCACCGCAGAAGAAAAAGTCAGGTGGTGTTAGGTCAGGCGATCGTGGAGGCCAAAGTCCTCTGAAATTATGCGATCACCAAAAACAGCAGGAAGCAATGACATTGAAACGCGAGCTGTATGCGCGGTTGCACCATCGTGGAGCTCAGTATTTAACTTAACACAAGTTCTCCTATGAATGAGTACAGAATATCACTGCAGTATCGTTGTGCGTTTATTGTTTTGTTGAAAAATATGGGAACCACAATCCGACGTCTAGAAATTGCAATCCAAACTCCTGTTTTCACACAATGAAGTGGCTCCTTATGAATACACAATGAGTTTGCAGTACTGCACATACCAGAATTTTGCTAGTTCATGTACCCGGATAAATGAAATCACGCATCATCAGTGAAAAACGTTTCATTAATTATATTCCTTCCATTGACAATAATGCAGTCTCTTGCAATTATCAGTATTTTTCAGTTCTTGCACGACTGTCACTTTGTATGGGAAAAGTTCTAATTTTTTCCTCACAGCTGTGTGGGCCGTTCCGACACTAACGTAAGTTTCCTGGGCGAGTTTTCTTACTGACTTGTTCGGACTCGTGGACATTTTATCGGATACTTCGAGCAGTTTATCCTCAGACAAAACGCTAGGACGACTACTTCTGTCACTGAACCCGTACTTCGAAATTTGTTAATCAAATCTCACACAGTATCGCGATGTGGGAGTGTTGTCTCCGGGAAAAGTGAATTAAATGTTTGACGAACTGAAACTGTGTATTTACCGCCAGCTTTGAACACTTGTTCGACTAAACACGCACGTTCTTCAGTGGTTAGCATTTTAACAGTGACAAAAACGAAACAAAGGAACTAAGACGTTCACGTCAACATGTAACGACACACACCAACAAAATTACTGACGCTGGCTGAGATAAACGAAACAGCGGAATGTTGGGAGAGTCCACTTGAAGGGAAGTAACCCAGGCAGGCGAACAATCATACGGCACTGCGGAGAGACTTTTTGAACACCCCACATAACATACTGAGATCCGATCTAATTTTACTATATAGTGAGTGAATTGGCACATCTGAAGAATGCGGTACCCGCTAGCGGGATTTATGCCAAGTGAACAGGGATAAACGTCTGCTGCAGTGTGCTACCACCTGGTGGCATTACGTAAACTTTTAGTTAAATGATAAGGGCTAGCTGTGCACACCGTGAACTGTGGCCATAGTTTATCAAATCAGTACGAATTTGGCCCGTAAGGCAATAACGTCACGCCAGTTGCGCATGCGCAAAAGCTCCTTAAAACGTCCACGTCCTGATGCTAAATCTAGAGTAGGCACCTAGCATATGGCGGTAGCTTTAAAGCCGTCTATTTCAGACTGCAGCATCTATATTACGTTTAACAACATTCAAAGAAAAATTACCAAAAAATCCGCAAGACGTCAAAAAGCAGGATTTCCACGTGCTCGTTTGCTCTTATACAAAAACTTCCATGGGTTATTTCAGTGATTAGAATACGCAGTACACCGAGTCTAAATACTGACTAAATCCCTCTCAGTTTCCTCGCAACACACCAGAACCGGAGCGTGCCTGTAGGCAAACAACACGGTTAATGGGCAGCCAGACAGAGACTGCTGCCTCCGCCATCTGATAAGTTGTTTGGGCGTTTTGTGAAAGTTAACAGATTGTGTTTCACTTCTGTTCATGGCCCAGCACGTACTGGTCTCTATAAGCGAAAAAAAATTGCGAGACAAACACATACCTGTGAAAACGCTCCCTGAGTTTTCATCTTGCTTATCAACTGATATTTTGCTAAAGAGTCCAGTGGTGTTCACAAGTCTTCAAAGACTGGGTCTGTTTATCTGCCTGTAGTGAAAATTTGTGGTGATGTCTTATGGGACCAAACTACTGAGGTCATCGGTCCCTAAGCTTACACACTACTTAATCTAATTTGAACTAACTTACGCTAAGGATGACACACACACCCATGCCCGAGGCAGGACTCGAACCTCCGCCGGGGGCAGCCGTGAGGACCGTGGCAGGACGCCTCGGACCACGCGGCTTTATCTGCCTGTCCATCTCCTTGTTATAAGGTATACGGTGTGGGTAAATGGGCGCTACTGAATCCGTTCTTGTAAAGTCATCAGATGATCAAAACGACTTGCAAAATGATTTAGATATATGTAATGGTGCGAAAAATGGCAGTTGACCATGAATAAGGAAAAGTATGAAGTTATTCACATGAGTACTAAAAGAAATCAGCCAAATTTCGATTACGCGACAAGTCACACAAACGGTAGAGAGACAGCTTCAAGGTAATTCATTGAACCCTCTGCCAGGCACTTTATTGTGAATAGCAGAGTAATCACGTAGATATAGATACACAACACAAGAACTGGCAAGATTATGCGAGGGTTGGAACTTTAATAGTGGCGACTATTTATTTACAGCTCGTACAAAATAGATAAGTGTTTCAAAGTTTTACTTAGCTTCAGAATAGCCACTTGCATTATGCATAAGCCGTTGCCAGCTATCTGTAGAAATTTTATAACGAAGCTCATGGACTTGTCTGGTAATTGAAACAAGTGTCAAGAAAGGCAATTACACACAAGAAAGTCACTAAGAAGTATTTTTCTAACTTGTCCAGGTGTGAGAAATTTATGAAAAAGTATATTGATGTCGTGATTTTATGAAGCATAGTTTAACTTACAGTCTTGTTCTCATTTATCAGTTGTTAATGTTAGTTGCCCAGTTTCATTAACTGCGTGACAGTGTTTGCATAGTCGCATTGCACATCGCGAGCTGTGTACTGAGAAGCATTATTAAAATTGACATCTTGGGTTGTCGGGTATTCTGCCGAATTTCAGCGTCGTACTTGCACGATATTTCGGTCACGTAGCTCGTAACCTTCATCAGGTGCGACCTGAGACTGCTCCTCGAGTGGAGCTGGTCCAGCATAATACCCGACAACCCAAGATGTCATTAGATCGCCGGGAAAGCCTGAAGAGTTACATTATTAAAGTTGGTAAGCTGCCGTTGTGCGTTCTCAAGAGTACTTTAAATGAAATCTCATTTTTGACATTCCTCTTGATTACTCCTAATAGCAACAGGTTGCAAAATAGCCGAGCGTTCCGTGCTCACAGAAAAGCGAATAAATTTAATTACCATCAACGTTCATGTTCACCGTAAGGTATTGTGATGGTCAGAGTTTGTTTGTGAAAATAATATATCAGTTCAGATGCTTACTATCAGTAGAAGATTTCAGTTAAGTGCTATCTTGTGAATTTTCATGTAGCTTTTACCAGAAAGTCGGATGCGTTTAATTCCATGTTGATTTTCAAAAATGGCTCTGAGCACTATGGGACTTAACATCTGTGGTCATCTGTCCCCTAGAACTTAGAACTAATCAAACCTAACTAACCTAAGGGCATCACACACATCCATGCCCGAGGCAGGATTCGAACCTGCGACCGTAGCAGTCGCGCGGTTCCGGACTGAGCGCCTAGAACCGCGACCGGGATGTTGATTTGCTGTGTAATTACAATAACAGTCCTGATACAGTGATTGCTTGCAAGACTAAGGATAACAATTAGCAATATTGAGCGCCAGCGTTTTAATGTGAGTCATTTGTTTAGCAGTCAGATGGCCTATGTAAATTTCACTGAAAACGGATTGTTTTCTCACAGGTGAGTTGATGTACCGGCTGGTCTGGATTTCGCATCCTTTAGCGTGAGCTCCACCACTTCGTCTACAGGCCACAAGTGGCCTACCGGGACCATCCGATCACCGTGTCATCCTAAGAGGAGGATGCAGATAGGAGGGGCGTGGGGTCGTTACGATGGTATTCTTGACCGAAGCCACTACTATTCGGTCGAGTAGCTCCTCAATTGGCATCACGAGGCTGAGTGCACCCCGAAAAATGGCAACAGCGCATGCCGGCGTGGATGGTCACCCATCCAAGTGCCGACCACGCCCGACAGCACTTAACTTCGGTAATCTTAGGGTAACCGGTGTAGCCACTGCGCTTAGCGTGAGCTCCAAATATTTTTATTCAAATCTAAATTTAACACTGTTCTGTTGCCTTGTACTGGGATTTACATATTTCGATACCAAAATGAGTCTTGTACATTTCTCAGATACTAACCAGACAGTTCCAAAAACGAGTTTAAGTAAATACGAACACGTTTCGACATCCCTACAGTTTTGAAGCCGTACAGGACGGAATCGTCGAGAGGAGGTTTCAACTGGGTGTGGTGTACCCGAAGAAACTCCTGGATTTCATTACTATATTCCACGCCATATTAGCAAGACGTATGTTAGGGTGACAGATCCTCTCTTCGCCGAGTCTATTCCACTTTTCCATTCAAGTACTTCTTCATATCTCCATCTTCACCTTTAACTTCTGCCACCCGTCCAGTAGCGGAGTCCGTGAACGCGACGCGTCCAGCATTCGAAAAGACGAGCCTGTCCCGAACACAATCAGCCTCACAGGTTAACGACAAGGGCCAGTTTGCCGGACCACCTACATATGATTTTAGGCTGTTTTCCACATTCCACTCGTTGAATACCAGGCTGCTACCCACGTCCCGTATGAGATCAACGCTATGCAAACATTTAGAAACGTTTTCAGCCTTGAAAATGGCGATTACTGGAGACGCAGACGGACAGGGTAAACAAATTCCGTCCCAGCGGGGGAGGGGATGAGCGAGGACGGGGGCGGAGGTTGTCAGGGAAGGAATCCAACTGCCACTAGAATTGCCAAAACGCGCATAGCCATTCCGAAACCGCATACAACTGGTGAAAGAGACAAGGAAAAATTATATTGATTTCACGCTATCCCTAAATATTCATGCAATGTGACTGACACTACAATTTATCTTACATACGTGATCCACTTACATTAATGTGATCATCTACATCTACATCCATACTCCGCAAGCCACCTGACGGTGTGTGGCGGAGGGTACCTTGAGTACATCTATCGGTTCTCCCTTCTAGAAGGATTGTCGGTAAGCCTCTGTGTGGGCTCTAATCTCTCTCATTTTATCCTTATGGTCTCTTCACGAGATATACGTAGGAGGGAGCAATAAACTGCTTGAATCCTCGGTAAAGATATGTTCTCCAAACTTCAACAAAAGCCCGTTCCGAGCTACTGAGCGTCTCTCCTGCAGAGTCTTCCATTGGAGTTTATTCTCTTCTATCAACCCTATCTGGTACGGATCCCACACTGCTGAGCAGTATTCAAGCAGTGGGCGAACAAGTGTACTGTAACCTACTTCCTTTTTTTTCGGATTGCATTTCCTTAGGATTCTTCCAATGGATCTCAGTTTGGCATCTGTTTTATATGATCATTCCATTTTAAATCACTCCTAATGCCTACTCCCTGATAATTTATGGCATTAACTGCTTCCAGTTGCTGACCTGCTATATTGTAGCTAAATGATATGGGATCTTTCAATGTATTCGCAGCACATTACACGTGTCTCCATTGAGATTCAGTTGCCATTCCCTGCACCATGCGTCAATTCGCTGCAGATCCTCCTGCATTTCAGCTCAATTTTCTATTGTTACAACCTCTCGATCTACCACAGCATCATCCGCAAAAAGCCTCAGTGAACTTCTGATGTCATCCACAAGATCATTTATGTATATTGTGAATAACAATGGTCCTACGACACTCCCCTGCGGCACACCTGAAATCACTCTTACTTCGGAAGACTTCTCTCCATTGAGAATGACATCCTGCGTTCTGTTATCTAGGAACTCTTCAATCCAATCACACAATTGATCCATATGCTCTTACTTTGTTCATTAAACGACTGTGGGAAACTGTATCGAACGCCTTGCGGAAGTCAAGACACACGGCATCTGTCTGGCAACCCGTGTGTATGGTCCTCTGAGTCTCGTGGACGAATAGCCCGAGCTGGGTTTCACACAATCGTCTTTTTCGAAACCAAGGCTGATTTCTACAGAGTAGATGTGTAGTTTCCAGAGAACACGCCAACTTGGAATAACCACTCACAGACATCAAGTGGCCATCGCAACAGTGGAGGGTACATAAAGTGGAACGCAGTGCAGTCATTATCGTAGCACATTATCTGACGTCCAAAAGGGCATGGTTACTGGATTTCGGGCCGAGAGTGTAGGTATTCCCGAAACGGCTATGTTTGTAAATTGTTCGGCTGCCGCCATGGTTACTGTGCATATCAAAATGGCCTATTCCAAAACCCGCGGTGAAGCAACTCCAGTGCACCACGGTCCATAGACTGAAGGGATGAACGATGGCTGTGGAGATGGAAATGGAAATTCCGAAATTTCTTATGGGCAGAGCATCCTGTCGGGTAGACTGTTCGCCGGGTGCAAGTCTTTGGAGTTGATGCCACTTCGGCGACTTGCTTGTCGATGAGGAGGTTCAAATGGCTCTAAGCACTACAGGATGTCACCAGTTCCCTAAACTTAGAAATGCTTAACTCTAACTAACCTAAGGATATCACACACATCCATGCCCGAGGCAGGATTCGAACCTGCGACCGTAGCACCAGCGCGGTTCCGGACTGATGCGATGGAGAGGTAATGATGATAAGGACAGCACAACACCAAGTCCTTGAGCGGAGAAAATCTCTGACCCAGACGGGAATCGAACCCGAGTCGTTACGTATGACATTCCGTCGCGCTGACACCTCAGCTACCAGGGGCGGATGGTGTGGAGATGTGTACGGGCGATTAGACGTGCAACTGTTCAGCAGCTGACTAAGAAACTACCAACAGTGTCTCGTCAACGACCGTTCGGCGAACGATGCTGTGTGTGGGCTATTGGTTCATGCATCTACGGTGACTGGTGTTCATCGGCGACGAAGACTCGATTTGGCACATCAGTACCCAACTGCAGGTCCACTGGTGGTCTTTTCATATGAACCACGTCTTGTGTACCATCAGACAGATGGCTGCTGGGATGTATGGCGTGAAACGTCTGAATACAAACATCCTACATTATCGGATGGGGCAGGCCGGAGACGGGAGCATTATGGTGTGGGGTATGTTTTTGTGGTATTCCCAGTGTGATCTCGTCATCCTGGAAGGCGCAATAGATCATGACAATTTGTTTCTGCTTGGCACAATGGCATCTTCCAGCAGAACAATGCAACGTGTCACACAGCTTGCAGTGTACATGGGCGGTTCAAGGGTACCGGGAGAAGTCTACCGTACTGCCACCAAAGTCTCCGGGATTTAAACCCGATCGAGAATTTGGGGCACACCTCACTCGGTCTGCACACTTAATGGAGAAATTTAATGCACCTGACTGCAGTGCTGTGGTCGGTGTGGCTGCACAGCCCCGTCGGCAATTTCCAGAATCTTGCTGACTCTCTTCCTGCATATCTCACTGCGGTCCTTTTGACATGCGATCTCATTAACGTTACTGGACAGTTTATACAAGGGTTATTCGGAAAGTAAGGAACGATCGGTCGCGAAATGGAAAATAGAGTGAGAATCTGATGAAGCTTTGCACAGATGCGTTGGGCACTGTAGTATGCCCGAAGATTGCATCATGTCGCTCTATTCAGACCTGAGCTCACAGTGAAAACGTAAAGACGGCTAGAAATTAGCGTCTCCCGCCAAGTATGAGTGCCTGGCGAAAGATTTCGCCTGAAGCTATGCAATCCACATAACATAACTGTCATGCAGTTCGCCCTAAACGACAATTCTCGGCCGCACTCTGCAAGGGCAATGAAGATGGCTCCTGCAGCGTTTTCGATGGGGAGTGTTTGATCACCCACAATACAGCCCGTAATTGGCTACCCCTACGGTTTATCTCTGCTGAGATGAACTACTGGCTATGAAAACAATATTTTGACACAGACAACGAGCTGCAGTCCAGAGTATAAAATTGTCGAAAAGCACTGGCGCCTGTCTTGTAAAGTTGGAACAACGCTACGATAGATGTCTAAGGCTGATCAGGAACTTTGTAGAGAAGTAACTGGAAGGTGTAGCTAACTGTTGCAAATAAAACAGTTTTGATTTTCATTGTGGTTTCCATTTCGCGACCTATCGTTCCTTACTTTCAGAATATCCCTCGTATCATAAATGCGAAAGTTTATGGGTGGGTGTGTGTAACCTATTTTTAAGCTAAAGCAGTTAGGTGGATTTACAGTGGATGAACTCTGGAATGGAAGTAGTTTATACTCTGAGTTAACCGCCAGGCTACCTTATATATACCTGCCGATCAAAGGGGTGGGTTTGTGGGTGAGAAAGGAGTGTAGTCCACGACGCAAGAATATTGAGACTTTATTTATCCAGTTTTTGGAAATGAGAACACTTTGTGACTTGTAACAAACATTACACATACTTTCAAACTTGACGAAACTTTTTCTCGCTGACATGCCTCACAAAATTGTGAAAGGAAAAACGTTCATCCCTTAACATTTTCGCTGTTCATGCAGTGGAACTGCCCTGTCTAGCATGATGAATAAATTTAGTACTTTTTTACTACTAACGACAAACGCGACACATTTCCCAGACAGTAGCCACGTATACCATTGGATGTACCAATAAAAATATACCATTGTACCAAACACAGTTCAGGAGGTACAATGTCATTAAGCTGAGTTAAAATTAAAATTCTAGATGTACAGTTGTAATACGTGTAGAAATAGTGTGAAATAAGCTAAATACATGTAAAATATATTTAATTCCATGCCTGGAGGAGGAGACATCGGTGAAGATAGAAAGTACTCAGAAATTACATCGAAATAAATTCGCTGAATGCGAATAACTTAGCTTGCTACATATTTTTACCGGACAAGGATTTGTACCCCCGCTTATCGCCAGCGGAGGCCTTAACCATTAGGCAACCCGTCCACGCCACATGGTCAGTCCTAGTAGTACATCTACACGTAACACAGCTGAGGGGTTCTACGAATTTATTTCGATAAAACATATTTGAAATGTACATACCCAGGCAAAGCCAGGAGTAGAAAGTTCATCCCAAATCCCTGGAACGACTTCAACTATATTTGATACATATATTATTCACGACCATATTGTGGGCGTAACAACCATCATCTATCTGTTAGAGTTATAACATCCCAGGTCCTCCACCAAATTATACCATTTCAGCTCCTCAACACCAAATTAAAACGTTCCACTTCAATTTGTTTGCACTTATAGCGATCCCAGCTTCCTCAACCAAATTAAAACGTTGCATTAGGAGGTGTCTGCTTCGTGCAAAAAGGTCTTGAGTTCATTTTGACGACAACAAGTAATTCTTCATTACAGACGTTTATTTACAAACAGAACTGACAGACTTCACAGACTCAACAACTGACTCTCCGAGCTAACCGCACTGCATATCCGAACTGGCAACTGACTACTTAAAACTAAATTAGACATTACAGAATTTTAGTACAGATTAAAGTAAGTGAAAGGATCAGTACATATAAATTCTTACAAGCATAATTTCCAAATAGATTTTATAACATTTTTCTACCAGCTTCTGGATAACCTTCACCAGATTTGTACCGATGTTTCCAGAAATATCTTGACATTTGATTCTGGATATTTCTTGAGTGATTTAGAACAACTTTTTATATGTAAAATGATTTAAATCGTTTTTCAAAACGTAAATAAATCTTTTTAGCAATATTTCTTGATACAAATCGTCTTTCGAAATTAGGTTATGAAACAGTTTTCACAAGTTTTCGTATTTTTGCGATCGTAATATAGAATTTCTCCATAGAAAGTTCCAGAAGTGTGCATTAAACGTTCATTTACAGACCCTCTCCCTAGCTGGTGAGTTCTTAAAAGTATCTTGTCCATATTACACGAAATAATCTAGCTCAAAACTGACAATTCATACAATTAATCAGAGCTACAGCAAACAGTGAGTCTTTCTTTTACAAAATGAAATATAATTACAAAATTGAATGAAAATAGGTTACTAACACTAATATATATTTACATTAATTCTATTTTTGTTCTTTCTGTGCAAAATGTCCTAATATTGACACAGTACAATATTTAAACATCACCAAAGTTTCCCTTTACATTTTGCATATCTGTATCGACATCCCCTAAAAGTCTACAGTATCGAATACTTCAATATGTCCCAATATGTCCTGTAATGTTACAGAGTGCAGCTGGTCAAATGCAGAGAGAAGTTGGAAGTGGGTTGGGGAGGGAGGAGGAGGAGATGAAGAGAAAGGACGAGATGGACATAGCAAAGGAAGAACAGGACATGGACAGAGCAAAGGAACAGAAGGAGATGGACAGGGAGAGGGGAGAGGAGAAGATAGACAGAGAAAGGAAAGAGGAGGAGGTGGACACAGATAGTAGAGTGGAGCATGTGAACAGTGAAAGAGGGGAGCAGGAGATGGACAAACAGGAGGAGTGGTTGAGATCGATAGGGAGTAGGGGGTCGGGGTCTTGGACCGAGAGAGCTGATGGAGAACATGAGGTAGGATGGAGGAGATGGACAGAAACAGGGAGGATGAGACTGTAGAAGACTGCAATAAATACGAGGTCTGTTCAAAAAATTCCGGGACATTCGTAACTTCACGCCCATGGTGCGTTGCAGCGAAATGCAGTTGGTATCGCTGGGCACGCCTGTCTTTAATATGTATCTGTCAGAAGTCTCGTTGTCGTATGTCTGTTATTTATTGTTCAGTGCTGTGTTGAGTAGAATGTTGTGTAACAGAGTTTACGAATTTCGAGATGCCAGAGTTAGAGGAGCAATGGGTCTGCGTTAAATTTTGCGAGAAACTAAAGAAAACTTTTACGGAGACACATAATGATGCAGGAAGACTACAATGATATATGGGTATGGTGTCTGTTCTTATGGATATGGTGTCTGTTCTGGACCTCCACGTACGAGTCATTTCCATGGATATGATGTGTCCAAATACTGGCGCACATTAATTCCAGAGTGTGGAGGTGCACCATCATGTTTGATACATATCTCTGACGAACATGTAGTGCAACATCTTCCAACGCATCCAGCAGATAGTTTGAGAGGAATGCTTGATACCTCCGAGCAGTCATGTCCGAAAGAACAGACACCATATCCATATCAGTATATAGTTCTACCAATACCGACCATAACCTTCTTCTTCTGTGCGGATGCACACATATTCTCCAAACTCTTATGGGACTTGGTAAGAATGTCTTCGACAAGTATTGAGTGTGTTGGGGTGGGACACTGCGAATGTAGTGTGTGGACATACATTATGGAGTATGGGGAGTAGCTTACAATTGGTTCGCCTCTTACTTTAAGAACAGAAAGCAGAAGGTAATTCTCCGCAATATTGAGAGTGGTAGTGATATCCAGTCCCAATGGGGCACTGTTAAGTGGGCCGTTCCCCAAGGGTCGGTGCTGGGGCCACTGCTGTTTCTTATTTATATAAATTATATGCCTTCTAGTATTACAGGTGATTCAAAAACATTTCTGTTTGCTGATGACACCAGCTTGATAGTGAAGGATCTTGTGTGTAATATTGAAACAGTATCAAATAATGTAGTTCATGAAATAATTTCCTGGTTTGTGGAAAATAATTTGATGCTAAATCACAGTAAGACTCAGTTTTTACAGTTTCTAATTCACAATTCAACAAGAACCGATATTTTGATCAGACAGAATGGGGATATTATAAGCGAGACGGAACAGTTCAAGTTCCTAGGCGTTCGGATAGATAGTAAGCTGTTGTGGAAAGCCCACGTCCAGGATCTTGTTCAGAAACTAAATGCTGCTTTATTTACCATTAGAACAGCATGTGAAATAAGTGACAGTTCAACACGAAAAGTAGTCTACTTCGCATATTTTCTTACGCTTATGTCGTATGGTATTATTTTTTGGGGTAATTCTTCTGATTCAAAAAGGGTATTTTTGGTTCAAAAATGGGCTATTCGAGCTATTTGTGGTGTAAGTTCGAGAACCTCTTGTCGACCCCCATTCAATAGTCTCGGAATTCTGACACTGCCCTCACAGTATATATTTTCTTTAATGTCGTTTGTTGTTAGCAATATTAGCCTATTCTCAAGAGTTAGCAGCTTTCACTCAGTTAATACTAGGCAGAAATCTAATCTGCGTGTGGAATGCACTTGCTTGACTCTTGTGCAGAAAGGAGTGTAGTATTCTGCTGCATCCATTTTCAATAAGCTGCCACAAGAACTCAAAAATCTTAGCAGTAGCCCAAACACTTTTAAGTCTAAACTGAAGAGTTTCCTCATGGCTCACTCCTTCTATTCTGTCGAGAAGCTCCTGGAAGAGCTAAAAAATTAAGCAAATTCCTGTGTTACATTGTTGATTTTCTTTATTTAAACTTACGACTTGTCACCTGGATATGGTTTTTTTTATATTTCACCATATCTGTTTCTAGTATCGTGTTATAATTACATGTATTGACTCGTTCCATGACCATGGAGACTTCTCCTTAATTTGGTCCCACGGAACAATAAATAAATAAATAAATAAAAATAAAAAAGGTGAGAAAGCGGGTCTCGCGGGAGGCGTGCGTGAGATAGTCCCTGCAGTGGCTCAGATGGAGAGAGTGTCTGCCATGTAAGCAGGAGGTACCGGGTTCGAGTCCCGGTCGCGGCACACATTTTCACCTCTCCCCGTTGACATGCATCAACATCTACATCTACATCCATACTCCGCAAGCCACCTGACGGTGTGTGGCGGAGTGTACTTTGAGTACCTCTATCGGTTCTCCCTTCCATCAACGCCTGTCACCAGATGGAAGTATTAATATAATTCTAATTTCGACTACAAAGGTGGTTACCGAGCGAGGTGGCGCAGTGGTTAGCACACTGGAATCGCATTCGGGAGGACGACGGTTCAATCCCGTCTTCGGCCATCCTAATTTAGGTTTTCCGTGATTTCCCTAAATCGCTTCAGGCAAATGCCGGGATGGTTCCTTTGAAAGGGCACGGCCGATTTCCTTCCCAATCCTTCCCTAACCCGAGCTTGCGCTCCGTCTCTAATGACCTCGTTGTCGACGGGACGTTAAACACTAACCACCACCACCACCACAATGGTGGTTACTTTAACCATAGCCGGTGTAACGAAAGGTTCACACTGTTTAAAAAATGCCGTACGGAAGTTAAAGATGACATTCGATCAGGACGCCCTTCGACATTTGCAACGACAGACTAGATAAAAGAAAATTCGCAGTCGGCGCTTCGCGCGACCCAGCAAGAGGCGTACCGAGACTGCTCCCGGAAGTGGGAACGGCGTTGAGGGCGGAGTACTAATTGTGGAGGAGAGTATTTCAAAGGATACGACGCACAGTAAGTAAAAGATAAGAGTGGAAAAATTTGAGGACACAGTTTCGGAATTTTTTGAGGAAATTCTGTATATTACCTCGGTTTCGAGAGTTCCGGAACGTACACAGAAAATGGGAGTGGAGTTCAACATAAACATCATTTCCGTCCTTTTTATTGCTCATGAAAACCACACTTTGCGTGTTGTGCCACCATACTGCGAGACCGTCAGAGGTCGTAGTCCAGACTGCTGTACACACCGGTACCGCTAATACCCTGTAGCACGTCCTCTTGCATTGATGCATGGCTGTATTCGTCGTGGCATACTATCTCCAAGTTGGTCAAGGCACTGTCGGTCCAGATTGTCCCCCTTCTCAACGGCGTACATCCCACAGAGTGGTTGGTGGGTCACGACGTCCTTTACAATCTATCTAGGGCATATTCACTAGGGTTCATGTCTGGAGAACATGCTGGCCACTCTAGTCGAGCGATCTCGCTATCCTGAAGGAAGTCATTCACAAGATCTGCACAATGGGGGCGCGAATTGCCGTCCATGAAGATGAATGTCTCACAAATATGCTGCCGATATGGTTGCACTAGTAGGAGGATGGCATTCACGTATCGTACAGCCGCTACAGAGCCTTCCATGACCACCAGCGGATACGTCGGCCCCACATAATGCCACCCCAAAACAGCAGGGGACCTCCAAGCTGCTGCACTCGCTGGACAGTGTGTCTAAGGCGTTCAGCCTGACCGCTGCCTCCAAACACGTCTCCGATGATTGTCTGGTTGACGGCATTTGCGACACTCATGAGTGAAGAGAACGTGATGCCAATCCTGACTAGCCCATCCGTCACATTGCTTGGCCCATCACTACCACACTGCATGGTGTCGTGGTATCAAAGATGGACCTCGCCAGGGTAGTCGGGAGTGAATTTGGGCATCATGCAGCCTATTGCGCGCAGTTTGAGTTGTAACATGACATCCTGTGGCTGCACGAAAAGCATTATTCAACATGATGGCGTTGCTGTCACGGTTCCTCCGGGCCATAATCCGTAGGCAGCGGTCATCCACTGCAGTAGTAGCCCATGGGCTGCCTGAGCGAGGCGTGTCTTCGACAGTTCCCATGTCTCTCTGTATCTCCTCCACGTTGATTCGCTCCCAGACGCCTGGACACTTCCCTTGTTGACAGCCCTTCCTGGCACAAAGTAGCAATGCGGACGTGATCGAACCGCGGTATTCACCGCCTAGGCATGGGTGAACTACAGACGACACGAGGCGTGTACCTCCTTCCTGGTGGAATGACTGGAACTGATCGGCTGTCGGACCCCCTCTGTCTAATAGGCGTTAGTCATGAATGGTTGTTTACATCTTTGGACGGGTGTAGTGACATCTCTGAACAGTCAAAGGGACTGTGTCTCTGATACAATATCCAGAGTCAACTTCTATCTTCAGGAGTTCTGGGAACCGGGGTCTACATCTACATCTACATCCCTACTCCGCAAGCCACCTGACGGTGTGTGGCGGAGGGTACCTTGAGTACCTCTATCGCTTCTCCCTTCTATTCCAGTTCGTGGAAACATGGATTGTCGGTATGCCTTTGTGTGGGCTCTAATCTCTCTGATTTCATCCTCATGGTCTCTTCGCGAGTTACACGTAGCAGGGAGCAATATACTGCTACGCTCCTCGGTATGTTATCGAAACTTCAACAAAAGCCCGTACCGAGCTACTGAGCGTCTCTCCTGCAGAGTCTTCCACTGGAGTTTATCTACCATCTCCATAACGCTTTCGCGATTACTAAATGGTCTTGTAACGAAGTGCTGCTCTCCGTTGGATCTTCTCTCTCTCTTCTATCAACCCTATCTAGTACGGATCCCACACTCCTGAGTAGTATTCAAGCAGTGGGCGAACAAATGTACTGTAACCTACTTCGCCGGCCGCTGGTGGCCGAGCGGTTCTAGGGGCTTTAGTCTGGAACCGCGCAACCGCTACGGTCGCAGGTTCGAATCCTGCCTTGGGCATGGATGTGTGTGGTGTCCTTAGGTTAGTTAAGTTTAAGTAGTTCTAAGTTCTAGGGGACTGATGTTAAGTCCCATAGTGCTGAGAGCCATTTGAACCATTTTTTGTAACCTACTTCCTTTGGTTTCTGACTGCATTTCCTTAGGATTCTTTCAATGAATCTCAGCCTGGGATCTGCTTTAACTTTATGTGATCATTGCATTTTAAATCACTCCTAATGCGTACTTCGAGATAATTTATCGAAATAACTGCTTCCAGTTGCTGACCTGATATGTTGTAGTTAAATGCAAAACTTTTTTGATTTGTGTAGATTGCTGTTTAGCCGTGTAGGACAACGCGGGATAGAGACAGTCTTTGCTCTTGTAATCGGATGCTATCGCGATTCTCTTGTCAGAGATTATATTAGAAATAAATATGAGTAGTTTTTTGTTTGGAATGTCATCCACTACTGCAAGCAATATGCAACGAAGATAGCATAATAATGTAGGCCCTGTCACCATTCCCTTTTAATTCCACTTTTCTTTTCTTGCTTTTTCTCGACATCTATGAAATGCGCAGTGTGATTGGCTGACGGTGGCGTGGCGCTGTGTCAACCAGTGACCTCTGTGCCAGACAGCCGCAGCGTGAAATCCGTGCCAGAAAGCGCATCGCACTGATTGAGGGGAAACTTTTGCACCGCTTCCAATTGGCTGCACTCACTCGGAATCCGACGCAGAATATCAACAAGGACGCGCCATCAGCTGCATTTCTCCGGTTTAGCTGTCAGTGAGTCCATCGGGGCCGTCTACAAAGTGGATGAACCACAGAACTGACACCGGAACGGCGAACGACACATACGGTGTTGTCCCTACTCTGAATTCGGTGTTCCGAAATTTGAGTCACTGTGGAAGACGGTGATACGGTTCCGGTTTTCAATTCACAGTGCGCATGAGCCACAATACCTCATATCAGGGACTAAGTAGCTGTCACATTGACACAGTCGTAACACGAGGTCTCATTTACTCTGTCTGATGAAAAGCATCCGTACGGCGTCCAGATTATTGCCCGCCACATTTTGCTTGACTGTCTTTTATTCTCTCACCAGAGGGCGGTGGTTTCCTTGCCACCGGATTTGCCCTCTATTTTGCAAGACGACGGAACGACTGTGGTTAAGGTCTTACGGTATTGTGTCCTGTCCAATTTGTTGCCCCGGATTTTACGGTTGTTGTTGTTGTTGTTGTGGTGGTGGTGATGGTGGTGGTCTTCAGTCCTGAGACTGGTTTGATGCAGTTCTCCATGCTACCCTATCCTGTGCAAGCTTCTTCATCTCCCAGTACATACTGCAACCTACATCCTTCTGAATCTGCTTACTGTATTCATCTCTTGGTCTCCCTCTACGATTTTTACGCCCCACGCTGCCCTCCAATGCTAAATTTCTGATCCCTCGATGCCACAGAACATGTCCTACCAACCGATCCTTCTTCTAGTCAAGCAGTGCCACTAGCTCCTGTTCTCCCCAATTCTATTCAATACCTCCTCATTAGTTATGTGATCTACCCATATTTCTAAAGCTTCTATTCTCTTCTTAGCCAAACTATTTATTGTCCACGTTTCACTTCCATACATGGCTACACTCCATACAAACACTTTCTGAAACGACTTCCTGACACTTGCCAGTCTACATTTTGTATCCTCCCTACTTCGACAATTTTGCTCCCCAAATAGCAAAACTCCTTTACTAGTTTAAGTGTTTCATTTCCTAATCTAATTCCCTCAGCATCACCCGACTTAATTCGACTACTTTCCATCATCCTCGTTTACCTTTTGTTGATGTTCATCTTATACCCTCCTTTCAAGACACTGTCCATTCCGTTCAACTGCTCTTCCAAGTCCTTTGCTGTCTCTGACAGAACTACAATGTCATCGGCGAACCTCAAAGTTTTTATTTGTTCTCCATGGATTTTAATACCTATTCCGAACTTTTCTTTTGTTTCCTTTATTGCTTGCTCAATATACAGTTTGAATAACATCGGGGAGAGTCTGCAACCCTGTCTCACTCCCTTCCTAACCACTGCTTCCCTTTCATGTCCCTCGACTCTTATAACTGCCATCTGGTTTCTGTACAATTTGTAAATAGCCTTTCGCTCCCTGTATTTTACCCCTGCCACCTTCAGAATTTGAAAGAGAGTATTCCAATCAACATTGTCAAAAGCTTTCTCCAAGTCTACAAATGCTAGAAACGTAGGTACTAAAAGAGTTTGGCTATTTGGGGAGCAAAATAACTGTAGCGCCTAGAACCGCTCGGCAACTCTGGCCGGCGTGTATTTCTATTTCTTCTAAAATATTCATAGTGGCTCCTTTTTCTGCTAGACGTAAAAATTTTAAGTTGTTCTCAATATTTGTCACTGAATGATTTTCTTCAGCAATATGGGCTGCAAATGCAGATTTGTTCAAGTCGACAAGCCTTAAAGCATCAATTTGTTCTTTTTATCTAACTGCAAAACTTCTGCCTGTCTGTCCATGTAGAATTTTGGGTAGGTATCGTATTTGAGTTTGTTTATTGCTGATTTACCGTAGGGACGCTTGGAAGTATTCTCATCATGTTATTGTTGTAATTTATTATTTGTGGAAAAAGTGATTGCGATTATTTTCTTTTTTAATAAGTTTGGTATTTGGTATGCTAGTGCGCCTATGTATGGGAGAGCAGCATATTTAGGTTTGGCTTCTGTGGCACGCTGATTTGGCTTGGAATGCATGTCGTGTGGATTGCTGTGAAGTGGATCTGTGTTTTTTGACTGCATTTTGTTGTGGAGTTTTTCTATTATTATCACTTAAATCACATAATAAATGCCAGTCTGCCGGTCCAAACTGTATACTAATTAGGTTCCTTTCAGAGTACGCTGTACAATAGCTCCATACTTAACAATCATATACACGCGCTCGCTCGACGATCCGTACCGAAAGACTGGAAAGTTGCACGGTGACATCAGTATACAAAAAATGTAGTAGGAATAATCTACTAAATTACTGGCCCATATCGTTAAGGTCTATATACGACAGGATGTTGGAACATATATTGCTTTCGAACATTATGAATTACCTCAAAGAGAACGGTCTGTTGACGCACAGACGAGACAGATTTAGAAAAGATCGTTCTTGCGAAACACAAGTAGCTCTTTATTCATTCGAAATGTAGAGTGCTGTTGACAAGGGATTTCAAATTGATTTCGTATTTCTAGGTTTCCAGAAGGCTTTTGACGCTGTACCACACAAGCAGCTTTTAGTGAAATTGCGTTCTTACGAAATATCATCTCAGTTATGCGACTGGATTCGTGATTTCCTGTCAGAGATTTCACAGTTCGTGGTAACTGACGGAAAGTCATCCAGTAAAACAGGGGCGATTTTTAGTGTTCCCTGCACTGTTTCTTATCTATATAAACGATTTGGGAGACAATTAGAGCAGCCGTCTTAGAATGTTTGCAAATGATGTTATCGTTTATTATCTTGTAAAATCAACAGCAGGTTGAAACAAATTGCAAAATGCAAATTGGCATTTAATCCCAAATAACGAAAAGTGTGAGGTAATCCACAAGAGTGCTAAAAGGAATCCGTCAGATCTAAAGGCAGTAAACACAGCTAAATACCTGGGAATTACAATTACGAACAGCTTAAATTAGAAAGAACACAAAAAACGTGCGGAAGGCGTTCCAAAGACTGCGATTTATTGACAGGACACTTAAAAAAGGTAACAGATCTACTAACGAGACTGCCTACACTTCGCTTGTCCGTCTTCTTTTGGAGTACTGCTGCGCGGTGTCGGATCTTAAGGGATGGGACCAACGTAGTAGATCGAGAGAGTTCAAAGAAGGGCAGCACGTTTTGTATAATAGCGAATAGGGGAGATACAGGACTTGAGGTGGATATCATTAAAACAAAGGCATTTTTGTCGCGCCAGAATCTTCTCGCGAAATTTCATACACCAATTTTCTCCTCTGATAGCGAAAATATTTTGTTGACGCCGACCTACCCTGGGAGAATCTAGCATCATAATAAAATAAGGGAAGTCGGGGTCTCGCTCGGAAAGATATAGGTATTCGTTTTTTTCTGCGCGCTGTTCGAGTGTGGAATAACAGAGAATTATTGTGAAGGTTGTTCGATAAACCCTCTGCTAGGCACTTACGTGTGCTTTACAGAGTATCCATCTAGGTGTAGATGTAGATGAATTGACCACTATGTGTCACGAGAGTATGAAAGCCACACGCAAGCTTTAAGCCTCGCCTGGGTCCGTCAACACCGACATTGGACTGTTGATGACTGGAAACATGTTACCTGGTCGGACGATTCTCGTTTCTAAGTATATCGAGAGGATATGAATCAGTCGTCCATGTACGTAAGCATGTGAATATTCATGTTGGTGGAGGCTCTGTAATGGTGTGGGGAGTGTGCAGTTCGAGTGATATGGGACCCCTGACACGTCTAGATTCGACTCTGACAGGTAAACATCCGGTCTGATCACTTGTATCCATTCATGTGCATTGTCCATTCCAATGGACTTGGGCAATTCCAGCAGGACAATGCGACACCCCACACGTACAGAATTGCTACAGAGTGGCTCCAGGAACACTCTTCTGAGTTTAAACACTTCCACTGGCCACCAAACACCCCAGATATGAACACTATTGAGCATATCTGGGATGCCTTGCAACGTGCCGTACAGAAGAGATCTCTACCCCTTCGTACTAGTACGGATTTATGGGCAGCCCGGCATTATTCATGGTGTCAGTTCCCTCCAGCACTACTTCAGACATTTGTCGAGTCCATGCCACGTCGTGTTGCGGCACTTCTGCGTGCTCGCAGGGGCTGCTAGACCACATTAGGCAGGTGTACCCGTTTCTTTGGCTCTTCAGTGTATAATTGTATTAAAGTAGTACCTATTTGATATGATACTCAAGTTTTCTTTGAACTGTTCAGGGACTGTCATCTCAGTCATGGTGCAAACCAAATTGAACTCCTTTGGTACGAGTTAGAATGTCGACTTCGCTCCAGATCCCATCGCCCTATATCACTACCTTTTCTGGTTTCGGCTCTTGAGGAAGGAAGGACTTCCATTCCTCCACAGACTTTCAGAAAAATCATTGGAAGTTTCCCCAGAGGAGTTCAAGTCATGATAAAGGCGAAGGATGGCCACACCCTATATTAATGTCCGAAAATAACTGCCTGGATACCTTCGACCAGGTAGCGTACGTGTGAAGGCAACGACGGTTTCCAACAGTGAAAGCCTGTGAGTAGTAATAGAGAAAATAAGTTTTGAAACCGGATGTGTAAGACAAAATCATTGTCAGCGATAACAGAAAATGCTAATAGAGTTTGTAATGGTACTTGCTCTACGTAACCATTACGGCAGCTCACCTGAACCTCTCGATACCAGCAATATTCTACTGTGTTTCTGTAAAATAGTTAACATATTTCTGAGACAACAACCAGATTTGATTTCATTAATGTAGAGGTACTTTGATACATCGATATGTTTACGTTGCAATGATATTATTCTTATTTATATTCTTTCTTTTGTCACTATGATCTTTGACGTACTTGTAACTCTGATTTTTGGTCACGTAAGCGATTATTAGTTAGTAGTTAGAGAGTCGGACCTTGAGAAAGTCTTGGACGTCATGTTGGAAAGACGTATAACGTAGTCAGCTTAACAGTGAACTTTAACAGTGAGGAAGATGTTTTCAAGTATGTTTTGTATTGTGAAGAGATGTTTTGTGTGTTACGTGATACTGTAACAAAAGCAATAAAAAGGAAGTGTTATTTAAATTCGGAGTGCTGATTACTTTTTTACATCACCATTGCCCTGCAAAAGCGTAATCTTCAAGGATGGTTTGTGAAGCGGATCTACAAAACTTTTGAATATTGCATAATAACACCTAGGCCTCTTTGCATCCGAGCTTGAAATCATCACCACCTAGATTTTCGACGATTGAGCCATGATTTTACAACAAGACCAGTGTGGGAAACACGAAAAGATGAGTGCCTAGTTTATTCATTATTACATGAAATGACTTTATTAACTGTGCTCTAATGACACCTGCCACATAATAATTTAGTTGTTGCCCGAAAATGCATTATTTAGCAGCATGAGCAACACCACAATCATCATTAAATTGGTTGTTAGAAGTTTAAGTAACAGAAAAGAGAATGGGACTAAATACGTTTCTGTGTATAGGAGAGACGTCATAAACGATACAAAACTTCATGGAGTAGGGTTCTAGTGATAGTGGAGTTTTAACTATCTGCTGAAGGTTATATTGTAGAGGTTGCTGAAACTGAATTTAGAGAATAGTTTGCAACTCCCCTTTTTTGACTAGTCTGTCGTCGCGGTCTACCAACTAGATATCTCCAGATTCATCTGCTCGCGTTCGAACACGCAGTTAGAAGACGACGTGCGTACTCATTGTCGGTAACAGAAAGCTGGGGGCGCTTGCCAAAGGAACTGGAGCGAGGTGTGGTTTGCATGTCGTCGGTGTTGTAAATATGTATGGCCCTGCTCCGTCAGGAGAATATTAAGAGAGTCGTGAGGTTCCAAGATGCTAAACTGTTTTTTATTAGATGAAATCCATATTCAACAAGTCTGCAGCTCGTTGTCTCACGGTAGCGTTCTCGCTTCCCGCGCACGTGATCCCGGGTTCGATTCCCGGTCAGGGATTTTTCCTGCCTCGAGACGACTGGGTGTTCTTGTGTCGTCTTCATCATCATCGCCATTCATCCCCATTTCGGTCGGAGGAAGGCAATGGCAAACCACCTCCTCTAGGACCTTGCCTAGTACAGCGGTGCAGGTCTCCCGCATCTATCCGTGCACTCCTCGGAGTATAGGACCTCATCATCATATACAACAACCACGTAGAGCAGGATATGAAATAAAACTTTATTCGTCGGCTGTTTCGACCAACTGGTTGTCATCATCTAACAATAAATTATTTGCATTAGTCTATGCTCTTGTAAAATACACGGAGCGAAAGGCTATTTACAATTTGTACAGAAACCAGATGGCAGTCGTAAGATTCGAGGGACATGAAAGAGAGGCAGTGGTTGGGAAGGGAGTGAGACAGGGTTGTAGCCTCTCCCCGATGCTATTCAATCTGTATATTGAGCAAGCAGTAAATGAAACAAAAGAAAAGTTCGGAGTAGGTGTTAAAATCTATGGAGAAGAAGTAAAAACTTTGAGGTTCGCCGATGTCATTGTAATTCTGTCAGAGACGGCAAAGGACTTGGAAGAGCAGTTGAACGGAATGGACAGTGTGTTGAAAGGAGGGTATAAGATGAACACCAACAAAAGCAAAACGAGGATAATGGAATGTAGTCGAATTAAATCGGGTGATGTTGAGGGAATTAGATTAGGAAATGAGACACTTAAAGTAGTAAAGGAGTTTTGCTATTTGGGGAGCAAAATAACTGATGATGGTCGAAGTAGAGAGGGATATAAAATGTAGACTGACAATGGCAAGGAAAGCGTTTCTGAAGAATAAAAATTTGTTAACATCGAGTATAGATGTAAGTGTCAGGAAGTCGTTTCAGAAAGTATTTGTATGGAGTGTAGCCTTGTATGGAAATGAAACGTCGACGATAAATAGTTTAGATAAGAAGAGAATAGAAGCTTTAGAAATTTGGTGCTACAGAAGAATGCTGAAAATTAGATGGGTAGATAACACAACTAATGAGGAGGTATTGAATAGAATTGGGGAGAAGAGTTTGTGGCACAACTTTACAAGGAGAAGGTAGCGGTTAGTAGGACATGTTCTGAGGCATCAAGGGATCACAAATTTAGAATTTGAGGGTAGGGTGGAGGATAAAAATCGTGGAGGGAGACCAAGAGATGAATACACTAAACAGATTCAGAAGGATGTAGGCTGCAGTAGGTACTGGGAGATGAAGAAGCTTGCACAGGATAGAGTAGCATGGAGAGCTGCATCAAACCAGTCTCAGAACTGAAGACCCCAACAACAACAACATGCTCTTGTTCATGGTACGGCGTCAAAATAGTAAAACAGAAAACCATACTTCGTCACTAACATTGCCGTAATAAGAAAAATGCATCGATGTAGTCAATAGCGAAATGAATTAATACTGCTCGAATATTTTAATGCATTTGACTGATGACCGTATCAAGGAATTTGAGTAATGACAGCAATAAGAGTGATGCAGGATAGTTTTTTGTTTTATTTCGAGAAATGCATGACATTCTTGTTGCATTGAATTTCACACATTTATCCCTGCAGGTTTCGTTTCTATACCAACGCACAGGGAAACTGAAAAACAGTACGAGTTTTACATGACAGAGGTGAATGTCATACTACAGTTTAATTTAGAACACGTACCACAATGTCACAGTAGGTCAATGTGGCGCTCACCGAGTAATACGAATTGAGTGAGCCACATTGACCTACTGTGAGATTGTGGTACGTGTTCTAAATTAAACTGTAGTATGGCATTCACCTGTGTCATGTAAAACTCGTACTGTTTTTCTGTTTCCCTGGGCGATAGTTTGAAACCGGAACTGGTAGGGATAAATGTATGAAATGCAGTGCTGTGAAGTTGTCACGCATTTTTCGAAATATGTAGATGCTGTTGATTGTCGCCTACAAAAATCGCTCCTGCGAAACGCAACTCTCCCTGTTTTCACATGAAATCTTGCGAACCGTGGATGTATGGTATCACACGGATGCCATATTCCTTGACTTCCAAAAAGCGTTTGACTCGGCGCCCCACTGCAGACTCCTAACTAAGGTACAAGCATATGGGATTGGTTCCCAAATATCTGAGTGGTTCGAAGACTTCTTAACTAATAGAACGCAGCACGTTGTCCTCGATGGTGAGTGTTTATCGGAGGTGAGGGTATCATCTGGAGTGCCCCATGGAAGTGTGGTATGTCCGCTGTTGTTTTCTATCTACATAAATGATCTTTTGGATAGGGTGTATAGCAATGTGCGGCTGTTTGCTGCTGCGGTGTAGGGGAAGGTGTCGTCGTTGAGTGACTGTAGGAGGATACAAGATGGCTTGGGCTGGATTTGTGATTGGTGTTAAGAATGGCAGCTAACTCTAAATATAGATAAATGTAAATTAATGCAGATGAATAGGAAAAAGAATCCCGTAATGTTTCAATACTCCATTAGAAATGTAGCGGTTGACGCAGTCACGTCGATTAAATATGTGGGTGTAACAGTGCAGAGCGATATGAAGTGGGACAAGCATGTAATGGCAGCTGTGGGGAAGGCGGTTCATTGGTAGAATTTTGGGAAGATGTGGTTCATCTGTAAAGGAGACCGCTTATAAAACACTAATACGACCTATTCTTGAGTACTGCTCGAGCGTTTGGGATCCCTATCAGGTCGGATTGAGGGAGGACATGGAAGCAATTCAGAGGCGGGCTACTAGATTTGTTACTGTTAGGTTTGATCATCACGCGAGTGTTACGGAAATGCTTCAGGAAGTCGGGTGGGAGTCTCTGGAGGAAAGGAGGCGTTCTTTTCGTGAATCGCTACTGAGGAAATTTAGAGAACTAGCATTTGAGGCTGACTGCAGTACATTTGTACTGCCGCCAACTTATATTTCGCGGAAAGACCACAAAGATGAGAGAGATTAGGGCTCATACAGGGGCATATAGGCAGTCATTTTTCCCTCGTTATGTTTGGGAGTGGAACAGGGCGAGAAGGTGCTAGTTGAGGTATGAGGTACCCTCCGACACGCACCGTATGGTGGATTGCGGTGTATGTATGTAGATGTAGATGTAGATGAAAATGTTTTTATTTTATACAAGCTTTACTCGGCCACTCTTTGCTGCGGCTCATTCTGCTTAAATGAAAAAGAACGACACATGATTCTCGTATGTATGGGAATTGGGTATACGTCCTGATCTTCTTATCTCCCCCCTCTCTGTCCATCTCCATCTTCGTATTTCCTTATTCATCTTCTCTTCCTTCCTCTTCTCTCTGTCCATCACCTTCTCCATCCCTCTCTCCAACTCCTCCTGTCCCCTTTCGCCGTTCCTCTTTCACGTTTGCTATGCACATTTCCTCCCCGCCCTCTGGCCACATACTCATCCACCTCTCCCTCATTTTGAGCCTTTTCTGTTGTTATTTTCATATTCTGCAGTGTGTTCTTACAAAACACCAGTAAGCCATAAATACAACTCTTCTGTTTCACTAATATACACTACTGGCCATTAACATTGCTACACCACGACGATGACGTGCTACAGACGCGCAATTTAACCGACAGGAAGAAGATGCTGTGATATGCAAGTGATTAGCTCTTCAGAGCATTCACACAAGGTTGGCACCCCATGCTGCCCGTAATCGCGTATTATTCGTTTCGGACCTCTTGATAAGTATGGAAGTGTGATTACGCATGTCAATCACATCGCGATTACGGGCAGCATGGGGTTCACGCCTGAGCCTCAGGACGTGCGCTAGCAGCGCATGTCGGGTGTTTCAAGCGTCAACTTCGCGTCTCAATATCTCGGGATGTGATGGGAATATTGCGATGCAATCAAAGCCATTGTGTATGTGCTTTGTCATGCTATGGATTGCTGAAGAAAAAATATAGGAGGTCCATTTAAAAAAAACATACGTTTGTGTTAAAAAACACATATGCTTTCGTTTTAGAACGTTTCCAAATACGTACATTCATGGGCCCCAGCCGTACACTGATACCAGTGAAAGCCGTTTTCCAATAGCTGTTATTGTTCCAGAGATATTTTGGGTGGACAAGATAGCTGGGACACCCTGTATATAAATGACCTAGTAGATAGTGTCGGAAGTTCCATGAGGCTTTTCGCGGATGATGCTGTAGTATACAGAGAAGTTACAGCATTCGAAAATTGCAGCGAAATGCAGGAAGATCTGCAGCGGATAGGCACTTGGTGCAGGGAGTGGCAACTGACCCTTAACATACACAAATGTAATGTATTGCGAATACATAGAAAAAAGTATCCTTTATTGTATGATTATATGATAGCGGAACAAACACTGGTAGCAGTTACTTCTGTAAAATATCTGGGAGTATGCATGCGGAACGATTTGATGTGGAATGATCACATAAAATTAATTGTTGGTAAGGCGGGTACCAGGTTGAGATTGATTGGGAGAGTGCTTAGAAAATGCAGTCCATCAACAAAGGAGGTGGTTTACAAAACACTCGTTCGACCAATATTTGAGTATTGCTGATCAGTGTGGGATCCGTACGAGGTCGGGTTGACAGAGAAGATCCAAAGAAGAGCGGCGCGTTTCATCACAAGTTTATTCGGTAAGCGGGATAGCGTTACGGAGATGTTAAGCAAACTCAAGTGGCAGACTCTGCAAGAGGGGCGCTCTGAATCGCGATGTAGCTTGCTGTCCAGGTTTCGAGAGGGTGCGTTTCTGGATGAGGTATCGAATGTATTGCTTCCCCCTACTTATACCTCCCGAGGAGATCACGAATGTACAATTATAGAGATTCGAGCGCGCACGGAGGCTTTCAGACAGTCGTTCTTCCCGCGAACCATACGCGACTGGAACAGGAAAGGGAGGTAATGACAGTGGCGCGTAAAGTGCCCTCCGACACACACCGTTGGGTGGCTTGCGGAGTATATATATATATATATATATATATATATATATATATATATATATATATATATGCCACAGCCATATTAAAATTCAAGGTTGTGTAAAAAAATTTAAGCAATCGGTCAAGAACTTTTGGAGACGGGAACGATGGAGATCAAGAAGAGGGTACGTGGTTTTCAACCAGCGTCCACTTCTCCTTGTCCGTCATGGTGCCTTGCACGAGCTCCGCTGGACTCATGCACGCCCACGTGAATGTTGCCCAGAGCATAATCGAGCTGCCGCCAGCTTCTATCCGTCCCGTAATATCGGTGTTAAGAAGCTGTTTTCCCCTGGAAGGCGACGGATTCGCGCCCTGCCATCGGTACGATGGAGAACGTATCAGGATTAGAGATGAGTCGTTCGCGAACGAACGGGCGCAAAGGAACGGTTCACCAAGATGAAGGAACGAATTCCGAGGTACGATCGGTTCATAGTTCACTTCGGTCGCAGCGGTCACTTGGGCAGTTCTCGCTCCAGCCTGGGTCGCGTGCTCGCCTCAGCCTCGGCCTCCCTCGGCCTCCCTCGGCGTTCTTCGCAGGGCCGCCTGCCTCAGTTCCACTGCCAGCTGATCCTACTTAGTTCAGTATCCAGTTGTTCGTTTCGTTCACTGCGACAGCCTATTTTACAGGTGTCCCAAACTGTTCCTGCACTTGGTTCTGGCTATTTACCGTCCACGATCGATAATCAAAAAGTATTTTATAGCTACGTAAATTACATAAAAGTTACGTTGTATGTAATAGGTACGTCTTTTCAGGTAACAAAAGGGCATATCAGCTCACTTCATTACATCGATGAACAGCGGAAGGCATACTTATAACAAGACAAGTCTTTTTTGTTGTTGTTGTTATTCATATATTTTTTGGTTTCATTGACTTGATTTAGCAAGTAGCTTTCAATAGTTTGCTTAATTTTCAGTGTAATAAAATTCATATAAAACGATTTTCGTGTATCTTTCATATAGAAAACATTACATTTAAGAAGGCTCTGATTATTTTTAAGTTTGGTTGTTTCCAATTTGCATTAACTGCTAGTTTGGTTTCTTTGAAAAAAAAAAAGAAAGAAAGAAAAAAGTGGGTTGTGGGTCATTTGGACTCTGTAGGAAAAGCGGAGTCTCTCCATTTGAAAAGATATAGATTGCGATAAAATCGTATTTACTTATTGTCTCAAAAACATTTGTTCAGAAGGAGCTTTCAGACCAAAAACTTTACTACTGCGAACTTAATTATTGTTATTATTGCTGCATTAACTTTAATAATGCAACATAAGAACCTAATTTTTACTAAGCGTGTGACGCAAGTATGATGAGAAAACCACATTTTATTTTATGCTTCCAAAAATTCTCTACTTCGCCTACGAACTCAGAGACAACGTGTAGTATATATAGGGTGTAAACGATTATTGTTTACAACGTAGCATAGCTATGTAGTGGAAGTGGAAACAAGAAGAATTTTATACAAGACACTTGTGGTCTATTAAATTGGGAAACAGCCACCCACAGCTTTATAAGACTACATGAGCTATAGCCTGTGCGCGCCGGCTGAGATTTTCATGTTGTCTTCTCCACCTTTCTACACATCGTCATCGATTGTTTCGCAGTTGTTGCTTGCATTAGCTTGTTATTTCTTCACTGCCTAATTATTACATGTTTGTCTGTTTGTTGTATCTGCTCGTAACGGGCAACACACAGGTGGCAAGTCTGTACTCGGGGCCGGTTTTCCGTGCGCCACCCTATATTACTTCCCTGCGATCAGCCACACGACGCTACAGTTGGCTAAACGAGAGTGTCTGCAGAATCACAGAAATTACTTCTAAAAGTGTGTAAGACTTCTGTAATGAATAAAAACTCTACACTCCAGGGGGAGAGGCAAGTGCCCCCTCTTGGTGCCCTCCATCCTTCAGCCAGCTACACTACTAGTTTTCACGTTTTCATAAGAACCATATACCAAGGGCAAATGAACGGTGAACGAGTAAAAATGAAAGGTTCCCCAAAAAGAACGATCAGCAAAAATGGTTCAAATGGATCTGAGCACTATGGGACTTAACATGTCAGGTCATCAGTCCCCTAGAACTTAGAACTACTTAAACCTCACTAACCTAAGGACATCACACACATCCATGCCCGAGGCAGGATTCGAACCTGCGATCGTAGCAGTCGCGCGGTTCCGGACTGAGCGCCTAGAACCGCTCTGCCACACCGGCCGGCCCATGTCATATCCTTAGAAATTTTTTGCACCCTGGTATTTACAAGAATGTTGTTTCTTTTGCATTCATGGTGTCCTGCAACCTTCATGAAGTTGATGAAGTATTTGTATGACTCGGTTGGTTCGAACTGTGACTCATGAATGTTGCTCTCATAGGACACTATTTTCCTGCATATTGCGTTGTGTACAATGTCGCATACCTATACATTTCAGGTAAGCTGCTCCAATCTTTGAACCTTCTTGAAATCTTAGGAACTTCTTACGAGTACTCCTTTAAAAATAACTACATTACCTGCAAAAAGTCTCTAACTCGTCAACCGATATTGAACCCATACCTATTCCAAAATGCTGAAACACGATTTTGAGTTTGTCTTCTAAAAGCGATTGGTAATAGCAGTACAATACGAATGAATGTATACCATTTAGAGCCAAATTTTCGATCTTCCTTCAGTTTGTTGCTAGTCGCGTTCCATAGAGAAGTCTGATGTAACTCTTTAAAACGCATGTCTCATCGACGTAGCACTGGGTCATAGAGGGGGGGGGGGAGGGGACGCTTTTGTGGAAAGACTCACGGAATTCATTAAAAAAGTCTGAAATAATAATTAAATGTTTATGTTAACACTTTACTGAGGCTGAGCAGTATAGTGAGAGAACTATTAATTTCGTAAGTATTGTGGTAAGCTCTTACGGGACCAAATTGCTGAGGTCACCGGTCCCTAAGCTTACACACGACTTAATCTAACTTAAACTTTAAACTAACTAACGCTAAGCACAACACACCTCCGACGGGGGGGGGGGGGGGGGAGAAGAGTCGGGCGGACCGTTGACAAGGCGCCAAGTAATAACGTATAATAATTTTAAAAAAGGCAGTTGCCAAATTTCTACTCATGAAACACACGTGATGAAATTTCAAAAATTGTAGACATCTTAAGAATCTATGTAGAAAAACATAGTTGTTCACTACTACTGATCTACTACGACAGCAGCAGCGAGACTGTCGTTTTCCAGATTTCAGTGTTTGGATGCTTCATTTTCTGTAATCGACAACTCTAGTCATAACGTACGAGTAACATTTCACAGCTGTCTCGTTTGCCCGCTTCTGCATTCCTGAACACGACAGATAAGTGGTGTGCCTCTACGTATGAGCCATCTTCCGAACTGAAGCGGTATAATGTGTCACGTGGCTTGCCACTGCAGTGGCGAGAAGAGGAAGCAAAGCTGACTATGAGACACAAGAAGATACACTGATATGGCCCAGCCATGCGATATATTGTCCACAATTGCTCGGCTACACCGGCAGTACCGAGACAGCACATAGAAAACTGCAACAGTCTGTTCTATCACCAATATTGCCCGGAATTACCGCAATACTGACATTAACTGTAGCCGGATGCAGCAACTTTGTCGGTAATACTATTCTGACCGTACGTTGCCGCCAAGAATAGCGCATGCAAACGCACCTTAAAAGGGCGGACGTTCATGAAACTGATCGAAAATGTCAATTTTCAGTTTATTTCTTATTTACTAGTAGAACTTATTGACAATAAGTACCACAAAGTTTCAATGACGAAATCGCATCCGAAATGCCTGGAAAATAATTAAATGTGTGACGCGATCTTCCTGCCATCCCTACTTTTTGAAGAAACACTTTAATACTAGCCCCGTGAACAACAGTTTCGTGGATTAAATTCCCAAGGAAAGACTTCCAGTTTTTTTCCTGGATATCGTCAGTCACACTTACTAGTTTATGGTAAAACTGAATATCTAAAAATTGTGTTCATGGCAAAACTCAGAATCCTAATGAGTCTCTAAATTCGCCCGTATGGAAACGATACCCTAAAACCGCACTGTAGGTATGAGAATTGCAACTTTCTACGAAGTTCTTGCATTTAGTGATAGGAACGAAGTGAGTGTGAAGGTATTAGAGAGAGTGGGATTTAAATTCCGCTCAAGACATCTCGAGAAAAATGAAGTACACACATGAAAAAAATTTTTACGTCACCCCAGTTCCCAGAACTCCTGAAGATAGTGTTCACTGTGGATATTGTATCACAGACACAGTCCCTTCGACTGTCCAGAGACGTCACTAAACCCGCAAAAAGATGTAAACAACCATGCAAGAGCAGCGCCTATTAGACGGAGGCGGTCTGACAGCCGATGAGTTCCAGTCTTCCACCACGAAGGAGGTACACGGCTCGTGTTGTCTGTAGTCCAACCGTGTCTAGACGGTCAATACCGCGGTTCGATCGCGTCCGCATTGTTACTTTGTGCCAGGAAGGGCTTTCTGTAAGGGAAGTGTCCAGGCGTCTCGGAGTGAACCAAAGCGATGTTGTTCGGGCGTGGAGGAGATACAGAGAGACAGGAACTGTCTGTGACATGCCTCGCTCAGGCCTCCCAAGGGCTACTACTGCAGTGGATGACCGCTGCCTACGGATTATGGCTCGTAGGAACCCTGACAGCAACGCCACCTTGCTGAATAATGCTTTTCTCGCAGCCACAGGACGTCGTGTTACGACTAAAACTGTGCGCAATAAGCTGCATGACGCGAAACCTCACTTCCGACGTCCATGGCGAGGTCTATCTCTGCAACCACGACACCATGCAGCGCGGTACAGATGGGCCCAACAACATGCCGAATGGACCGCTCAGGACTGGCATCACATTCTCTTCGCCAATGAGTGTCGCGTGTGCCTTCAACCAGACAGTCACTGGAGACGCTGATCGCCTTAGACACACTGTCCAGCGAGTGCAGTAAGGTGGAGGCTCCTTCCTGTTTTGCAGTGACGTTATGTGGGGCCGACGTACGCCGCTGCTGGTCATGGAAGGCACCGTAACGGCTGTACAGTACGTGAATGCCATCCTCCGAGCGAGAGTGCAACTATATCGGCAGCATATTGGAGAGGTATTCTTCATGGACGACAATTCGGTCCCCCCCCCCCCCCCCCTCGTGCATATTGCTCGGCTAGAGTAGCCAGCATGTTGCCCAGACATGAACCCTATCGAACATGCCTGAGATAGGATCTACTCCGAATCGCCGTCGAGAAGTGGGACAATCTGGATCAACAGTGTCTTGATGAACTTATGGATAGTACTCCACAACGAATACATCAATGCAAGAGGAGGTGCTACTGGGTATTAGAGGTACCGGTGTGTACAGCAATCTGGACTACCGTCTCTAGAGGTCTCGCTGTATGGTGGTACAACATGCAATGTGTGCTTTTCGTTAGCAGTAGAAAGGGTGGAACTAATGTTTATGTTGGTCTCTATTCCAATTTTCTCTTACAGGCTTCGGAACCGAGGTGATGCGAAACCTTTTTTTTTATGTGTGTATATTTACAGCACTTCTCTGCAGCTGAAAGTCAGAAGACGTGGTAAAGGAAAAAAGGCAAAAAGCAAGAGGATCTTCAAGGGAAAGAGGACCCTGCGTACAAATCTTTGGCCTTCAGATGTGGTGAAATATGAAATTAACGTTTAGTTAACTTTAAATTGGATTTTCTTAAAATTATGGATTTTTACAGTTTATGTTCCTTTTTGTCAGAATCTATGGAGGCTAGAATAATGAAATTCTCTACACTTATTTTTCAAAATGCAATAAAGGATGTCTCAGGAGCAAATTTTGAAAGTCTTAGTATTTTGCATTATACTTACAGAATTATGAATAAAAATTATTAAAATTCTCCTATTCGCAGCTTCATGAGAGAAGCTTATTATGTGCGAAGAGATTAAATAGGGAAATTTTTTTAGAAATCGATTGAATAGTTTCTGAAGAAAGGATACATATATTAGGATGGTGCGTAAGTTCGTAGAGCTTCTGTTTTGAATGTTGGTATTCGTTGCTATGGGTTAATTTATCGATTGTCTTTTGAGTTTACATATTGTCATTTTGTCATTTGGAGAGCACAGTATCGGAGGCAGCCTGAGACATTTCCGCCGTATAAGAGGGTAACGCCATTGCACATACCGCGGCAAGAAAAACGTTTTCTCGTTTTGGTGAGTACTGTTTCGGCATTAGTGACTGTGTACGTTTAGGAACATCTTGGGGGTTTGGTGAAGATATTTTAAACGCATTAGTGCACAATGATCCATCTCAGTGTACTTGAGAACTGGCAAATGTGGTAATCTGTGAACATTCCACCATCGTGCGACATTTGTATGCAAGGGACAAGTTTCAAAAATTGGATGTATGGATACTACATACGATAAGCCAAAATCACATAAAACAGCGGGCGGCCATTTATCCAGTTCTGGTTTCTCGTCATCAGTTGAACAACGTTGCTATCCTGCGTCGCTACTGATGACGAGAAATGGTGTCTTTATGCTAGTTTCAGAGAAAGAAAGTACTTCACGTTGAAAAAAGAGAGCGGGTGAGAGGAGACAGGGGGTAGGGTGATATGTACAGGGTGGTCCATTGATCGTGACCGGACCAAATATCTCACGAAATAAGTGTCAAACGAAAAAACTACAAAGAACGAAACTTGTCTAGCTTGAAGGGGGAAACCAGATGGCGCTATGGTTGGCGCGCTATCATAGGTCAAACGGACATCAAAGGCGTTTTTTTTTTTTTTTTTAATAGGAACCCCCCATTTTTATTACATATTCGTGTAGCACGTAAAGAAATATGAATATTTTAGTTGGACCACTTTTTTCGCTTTGTGATAAATGGCGCTGTAACAAACATATGGCTCACAATTTTAGACGAGCAGTTGGTAACAGGTAGGTTTTTTTAATTAAAATACCAACGTGGGCATGTTTGAACATGTTATTTCGGTTTTTTTAATGTGGTACATGTACCTTTGTGAACTTATCATTTCTGAGAACGCATGCTGTTACAGCGTGATTACCTGTAAATACCACATTAATGCAAAAAATGCTCAAAATGATGTCCGTCAGCCTCAATATATTTGGATATACATGTAACGACATTCCTCTCAACAGCGAGTACTTTCCCCTTCCGCACTCACAATGCGCTGACGCAAGTTGTCAGGCGTTGTCGGTGGATCACGATAGCAAATATCGGTAGAAGATTACGTAAGAAATCAGCATACATTGCACAATTTAGACTGCCATCGATAAAATGGGGACCAATTATCCTTCCTCCCATAATGCCGCACCATACATTAACCCGCAAAGGTCGCTGATGCTCCTCTTGTCGCAGCCATCGTGGATTTTCCGTTGCCCAATAGTGCATATAATGCCGGTTTACGTTACCGCTGTTGGTGAATGACGCTTCGTCGCTAAACAGGACGCGTAGAAAAAATCTGTCATCGTCCCGTAATGTCTCTTGCTCCCAGTGGCAGAACTGTACACGATGTTCAAAGTCGTCGCCATATAATTCCTGGTGGATACAAATATGGTACGGATGCAATCGATGTTGATGTAGCATTCTCAACACCGACATTTTTGAGATTCCCGATTCTCGAGCAACTTGTCTCCTAATGATGTGCGGATTGACCGCGGCAGCAGCTAAAACACCTACTGGGGCGTCATCATTCGTTGCAGGTCGTGGTTGACGTTTCACACGTGGCTTAACACTTCGTGTTTCCTTAAATAACGTAACTATCCGGCGAACGGTCCGGACACTTGGATGATGTCGTCCAGGATACCGAGCAACAGACACGCGCCCGTTGGTCATTTTGATCACGAAGCAAATACCGTCCTCACTGGCGGAATGTTACGTGATACCACGTACTTATACGTGTGTGACTATTACAGCGCCACCTATCACAAAGCGAAAAAAGTGGTCCAACTAAAACATTCATATTTCTTTACGTACTACACGAATATGTAATAAAAATGGGGGTTCCTATTTTAAAAAAACGCAGTTTCTATCCTTTTGACGTATGACAGCGCCATCTAGCGGGCCAACCATAGCTCCATCTGGTTTCCCCCTTCAAGGTAGACGAGTTTCGTCCTTCGTAGTTTTTTCGTTTGTTGCTTATTTCGTGAGATATTTGGCCTGGCCACTATCAGTAGACCACCGTGTATAGGGTATATTCAAAATAATGTGAACAGAGGTAGTAATGGGATGGTTGTGTTTGACGGCCAACAAGGCAAATAAGGCACGTGTCACGCGTGTTCCGTACGGACCAGGCATGAGTGCAGGTAGTTTACGAGTGGTGCACACTCCATATTTGCATTCAGATGCCGAAGTTCAAGAACCATAAAAGAAGGTTGTATACATGGAAGAATCCTGGAGATACTAAAAGGTATCAGATAGATTATATAATGGTAAGACAGAGATTTAGGAATCAGGTTTTAAATTGTAGGACATTTCCAGGGGCAGATGTGGACTCTGACCACAATCTATTGGTTATGACCTGTAGGTTAAAACTGAAGAAACTGCAAAAAGGTGGGAATTTAAGGACATGGGATCTGGATAAGCTGAAAGAACCAGAGGTTGTACAGAGTTTCAAGGAGAGCATAAGGGAACAGTTGACAGGAATGGGGGAAAGAAACACAGTAGAAGAAGAATGGGTAGCTCTGAGGGATGTAGTAGTGAAGGCAGCAGAGGATAAAGTAGGTAAAAATACGAGGGTTGCTAGAAATTCTTGGGTAACAGAAGAAATATTGAATTTAATTGATGAAAGGAGAAAATATAAAAATGCAGTAAATGAAGCAGGCAAAAAGGAATACAAACATCTCAAAAATGAGATCGACAGGAAGTGCAAAATGGCTAAGCAGGGATGGCTAGAGGACAAATGTAAGGATGTAGAAGCTTATCTCACTAGGGGTAAGATAGATACTGCCTACAGGAAAATTAAAGAGACCTTTGGAGAGAAGAGAACCACGTGTATGAATATCAAGAGCTCAGATGGCAATCCAGTTCTAAGCAAAGAAGGGAAGGCAGAAAGGTGGAAGGAGTATATAGAAGGTTTATACAAGGGCGATGTACTTGAGGACAATATTATGGAAATGGAAGAGGATGTAGATGAAGACGAAATGGGAGGTAAGATACTGCGTGAAGAGTTTGACAGAGCACTGAAAGACCTGAGTCGAAACAAGGCCCCCGGAGTAGACAACATTCCATTAGAACTACTGACGGCCTTGGGAGAGCCAGTCCTGACAAAACTCTATCATCTGGTGAGCAAGATGTATGAGACAGGTGAAATACCCTCAGACTTCAAGAAGAATATAATAATTCCAATCCCAAAGAAAGCAGGTGCTGACAGATGTGAAAATTACCGAACTATCAGTTTAATAAGTCACAGCTGCAAAATACTAACGCGAATTCTTTACAGATGAATGGAAAAACTGGTAGATGCGGACCTCGGGGAGGATCAGTTTGGGTTCCGTCGAAATGTTGGAACACGTGAGGCAATACTGACCCTACGACTTATCTTAGAAGGAAGATTAAGAAAAGGCAAACCTACGTTTCTAGCATTTGTAGACTTAGAGAAAGCTTTCGACAATGTTGACTGGAATACTCTCTTTCAAATTCTGAAGGTGGCAGGAGTAAAATACAGGGAGCGAAAGGCTATTTACAATTTGTACAGAAACCAGATGGCAGTCATAAGAGTCGAGGGGCATGAAAGGGAAGCAGTGGTTGGGAAAGGAGTGAGACAGGGTTGTAGCCTCTCCCCGCTGTTATTCAATCTGTATATTGAGCAAGCAGTAAAAGAAACAAAAGAAAAATTTGGAGTAGGTATTAAAATTCATGGAGAAGAAATAAAAACTTTGAGGTTCGCCGATGACATCGTAATTCTGTCAGAGACGGCAAAGGACTTGGAAGAGCAGTTGAACGGAATGGACAGTGTCTTGAAAGGAGGATGTAAGATGAACATCAACAAAAGCAAAACGAGGATAATGGAATGTAGTCAAATTAAATCGGGTGATGCTGAGGGAATTAGATTAGGAAATGAGACACTTAAAGTAGTAAAGGAGTTTTGTTATTTAGGAAGTAAAATAACTGATGATGGTCGAAGTAGAGAGGATATAAAATGTAGACTGGCACTGGCAAGGAAAGCGTTTCTCAAGAAGAGAAATTTGTTAACATCGAATATAGATTTATGTATCAGGAAGTCGTTTATGAAAGTATTTGTTTGGAGTGTAGCCATGTATGGAAGTGAAACATGGACGATAACTAGTTTGGACAAGAAGAGAATAGAAGCTTTCGAAATGTGGTGCTACAGAAGAATGCTGAAGATTAGATGGGTAGATCACGTAACTAATGAGGAGGTATTGAATAGGATTGGGGAGAAGAGAAGTTTGTGGCACAACTTGACTAGAAGAAGGGATCGGTTGGTAGGACATGTTTTGAGGCATCAAGGGATCACAAATTTAGCATTGGAGGGCAGCGTGGAGGGTAAAAATCGTAGAGGGAGACCAAGAGATGAATACAGTAAGCAGATTCAGAAGGATGTAGGTTGCAGTAGGTACTGGGAGATGAAGGAGCTTGCACAGGATAGAGTAGCATGGAGAGCAGCATCAAACCAGTCTCAGGACTGAAGACAACAACAACAACAACAACAACATGCCGAGGTCGACGTCCAATGCGAGACCTAACAGAGTTCCACAGAGGACAGATTCTGGGGGCCCGATTAGCTGGAGCATCAGTAACCAAGACAGCCAACTCACTGAATTTTTCAAGAGCGACAGTTTAAACAGCCATGACCGCCTACTCAACACGTGGAAAGACATCATCGTGTAAAGGTAATGGTCCACGCAAGTCACAATTAAATGACAGAGATCGTCGTGCGCTAACACGAATTGTGTCAAAACAACACAAACCTACGGCGGCTATAGTGACTGCACAGCTCAATAGTGATCTTCGAGACCCCCGTATCTATCGACACTGTCCGCCGAGAACTCCATAAAGCGAATATTCGTGGACGAGCTGCTATACCGAAACCATTAGTGACGACAATCAACATGGTGTCCGGAGCGGCTGGGGCCGACCGAGCGGTTCTAGGCGCTACAGTCTGCATAAGTTCTAATGAATGCTCGCCAACCTGCAGTCTTCTACAGTTGTTGTCCCCAGAGCAGACAACAGCGCGCAGGTCGTGAATCCGTTATCTTGAGGCTGTTACAAACTCTTAGCGAGGAACTGTTATTTTAGAATTAAATTTCCAGTCAGATTCTTCATACGGGATGTCACTCCCTTCTTATTAAGAGGACACGAGAAACCGCGCAATTACACTCCACTTCATAGCCACAATTAGTTTCTATTCTCCAACAAATTAATGAACTGCGTATTTCCGTAATTAGAGCTTCCACATTTACAAATTTGACATTGCACGGTAAGTCTTGACCGATGCCGCGCCAGACAACACGTCTGTCCTCCGTTACTGCCGAACCAGGTCTGATCTTACAGCCGATCCACTTCGCCCGCCATCCAAGTTAGGCACGATCCGAAGATCACTCACGTCCCTCGTCTACTTTTGCGTGTAGCACTTTTTTATTATCCTGCTGGTTATTATTAATACTTGTGTTGGGCATGGATGTGTGTGATGTCTTTACGTTAGTTAGGTTTAAGTAGTTCTAAGTTCTAGGGGACTGGTGACCTCAGTAGTTAAGTCACATAGTGCTCAGAGCCATTTGAACATTTTAATACTTGTGAAATAATGGAGTAATAGCACGCTATCGACAGATGCTTTAAATTGAAATGCCTGAAAGTACGCTGTTTAGTTTGTCTAATATCAATAACAGAAGATTATCATTTTGGCGTGCAACTTCCGAATGTAGCAGCGAATCGCGGCTCTGAGCACTATGGGACTTAACAACTGAGGTAATCACCCCTACAACTTAGAACTACTTAAACCTAACTAACCTAAGGACATCACACGCATCCATGCCCGAGGCACGGTTCGAACCTGCACAGTAACACTGTTGTCAACGTTTGTCCCAAAACTTGTGAAGTGCAGAGTTTCATATCTCGCAGTAATAAATGGATCGTGTTCTGTAGTAATCAAGTAGACATACGTGACAGCACTTTTCATCGCCCATAATTGTACATGTGCAAGTTGCAGACGTACATCTTTATCTCGGTATTAACCATCATAAATTCTTTCCTAGCCAGACATACTGTGGAGAATGTTTGTCCCAAAACTTACGAGAAGCACTGTGTATAAAATTTTTAAGTTCCCTGAAAATGCTATATATACAAAATTTCATTGCCGTATCTTCAAAATTCAAAATTGTGGATTTGGTGCTTCTCTTGAATAGTTCGTTTTTTTATGAAATTCCCCTTACTGTTGGTACGCTCTCTTTATGAGTAGTTGGTACCACTGTTGCTTGTTTAACGCGTTCCACAGCGTCACATTCGATGTGGATGTGGCCCCTGGGACGGGCCATAGTAGTAAGGATGAGTCGGCGGACGGCCACTTTCCTGCGGAGAAAGTTCCCGCCTGCTTGTGTGTGTGTGTGTGTGTGTGTGTGTGGAGCAGTACCGTCAGCTGGAGCCGCACCTGTTCCAGCCGCAGACGAAAGCCGGCGGAGAAACCCGGACCCCGAGCCTTGGCCGTGTGGAGGAAGCAGGCGTGCTAGCGGTCAAGGACGCGGCGGCAGCTGTAATAGACCACTGCCCACTGGACACTGACCGCTCGTTACCTGGGCACTTAACTCGGTGCCGTCTGCAACTAGGGTGACCGACTCTCCCATATTTGATGACTGACTGAAACCCTCAGCTGCCGACAGGTGTTGTTGATACACCTCGATGTGGACTGCTGAAAATGTGTGCCCCGACGGGGACTCGAACCCGGGATCTCCTGCTTACACGGCAGACGCTCTATCCATCTGAGCCACCGAAGACACAGGTGAATAGTGCGACTGCAGGGACTTACCCCTTGCACGCTTCCCGTGAGACCCACATTCCCAACTGTCCACACGGGAAGCGTGCAACGGATAAGTCTGGGTCGCGTGCTCGCCTCAGCCTCGGCCTCCCTCGGCCGCACTCGTCGTTCTTCGCACGGCCGCCTGCCTCAGTTCCACTGCCGGCTGCTCCTACTTAGTTCAGTATCCAGTTGTTCGTCTCGTTCACTGCGCTCGCCCGTTTTACATGTGTTCTAAACTGTTCTTGCACTTGGGTCTGGCTATTTACCGTCCACGACCGAAAATCAAAAAGTATTTTATAGCTACGTAAATTACATAAAAGTTACGTTGTATGTAATAGGTACGTCTTTTCAGGTAACAAAAGGGCATATCAGCTCACTTCATTACATCGATGAACAGCGGAAGGCATACTTATAACAAGACAAGTCTTTTTTGTTGTTGTTGTTATTCATATATTTTTTGGTTTCATTGACTTGATTTAGCAAGTAGCTTTCAATAGTTTGCTTAATTTTCAGTGTAATAAAATTCATATAAAACGATTTTCGTGTATCTTTCATATAGAAAACATTACATTTAAGAAGGCTCTGATTATTTTTAAGTTTGGTTGTTTCCAATTTGCATTACCTGCTAGTTTGGTTTCTTTGAAAAAAAAAAAAAAGTGGGTTGTTGGTCATTTGGACTCAGTAGGAAAAGCGGAGTCTCTCCATTTGAAAAGATATAGATTGCGATAAAATCGTATTTACTTATTGTCTCAAAAACATTTGTTCAGAAGGAGCTTTACTACTGCGAACTTAATTATTGTTATTATTGCTGCATTAACTTTGATAATGAAACATAAGAACCTAATTTTTACTAAGCGTGTGACGCAAGTATGATGAGAAAACCACATTTTATTTTATGCTTCCAAAAATTCTCTACTTCGCCTACGAACTCAGAGACAACGTGAAGTATATATAGGGTGTAAACGATTATTGTTTACAACGTAGCATAGCTATGTAGTGGAAGTGGAAACAAGAAGAATTTTATACAACACACTTGTGGTCTATTAAATTGGGAAACAGCCACCCACAGCTTTATAAGACTACATGAGCTATAGCCCGTGCGCGCCGGCTGAGATTTTCATGTTGTCTTCTCCACCTCTCCACACATCGTCATCGATTGTTTCGCAGTTGTTGCTTGCATTAGCTTGTTATTTCTTCACTGTCTAATTATTACATGTTTGTCTGTTTGTTGTATCTGCTCGTAACGGGCAACACACAGGTGGCAAGTCTGTACTCGGGGCCGGTTTTCCGTGCGCCACCCTATATTACTTCCCTGCGATCAGCCACACGACGCTACAGTTGGCTAAACGAGAGTATCTGCAGAATCACATAAATTACTTCTAAAAGTGTGTAAGACTTCTGTAATGAATAAAAACTCTACACTCCAGGGGGAGAGGCAAGTGCCCCCTCTTGGTGCCCTCCATCCTTCAGCCAGCTACACTACTAGTTTTCACGTTTTCATAAGAACCATATACCAAGGGCAAATGAACGGTGAACGAGTAAAAATGAAAGGTTCCCCAAAAAGAACGATCAGCAAAAATGGTTCAAATGGATCTGAGCACTAAGGGACTTAACATCTCAGGTCATCAGTCCCCTAGAACTTAGAACTACTTAAACCTCACTAACATAAGGACATCACACACATCCATGCCCGAGGCAGGATTCGAACCTGCTATCGTAGCAGTCGCGCGGTTCCGGACTGAAGCGCCTAGAACCGCTCTGCCACACCGGCCGGCCCATGTCATATCCTTAGAAATTTTTTGCGCCCTGGTATTTACAAGAATGTTGTTTCTTTTGCATTCATGGTGTCCTGCAACCTTCATGAAGTTGATGAAGTATTTGTATGACTCGGTTGGTTCGAACTGTGACTCATGAATGTTGCTCTCATAGGACACTATTTTCCTGCATATTGCGTTGTGTACAATGTCGCATAACTATACATTTCAGGTAAGCTGCTCCAATCTTTGAACCTTCTTGAAATCTTAGGAACTTCTTACGAGTACTCCTTTAAAAATAACTACATTACCTGCAAAAAGTCTTTAACTCGTGAACCGATACTGAACACATACCTATTCCAAAATGCTGAAACACGATTTTGAGTTTGTCGTCTAAAAGCGATTGGTAATAGCAGTACAATACGAATGAATGTATACCATTTAGAGCCAAATTTTCGATCTTCCTTCAGTTTGTTGCTAGTCGCGTTCCATAGAGAAGTCTGATGTAACTCTTTAAAACGCATGTCTCATCGACGTACCACTAGGTCATAGAGGGGGGGGGGGGGGGGGGGGAGGGGACGCTTTTGTGGAAAGACTCACGGAATTCATTAAAAAAGTCTGAAATAATAATTAAATGTTTATGTTAACACTTTACTGAGGCTGAGCAGTATAGTGAGAGAACTATTAATTTCGTAAGTATTGTGGTAAGCTCTTACGGGACCAAATTACTGAGGTCACCGGTCCCTAAGCTTACACACGACTTAATCTAACTTAAACTTTAAACTAACTAACGCTAAGCACAACACACCTCCGACGGGGGCGGGGGGGGGGGGGGGGGGGGGAAGAGTCGGGCGGACCGTTGACAAGGCGCCAAGTAATAACGTATAATAATTTAAAAAAAGGCAGTTGCCAAATTTCTACTCATGAAACACACGTGATGAAATTTCAAAAAGTGTAGACATCTTAAGAATCTATGTAGAAAAACATAGTTGTTCACTACTACTGATCTACTACGACAGCAGCAGCGAGACTGTCGTTTTCCAGATTTCAGTGTTTGGATGCTTCATTTTCTGTAATCGACAACTCTAGTCATAACGTACGAGAAACATTTCACGGCTGTCTCGTTTGCCCGCTTCTGCATTCCTGAACACGACAGATAAGTGGTGTGCCTCTTACGTATGAGCCATCTTCCGAACTGAAGCGGTATAATGTGTCACGTGACTTGCCACTGCAGTGGCGAGAAGAGGAAGCAAAGCTGACTATGAGACACAAGAAGATAGACTGATATGGCCCAGCCATGCGATATATTGTCCACAGTTGCTCGGCTATACCGGCAGTACCGAGACAGCACATAGAAAACTGCAACAGTCTGTTCTATCACCAATATTGCCCGGAATTACCGCAATACTGACATTTACTGTAGCCGGATGCAGCAACTTTGTCGGTAATACTATTCTGACCGTACGTTGCCGCCAAGAATAGCGCATGCAAACGCACCTTAAAAGGGCGGACGTTCATGAAACTGATCGAAAATGTCAATTTTCAGTTTATTTCTTATTTACTAGTAGAACTTATTGACAATAAGTACCACAAAGTTTCAATGACGACATCGCATCCGAAACGCCTGGAAAATAATTAAATGTGTGACGCGATCTTCCTGCCATCCCTACTTTTTGAAGAAACACTTTAATACTAGCCCCGTGAACAACAGTTTCGTGGATTAAATTCCCAAGGAGAGACTTCCAGTTTTTTTCCTGGATATCGTCAATCACACTTACTAGTTTATGGTAAAACTGAATATCTAAAAATTGTGTTCATGGCAAAACCCAGAATCTTAATGAGTCTCTAAATTTGCCCGTATGGAAACGATACCCTAAAACCGCACTTTCATTTGCTGTAGGTATGAGAATTGCAACTTTCTATGGAGTTCTTGCATTTAGTAATAGGAACGAAGTGAGTGTGAAGGTATTAGAGAGAGTGGGATTTAAATTTTGCTCAAGACATCTTGAGAAAAATGAAATACACACATGAAAAAAATTTTTACATCACCCCAGTTTCCAGAACTCCTGAAGATAGTGTTCACTGTGGATATTGTATCACAGACACAGTCCCTTTGACTGTCCAGAGACGTCACTAAACCCGCAAAAAGATGTAAACAACCATGCAAGAGCAGCGCCTATTAGACGGAGGCGGTCCGACAGCCGATGAGTTCCAGTCTTTCCACCAGGAAGGAGGTACACGGCTCGTGTTGTCTGTAGTCCAACCATGCCCAGACCGGCAATACCGCGGTTCGATCACGTCCGCATTGTTACTTTGTGCCAGGAAGGGCTTTCAGCAAGGGAAGTGTCCAGGCGTCTCGGAGTGAACCAAAGCGATGTTGTTCGGACATGGAGGAGATACAGAGAGACAGGAACTGTCGATGATGTGCCTCGTTCAGGCCTCCCAAGGGCTACTACTGCAGTGGATGACCGCTGCCTACGGATTATGGCTCGGAGGAACCCTGACAGCAACGCCACCATGTTGAATAATGCTTTTCTCGCAGCCACAGGACGTCGTGTTACGACTAAAACTGTGCGCAATAGGCTGCATGACGCGAAACCTCACTTCCGACGTCCATGGCGAGGTCTATCTTTGCAACCACGACACCATGCAGCGCGGTACAGATGGGCCCAACAACATGCCGAATGGACCGCTCAGGACTGGCATCACATTCTCTTCGCCAATGAGTGTCGCGTGTGCCTTCAACCAGACAATCACCGGAGACGCTGATCGCCTTAGACACACTGTCCAGCGAGTGCACCAAGGTGGAGGCTCCTTCCTGTTTTGCAGTGACGTTATGTGGGGCCGACGTAGGCCGCTGCTGGTCATGGAAGGCACCGTAACGGCTGTACAGTACGTGAATGCCATCCTCCGAGCGAGAGTGCAACTATATCGGCAGCATATTGGAGAGGTATTCTTCATGGACGACAATTCGGTCCCCCCCCCCCCCCCCCCTCGTGCATATTGCTCGGCTAGTGTAGCCAGCATGTTGCCCAGACATGAACCCTATCGAACATGCCTGAGATAGATTGAAAAGCGCTGTTTATGGACGAGGTGACCCACCATCCACTCTGAGGGATCTACTCCGAATAGCCGTCGAGAAGTGGGACAATCTGGATCAACAGTGTCTTGATGAACTTATGGATAGTACTCCACAACGAATACATCAATGCAAGAGGAGGTGCTACTGGGTATTAGAGGTACCGGTGTGTACAGCAATCTGGACCACCACCACTGAAAGTCTCACTGTATGGTGGTACAACATGCAATGTGTGCTTTTCGTTAGCAGTAGAAAGGGTGGAACTAATGTTTATGTTGGTCTCTATTCCAATTTTCTCTTACAGGCTTCGGAACCGAGGTGATGCGAAACCTTTTTTTTTTATGTGTGTATATTTACAGCACTTCTCTGCAGCTGAAAGTCAGAAGACGTGGTAAAGGAAAAAAGGCAAAAAGCAAGAGGATCTTCAAGGGAAAGAGGACCCTGCGTACAAATCTTTGGCCTTCAGATGTGGTGAAATATGAAATTAACGTTTAGTTAACTTTAAATTGAATTTTCTTAAAATTATGGATTTTTACAGTTTATGTTCCTTTTTGTCAGAATCTATGGAGGCTAGAATAATGAAATTCTCTACACTTATTTTTCAAAATGCAATAAAGGATGTCTCAGGAGCAAATTTTGAAAGTCTTAGTATTTTGTATTATACTTACAGAATTATGAATAAAAATTATTAAAATTCTCCTATTCGCAGCTTCATGAGAGAAGCTTATTATGTGCGAAGAGATTAAATAGGGAAATTTTTTTTAGAAATCGATTGAATAGTTTCTGAAGAAAGGATACATATATTAGGATGGTGCGTAAGTTCGTAGAGTTTCTGTTTTGAATGTTGGTATTCGTTGCTATGGGTTAATTTATCGATTGTCTTTTGAGTTTACATATTGTCATTTTGTCATTTGGAGAGCACAGTATCGGAGGCAGCCTGAGACATTTCCGCCGTATAAGAGAGTAACGCCATTGGACATACCGCGGCAAGAAAAACGTTTTCTCGTTTGGTGAAGATATTTTAAACGCATTAGTGCACAATGATCTATCTCAGTGTACTTGAGAACTGGCAAATGTGGTAAACTGTGAACATTCCACCATCGTGCGACATTTGTATGCAAGGGACAAGTTTCAAAAATCGGATGTATGGATACTACATACGATAAGCCAAAATCACATAAAACAGCGGGCGGCCATTTATCCAGTTCTGGTTTCTCGTCATCAGTTGAACAACGTTGCTATCCTGCGTCGCTACTGATGACGAGAAATGGTGTCTTTATGCTAGTTTCAGAGAAAGAAAGTACTTCACGTTGAAAAAAGAGAGCGGGTGAGAGGAGACAGGGGGTAGGGTGATATGTACAGGGTGGTCCATTGATCGTGACCGGACCAAATATCTCACGAAATAAGTGTCAAACGAAAAAACTACAAAGAACGAAACTTGTCTAGCTTGAAGGGGGAAACCAGATGGCGCTATGGTTGGCGCGCTACCATAGGTCAAACGGACATCAAAGGCGTTTTTTTTTATAGGAACCCCCCATTTTTATTACATATTCGTGTAGCACGTAAAGAAATATGAATATTTTAGTTGGACCACTTTTTTCGCTTTGTGATAGATGGCGCTGTAATAGTCACAAACATATGGCTCACAATTTTAGACGAACAGTTGGTAACAGGCAGGTTTATTAAATTAAAATACCAATGAAGGCATGTTTGAGCATTTTATTTCGGTTTTTCCAATGTGATACATGTACCTTTGTGAACTTATCATTTCTGAGTACGCATGCTGTTAAAGCGTGATTACCTGTAAATACCACATTAATGCAATAAATGCTCAAAATGATGTCCGTCAACCTCAATGCATTTGGCAATATGTGTAACGACATTCCTCTCAACAGCGAGTAGCTCGCCTTCCGTAATCTTACGTTACGTTACGTTAGCAAAGGCACTCGCATGGGTTGTCTGCCGTCATAGCATTAACGCCAAACTTCGCAGCACTGTTCCAACGGATGCATTCTTCGTAGGTCTCACATCGATTGTTGCCGTTATTTCGCGCAGTGTTGCTTGTCTGTTAGCACTGACGACTCTACGCAAACGCTGCTGCTCTCGGTCGTTAAGTGAAGGCGTCAGCCAATACATTGCCCGTGGTGAGAGATAACAACCGAAATTCGTTATTCTCGGCACGATCTCTACGCAATATGGATCTCTAAATACTGAATTCTTTAAAGATTTCGGAAATGGAATGTCGCATGCTCTATTTCCAACTACCGTTCCGCGATTGAAGTCTGTTAATTCGCGACGTGCGACCACAATCTCGTCGGAAACCTTTCCACACGAATCACCTTATTACAAAAAACAGCTGCGCCAAAGCACTGTCCTTTTATACCTCGCGTACGCGATACCACCGCCATCTGTGTATTTGCTTATCGGTATCCCATGCTGCCAGTCACCTCAGTGTGCCACGCTCTATTGCAATTGTCCTGTCGGAAATTTGGATATACATGTAACGACATTCCTCTCAACAGCAAGTACTTTCCCCTTCCGCATTCACAATGCGCTGACGCAAGTTGTCAGGCGTTGTCTCTGGATCACGATAGCAAAAAATGGCTCTGAGCACTATGGGACTTAACTGCTGTGGTCATCAGTCCCCTAGAACTTAGAACTACTTAAACCTAACTAACCTAAGGACATCACACACATCCATGCCCGAGGCAGGATTCGAACCTGCGACCGTAGCAGTCGCACGGTTCCGGACTGCGCGCCTAGAACCACGAGACCACCGCGGCCGGCTTCACGATAGCAAATATCGGTAGAAGATTACGTAAGAAATCAGCATACATTGCACAATTTAGACTGCCACCGATAAAATGGGGGCCAATTACCTTTCCTCCCATATTGCCGCACCATACATTAACCCGGCAAGGTCGCTGATGTTCCACTTGTCGCAGCCATCGTGGATTTTCCGTTGCCCAATAGTGCATATTATGCTGGTTTACGTTACCGCTGTTGGTGAATGACGCTTCGTCGCTAAACAGGACGCGTAGAAAAAATCTGTCATCGTCCCGTAATGTCTCTTGCTCCCAGTGGCAGAACTGTACACGATGTTCAAAGTCGTCGCCATATAATTCCTGGTGGATACAAATATGGTACGGATGCAATCGATGTTGATGTAGCATTCTCAACACCGACATTTTTGAGATTTCCGATTCTCGAGCAACTTGTCTCCTAATGATGTGCGGATTGACCGCGGCAGCAGCTAAAACACCTACTGGGGCGTCATCATTCGTTGCAGGTCGTGGTTGACGTTTCACATGTGGCTGAACACTTCGTGTTTCCTTAAATAACGTAACTATCCGGCGAACGGTCCGGACACTTGGATGATGTCGTCCAGGATACCGAGCAAAAGACACACGCCCGTTGGTCATTTTGATCACGAAGCAAATACCGTCCTCACTGGCGGAATGTTACGTGATACCACGTACTTATACGTGTGTGACTATTACAGGGCCACCTATCACAAAGCGAAAAAAGTGGTCCAACTAAAACATTCATATTTCTTTACGTACTACACGAATATGTAATAAAAATGGGGGTTCCTATTTTAAAAAAACGCAGTTTCTATCCTTTTGACGTATGACAGCGCCATCTAGCGGGCCAACCATAGCTCCATCTGGTTTCCCCCTTCAAGGTAGACGAGTTTCGTCCTTCGTAGTTTTTTCGTTTGTTGCTTATTTCGTGAGATATTTGGCCTGGCCACTATCAGTAGACCACCGTGTATAGGGTATATTCAAAATAATGTGAACAGAGGTAGTAATGGGATGGTTGTGTTTGACGGCCAACAAGGCAAATAAGGCACGTGTCACGCGTGTTCCGTACGGACCAGGCATGAGTGCAGGTAGTTTACGAGTGGTGCACACTCCATATTTGCATTCAGATGCCGAGGTTCAAGAACCATAAAAGAAGGTTGTATACATGGAAGAATCCTGGAGATAGTAAAAGGTATCAGATAGATTATATAATGGTAAGACAGAGATTTAGGAATCAGGTTTTAAATTGTAGGACATTTCCAGGGGCAGATGTGGACTCTGACCACAATCTATTGGTTATGACCTGTAGGTTAAAACTGAAGAAGCTGCAAAAAGGTGGGAATTTAAGGACATGGGATCTGGATAAGCTGAAAGAACCAGAGGTTGTACAGAGTTTCAAGGAGAGCATAAGGGAACAGTTGACAGGAATGGGGGAAAGAAACACAGTAGAAGAAGAATGGGTAGCTCTGAGGGATGTAGTAGTGAAGGCAGCAGAGGATACAGTAGGTACAAAGACGAGGGCTGCTAGAAATCCTTGGGTAACAGAAGAAATATTGAATTTATTTGATGAAAGGAGAAAATATAAAAATGCAGTAAATGAAGCAGGCAAAAAGGAATACAAACGTCTCAAAAATGAGATCGACAGGAAGTGCAAAATGGCTAAGCAGGGATGGCTAGAGGACAAATGTAAGGATGTAGAAGCTTATCTCACTAGGGGTGAGATAGATACTGCCTACAGGAAAATTAAAGAGACCCTTGGAGAGAAGAGAACCACGTATATGAATATCAAGAGCTCAGATGGCAATCCAGTTCTAAGCAAAGAAGGGAAAGCAGAAAGGTGGAAGGAGTATATAGAAGGTTTATACAAGGGCGATGTACTTGAGGACAATATTATGGAAATGGAAGAGGATGTAGATGAAGACGAAATGGGAGGTAAGATACTGCGTGAAGAGTTTGACAGAGCACTGAAAGACCTGAGTCGAAACAAGGCCCCTGGAGTAGACAACATTCCATTAGAACTACTGACGGCCTTGGGAGAGCCAGTCCTGACAAAACTCTACCAGCTGGTGAGCAAGATGTATGAGACAGGCGAAATACCCTCAGACTTCAAGAAGAATGTAATAATTCCAATCCCAAAGAAAGCAGGTGCTGACAGATGTGAAAATTACCGAACTATCAGTTTAATAAGTCACAGCTGCAAAATACTAACACGAATTCTTTACAGACGAATGGAAAAACTGGTAGATGCGGACCTCGGGGAGGATCAGTTTGGATTCCGTCGAAATGTTGGAACACGTGAGGCAATACTGACCCTACGACTTATCTTAGAAGAAAGATTAAGAAAAGGCAAACCTACGTTTCTAGCATTTGTAGACTTAGAGAAAGCTTTTGACAATGTTGACTGGAATACTCTCTTTCAAATTCTGAAGGTGGCAGGAGTAAAATACAGGGAGCGAAAGGCTATTTACAATTTGTACAGAAACCAGATGGCAGTCATAAGAGTCGAGGGGCATGAAAGGGAAGCAGTGGTTGGGAAAGGAGTGAGACAGGGTTGTAGCCTCTCCCCGCTGTTATTCAATCTGCATATTGAGCAAGCAGTAAAGGAAACAAAAGAAAAATTTGGAGTAGGTATTAAAATTCATGGAGAAGAAATAAAAACTTTGAGGTTCACCGATGACATTGTAATTCTGTCAGAGGCGGCAAAGGACTTGGAAGAGCAGTTGAACGGAATGGACAGTGTCTTGAAAGGAGGATATAAGATGAACATCAACAAAAGCAAAACGAGGATAATGGAATGTAGTCAAATTAAATCGGGTGATGCTGAGGGAATTAGATTAGGAAATGAGACACTTAAAGTAGTAAAGGAGTTTTGTTATTTAGGAAGTAAAATAACTGATGATGGTCGAAGTAGAGAGGATATAAAATGTAGACTGGCAATGGCAAGGAAAGCGTTTCTCAAGAAGAGAAATTTGTTAACATCGAATATAGATTTATGTATCAGGAAGTCGTTTATGAAAGTATTTGTTTGGAGTGTAGCCATGTATGGAAGTGAAACATGGACGATAACTAGTTTGGACAAGAAGAGAATAGAAGCTTTCGAAATGTGGTGCTACAGAAGAATGCTGAAGATTAGATGGGTAGATCACGTAACTAATGAGGAGGTATTGAATAGGATTGGGGAGAAGAGAAGTTTGTGGCACAACTTGACTAGAAGAAGGGATCGGTTGGTAGGACATGTTGTGAGGCATCAAGGGATCACAAATTTAGCATTGGAGGGCAGCGTGGAGGGTAAAAATCGTAGAGGGAGACCAAGAGATGAATACAGTAAGCAGATTCAGAAGGATGTAGGTTGCAGTAGGTACTGGGAGATGAAGCAGATTGCACAGGATAGAGTAGCATGGAGAGCTGCATCAAACCAGTCTCAGGACTGAAGACAACAACAACAACAACAACAACAACATGCCGAGGTCGACGTCCAATGCGAGACCTAACAGAGTTCCACAGAGGACAGATTCTGGGGGCCCGATTAGCTGGAGCATCAGTAACCAAGACAGCCAACTCACTGAATTTTTCAAGAGCGACTGTTTAAACAGTCATGACCGCCTACACAACACGTGGAAAGACATTATCGTGGAAAGGTAATGGTCCACGCAAGTCACAATTAAATGACAGAGATCGTCGTGCGCTAACACGAATTGTGTCAAAACAACACAAACCTACGGCGGCTATAGTGACTGCACAGCTCAATAGTGATCTTCGAGACCCCCGTATCTATCGACACTGTCCGCCGAGAACTCCATAAAGCGAATATTCGTGGACGAGCTGCTATACCGAAACCATTAGTGACGACAATCAACATGGTGTCCGGAGCGGCTGGGGTGACCGAGCGGTTCTAGGCGCTACAGTCTGCATAAGTTCTAATGAATGCTCGCCAACCTGCAGTCTTCTACAGTTGTTGTCGCCAGAGCAGAGAACAGCGCGCAGGTCTTGAATCCGTTATCTTGAGGCTGTTAGAAACTCTTAGCGAGGAACTGTTATTTTAGAAATAATTAAATTTCCAGTCAGATTCTTCATACGGGATGTCACTCCCTTCTTATTAAGAGGACACGAGAAACCGCGAAATTACACTCCACTTCATAGCCACAATTAGTTTCTATTCTCCAACAAATTAATGAACTGCGTATTTCCGTAATTAGAGCTTCCACATTTACAAATTTGACATTGCACGGTAAGTCTTGACCGGATCCGCGGCAGACAACACGTCTGTCCTCCGTTACTGCCGAACCTGGTCTGATCTTACAGCCGATCCACTTCGGCCGCCATCCAAGTTAGGCACGATCCGAAGATCACTCACGTGCCTCGTCTACTTTTTCGTGTAGCAGTTTTTTATTAGCTTGCTGCTTATTATTAATACTTTTGTTGGGCATGGATGTGTGTGATGTCTTTAGGTTAGTTAGGTTTAAGTAGTTCTAGGTTCTAGGCGATTGATGACCTCAGATGTTAATGTCACATAGTGCTCAGAGCCATTTGAACATTTTAATACTTGTTAAAGAATGGAGCGATAGCACGCTATCGATAGATGCTTTAAATTGAAATGCCTAAAAGTACGGTGTTTAGTTTGTCTAATATCAATAACAGAAGATTATCATTTTGGCGTGAAACTTCCGAATGTAGCAGCGAATCGCGGTGGCTCTAAACACTATGGGACTTAACAACTGAGGTAATCAGTCCCCTAGAACTTAGAACTACTTAAACCTAACTAACCTAAGGACATCACACGCATCCATGCCCGAGGCACGATTCGAACCTGCACAGTAACACTGTTGCCAACGTTTGTCCCAAAACTTGTGAAGTGCAGAGTTTCATATCTCGCAGTAATAAATGGATCGTGTTCTGTAGTAATCAAGTAGACATACGTGACAGCACTTTTCATCGCCCATAATTGTACATGTGCAAGTTGCAGACGTACATCTTTATCTCGGTATTAACCATCATAAATTCTTTCCTAGCCAGACATACTGTGGAGAATGTTTGTCCCAAAACTTACGAGAAGCACTGTGTATAAAATTTTTAAGTTCCCTGAAAATGCTATATATACAAAAGTTCATTGCCGTATCTTCAAAATTCAAAATTGTGGATTTGGTGCTTCTCTTGAATAGTTCGTTTTTTTATGAAATTCCCCTTACTGTTGGTACGCTCTCTTTAGGAGTAGTTGGTACCACTGTTGCTTGTTTAACGCGTTCCACAGCGTCACATTCGATGTGGATGTGGCCCCTGGGACGGGCCATAGTAGTAAGGATGAGTCGGCGGACGGCCACTTTCCTGCGGAGAAAGTTCCCGCCTGCTTGTGTGTGTGTGTGTGTGTGTGTGTGTGGAGCAGTACCGTCAGCTGGAGCCGCACCTGTTCCAGCCGCAGACGAAAGCCGGCGGAGAAACCCGGACCCCGAGCCTTGGCCGTGTGGAGCAAGCAGGCGTGCTAGCGGTCAAGGACGCGGCGGCAGCTGTAATAGACCACTGCCCACTGGACACTGACCGCTCGTTACCTGGGCACTTAACTCGGTGCCGTCTGCAACTAGGGTGACCGACTCTCCCATATTTGATGACAGACTGATACCCTCAGCTGCCGACAGGTGTTGTTCATATACCTTGATGTGGACAGCTGAAAATGTGTGCCCCGACCGGGACTCGAACCCGGGATCTCCTGCGTACATGGCAGACGCTCTATCTGAGCCACCGAGGACACAGATGAATAGCGCGACTACAGGGACTTATCCCTTGCACGCTTCCCGTGAGACCCACATTCCCAACTGTCCACAGTTGGGAATTTGGGTCTCACGGGAAGCGTGCAAGGGATAAGTCCCTGCAGTCCACAGTTGGGAATGTGGGTCTCACGGGAAGCGTGCAAGGGATAAGTCCCTGCAGTCGCGCTATTCACCTGTGTCCTCAGTGGCTCAGATTGATAGAGCGTCTGCCATGTACGCAGGAGATCCCGTGTTCGAGTCCCTGTCGGGGCACACATTTTCAGCTGTCCACATCGAGGTATATGAACAACACCTGTCGGCAGCTGAGGGTTTCAGTTAGTCATCATTTATTCCAGGGAAAAGCTGCACGGTCATCAACAGTATTCTGTTCTTTCGAGAATAGTTACTGTCTTCATAAACAGGGTGTTTCAAAAATGACCGGTATATTTGAAACGGCAATACAAACTAAACGAGCAGCGATAGAAATACACCGTTTGTTGCAATATGCTTGGGACAACAGTACATTTTCAGGCAGACAAACTTTCGAAATTACAGTAGTTACAATTGTCAACAACAGATGGCGCTGCGGTCTGGGAAACTCTATAGTACGATATTTTCCACATATCCACCATGCGTAGCAATAGTATGGCGTAGTCTCTGAATGAAATTACCCGAAACGTTTGACAACGTGTCTGGCGGAATGGCTTCACATGCAGATGAGATGTACTGCTTCAGCTGTTCAATTGTTTCTGGATTCTGGCGGTACACCTGGTCGTCCAAGTGTCCCCACAGAAAAAAGTCACAGGGGTTCATGTCTGGCGAATAGGGAGGCCAATCCACGCCGCCTCCTGTATGTTTCGGACAGCCCAAAGCAATCACACGATCATCGAAATATTCATTCAGGAAATTAAAGACGTCGGCTGTGCGATGTGCCCGGGCACCATCTTGCATAAACCACAAGGTGTTCGCAGTGTCGTCTAAGGCAGTTTGTACCGCCACAAATTTACGAAGAATATCCAGATAGCGTGATGCAGTAATCGTTTCGGATCTGAAACATGGGCCAATGATTCCTTTGGAATCCAGACTTTTTGAGGATGCAGGGACGATGGGACTGCAACATGGGGCTTTTCGGTTCCCCATATGCGCCAGTTCTGTTTATTGACGAAGTCGTCCAGGTAAAAATAAGCTTCGTGAGTAAACCAAATGCTGCCCACATGCATATCGCCGTCATCAATCCTGTGCACTATATCGTTAGCACTAGCTGCGCGTTGCCCTCTGTGGTTGCCGTATGTGGTCGCCCTACCTTTCCAGCACGTTCATCCGTCACATTCCCAGTCCGTTGAAATTTTTCAAACAGATCCTTTATTGTATCGCTTTTCGGTCCTTTGGTTACATTAAACCTCCGTTGAAAACTTCGTCTTGTTGCAACAACACTGTGTTCTAGGCGGTGGAATTCCAACACCAGAAAAATCCTCTGTCCTAAGGAATAAACCATGTTGTCCACAGCACACTTGCACGTTGTGAACAGCACACGCTTACAGCAGAAAGACGACGTACAGAATGGCGCACCCACAGACTGCGTTGTCTTCTATATCTTTCACATCACTTGCAGCGCCATCTGTTGTTGAAAATTGTAACTACTGTAATTTCGAAAGTTTGTCCGCATGAAAATGTACTGTTGTCCCAAGCATATTGCAACAAACGGTGTATTTCTATCGCTGCTCGTTTAGTTTTTATTGCCGTTTCAAATATACCGGTCATTTTTGAAACACCCTGTATATCTTCCATATTTTCCCTGATATCCCATATTACAGCAGTAGTTTTTCTATCTTCCCGGCTCCCTTATCAAACGCTTGTTTCTCCCGTATATTATATCAGTGACAACTCTTACAAATACTACTTTTGAATACGTTATGGGAGTGGCAGTGATCAATGTGTTACAATGAAGTTATCAGAAGATCAAAACAAGTTGCAAAGCGATTTAGAAAAGATATCTGAATGGTGCGAAAATTCGCAGTTGACCCTAAATAACGAAAAGTGTGAGGTCATCCGCATGAGTGCTAAAAGGAATTTGTTAAACTTCGGTTACACGATAATTCAGTCTAATCTAAAAGACGTAAATTCAACTAAACACCTAGATATTACAATTACGAATAACTTAAATTGGAAGGAACACACAGAAAAAGTCCTGGGGAAAGCTAACCAAAGACCGCGTATCCTTGGCAGGACACTTAGAAACTGTAACAGACCTACACTACGCTTGTCCGTCCTCTTTTAGAATAATGCTGCGTGGTATGGGAATCTTACCAGATACGACTGATGGAGTAGATCGAGAGAGTTCAAAGAAGGACAGCACGTTTTGTATTATCGAGAAATATGGGAGGGAGTACCTCTTAAATGATACAGGGTTGGGGCTGGACATTATTAACAGAAAGGCGTTTTTCGTTGCGGCTCCGGCCGCGGTGGTCTCGCGGTTCTAGGCGCGCAGTCCGGAACCGTGCGACTGCTACGGTCGCAGGTTCGAATCCTGCTTCGGGCATGGATGTGTGTGATGTCCTTAGGTTAGTTAGGTTTAAGTAGTTCTAAGTTCTAGGGGACTAATGACCACAGCAGTTGAGTCCCATAGTGCTCAGAGCCATTCGTTGCGGCGGAATCTTCTCACGAAATTCCAGTCACCAATTTTCTCCTCCGAATGTGAAAATATTTTGTTGACACCGAGCTACATAGGAAGAAACCACCACCACGATGAAATAAGGGAAATCAGAACTCGTACGGAAAGATATACTTGTTTAGTCTTTCCGCGCGCTATACGAGGTTGAAAGAACAGAGAATTGTGAAGGTGGTTCGATGAACCCTTTGCCAGGAAGTTAATGTGATTTCAGAGTATCCATGTACATGTAGATGTTAGGAATCGTATGCTGTTAGCCTTTCAGCAGCGAGAGCATTGTAACGTACTTCCCCATTTACAATGTGCATGTCAGTGAGCTCTGCGAAACTGTACCTGCACTGCTCCATCGTATTGTACTGTACGTCTCTGAATAGCACTGAGTAATGAATGAGTCTGTCGGTGATTAACAGCACGTTCTGTCAGCCCACACATGTTGATTGTGAAAATTTACAATTTGATCATATTGGAATGAAGCCTCACCCATAAAGAGAACATTTGCACTGAGATGAGGATTGACACGTTCTTTGATGAACCAATCGCAGAAGTGTACCCGTGGAGGCCAATCAGCTGCTGATAGTGGCTGCACACGCTGTACATGGTACGGAAACAACTGGTTCTCCCGTAGCACTCTCCATACAGTGACGTGGTCAACGTTACCTTGTACAGCAGCAACTTCTCTGACGCTGACATTAGGGCTATCGTCAACTGCACTAAGAATTGCCTCTTCCATTGCAGGTGTCCTCGTCGTTCTTGGTCTTCCCCAGTCGCGAGTCATAGGCTGGAATGTTCCGTGCTCCCTAAGACGCCGATCAATTGCTTCGAACGTCTTCCTGTCGGGACACCTTCGTTCTGGAAATCTCTCTCGACACAAACGTACCGCGCCACGGCTATTGCCCCGTGCTAATCCGTACATCAAATGGGCATCTGCCAACTCCGCATTTATTAACAATGCACTGACTGCAAAACCACGTTCGTGATGAACACTAACCTGTTGATGCTACGTACCGATGTGCTCGATGCTAGTACTGTAGAGCAATGAGTCGCATGCCAACACAAGCACCGAAGTCAACATTACCTTCCTTCAATTGGGCCAACTGCCGGTGAATCGAGGAAGTACAGTACATACTGACGAAACTAAAATGAGCTCTAACATGGAAATTAAGCGCTTCCGGACACATGTCCACATAACACTTTTTCTTTATTTGTGTGTGAGGAATGTTTCCTGAAAGTTTGACGGTACATTTTTGTAACACCCTGTATATTGGAGGCTCCGCCACTTCTGACGGCATGCTGTCATTACTAAACAATGAGTTATAAATCGAATAACAATATAAAATTTCGCAGTTAAAAGGACATTGTCAAGAATTAAAAATAAATACACACTAAACTTACCTTATTAAACAGCTATTGTCAATTAAGAAGCGTTAAAATATTTAAATATGTAGCATAAATGACCCCCCATGAACCATGGACCTTGCGTTGGTAGGGAGGCTTGCGTGCCTCAGCGATACAGATGGCCGTACCGTAGGTGCAACCACAACGGAGGGGTATCTGTTGAGAGGCCAGACAAACGTGTGGTTCCTGAAGAGGGGCAGCAGCTTTTTCAGTAGTTGCAGGGGCAACAGTCTGGATGTTTGACTGATCTGGCCTTGTAACATTAACCAAAACGGCCTTGCTGTGCTGGTACTTCGAACGGCTGAAAGCAAGGGGAAACTACAGCCGTAATTTTTCCCGAGGGCATGCAGCTTTACTGTATGGTTAAATGATGATGGCGTCCTCTTGGGTGAAATATTCCGGAGGTAAAATAGTCCCCTATTCGGATCTCCGGGCGGGGACTACTCAAGAGGACGTTGTTATCAGAAGAAAGAAAACTGGCGTTCTACGGATCGGAGCTTGGAATGTCAGATCCCTTACTCGGGCAGGTAGGTTAGAAAATTTAAAAACGGAAATGGATAGGTTAAAGTTAGATATAGTGGGAATTAGTGATGTTCGGTGCCAGGAGGAACAAGACTTTTGGTCAGGTGAATACAGGGTTATAAATGCAAAATCAAATAGGGGTAATGCAGGAGCAGGTTTAATAATGAATAAAAAAAATAGGAGTGCGCGTAAGCTACTACAAACAGCATAGTGAACGCATTATTGTGGCCAAGATAGACACAAAGCTCACGCCTAGTACAGTAGTACAAGTTTATATGCCAACTAGCTCTGCAGATGATGAAGAAATTGAGGAAATGTATGATGAGATAAAAGAAATTATTCAGGTAGTGAAGGGAGATGAAAATTTAATAGTCATTGGTGACTGGAATTCGTCAGTAGTAAAAGGGAGAGAAGGAGACATAGTAGGTGAATATGGGTTGGGGGGAAGAAATGAAAGAGGAAGCCGTCTGGTAGAATTTTGCACAGAGCATAGACAGCAAAGGACTTAGAAGAGCAGATGAACGGAATGGACAGTGTCTTGAAAGGAGGATATAAGATGAACATCAACAAAAGCAAAACGAGGAAATGGAATGTAGTCAAATTAAATTGGGTGATGCTCAGGGAATTGGATTAGGAAATGAGACACTTAAAGCAGTAAAGGAGTTTTGCTATTTTGGGAGTAAAATAACTGATGATGGTCGAAGTAGAGAGGATATAAAATGTAGACTGGCAATGGCAAGGAAAGCGTTTCTGAAGAAGAGAAATTTGTTAACATCGAGTATAGATTTAAGTGTCAGGAAGTCGTTTCTGAAGTATTTGAATGGGGTGTAGCCATGTATAGAAGTGAAACATGGATGATAAATAGTTTGGACAAGAAGAGAATAGAAGCTTTAGAAATGTGGTGCTACAGAAGAATGCTGAAAATTAGATGGGTAGATCACATAACTAATGAGGAAGTATTGAATAGAATTGGGGAGAAGAGGTGTTTGTGGCACAACTTGACATAAAGAAGGGACCGGTTGGTAGGACATGTTTTGAGGCATCAAGGGATCACAAATTTAGCAATGGAGGGCAGCGTGGAGGGTAAAAATCGTAGGGGAAGACCAAGAGATGAATGCACTAAGCAGATTCAGAAGGATGTAGCAGTAGGCACTGGGAGATGAAGAGGCTTGCACAGGATAGAGTAGCATGGAGAGCTCCATCAAACCAGTCTCAGGACTGAAGACCACAACAACATCAAAAACAGCGTAAATGAACTTCGGTTCGTATCGTATTTGTACAGCATGTAGTATACGTGTCAGCTAATGATTATTGCAGCCTACTCTTTGAAAATCGTTTCAATAAAGACATGTTGCTGATCAACAATACATCGCCATTCCACTTTCGCGACAGCTTCGTTAGGAAGAAGCCTGCTGCGACATCTTGGGACTGGCAGTTGTCCTCACCATGGCTACCAGCAGTTCGCCTATGGAAATTACAACATATATATATGGCCCTTAGCACTATGGGACTCAACTGCTGTGGTCATCAGTCCCCTAGAACTTAGAACTACTTAAATCTAACTAACCTAAGGACATAACACACATCAATGCCCGAGACAGGATTCGAACCTGCGACGAAATTACTACAACTTCAGTGGAAAGAAGGCTGCTGCCTCATCTTTGGAATGGCGTCCTACTTCAGCATGGCAAACAGTGGTTACAAATGGTTCACTAACAGGCCTTGAGAGGGCAATTCATGTACTGCCAAACCGAAGTTCATTTATCCTACCTATTTAAATATTTTTAACGCTTCTTAATTGACAATAGCTGTTTCATAAGCTGGGTTTAGTATGTATTTATTTTTAATGCTTGACAATGTTCTTTTAACTAAGAAACTTTACATTGTTATTCGACTTATAACTCATTGGTTAGTAATGACATCATGCCTTCAGAAGTGGGCGGAGCCTCCATTATACGAGGGTCGGTCAAAAAGTAATGCCTCCCATTTTTTTCTACTTAAAAAAATTAAGTTAAGTGAAAAATTTGAATTTGGCGCCATTCCTCAAACCTTCTTCTGCAATCCACTGCAGTAGTAACTTTCTGTGTCAACAGGTGGCAGCACAGCAGAAGTTTGTAAGATGGCCGACATCGATGTTCGTTTGAGACAGCGTTGTGTGATTGAATTCTTGAATGCAGAATGTGAAACGCCCATACGCATTCATGAAAGACTGAAGAAGGTGTATGGTGTTGTGACAGTGGATGTCAGCACTGTTAGACGATGGGTTCGTCGTTGTAAGGAAGCTGAAGGGCAAACACCGTTGACTGACGAAAGGCGGAGCGGCAGGCCGGTGAGTGCAGTGACTCCACACAACATTCAGCAAGTTGATGACATCATTCGTGGTGACTGTCTGGTGACTGCAGATGAAGTGTGTCGCATTATTTCTCTTAGTAAAGACAGTGTGATCACGATTATTAAACAATTGGGGTACTCAAAAGTTTGTGCACGGTGGGTTCCAAGAATGTTAACCGATCAGAATAAAGAGGCAAGGAAAACAATAGCCTCCCAACACTTGCAGCGCTTCCGTTTGGAGGGAGATGAGTTTCTGAAAAAAATTGTGACCGGGGACGAAACATGGGTGCATTTTTTTGAACCCGAATCAAAGAGGCAGTCAATGGAGTTGCGTCACACAAGCTCGCCGAGGAAGAAAAAATTCAAAACTGTGCGATAGGCAGGGAAAGTTATGGCAACAGTTTTCTGGGATACAGAGGGTGTGATTCTGGTTGATTTTTTGGAGCAGGGATGCACAATAAATTCTGTTCAATACGTCACAACCCTCAAAAAACTTAAAGCACGTCTTCAGCGAGTTCGCCCAACAAAGTCAATGGCAGATGTTCTTCTTTTGCACGACAATGCAAGACGACACACCAGTCGTCACACCTCTGACGAGATTGTCAAAATTGGATGGGAAGTTTTGCCTCATCCCCCATACAGCCCTGACCTGGCACCATCAGACTTCCATCTGTTCGGGCCACTAAAAGAAGCTCATCGTGGGATTCATTTTGAAGATGAGGAGGCCGTCAAAACATCCGTGCGTCAATGGCTTAGGAAGCAGAGCTGTGATTTTTACCGTGCTGGGATACATGCCCTTGTTCAAAGATGGACCAAAACTGTAGAGATGGGCGGAGATTACATTGAAAAATGACAAAATGATCCTCAATGTTGTGGTTTTCAACCTATGTAATTGCATTTAAATTTCCTGACAATTAAACGTAGAAAAAAAAATAGGAGGCATTACTTTTTGACTGACCCTCGTATATAGTTAAGACGTGCACTGGTTTCTCCAGTAACGATTCTCCAACAGAAAGAGATTCCTACTCAATGGTAATTCATCGTCTTAAAGCTGTATAGTTTTATGTATTCTCTTTAATGTATGTAGCCCTCTAATTAAAGCTTTGTATTCATATTGTAGGTCTGAAGATGACCACAGTAGTGGTCGAAACCGGTCACCTTGATAAATAAACTGTGATCAAGACTGTTTTAATAGTAAATATTTCTTACAAATATAATCCCACGAAGTATTTTCCGATAGTTTACATTTGCTGATCGACAGATCTCGAAAGTGGAAAGTCATCGAGTAAAACAGAATCGATTTCTGACGTTGTGTTAGGCCTTCTGCTGTTCCTTCTCTATACTGGGTGTTTCCATAAGAGCGTGCAGAAATGTTACAGAACATAGAGAATGCTCTACTGAACAATTTCAGGTGTGGGAGCTACAGTCGGAGAAGTCAGCTTAAAGAGATATGGAAGTAAACTTGTCTACCGCTTTGTCTACCATTACTGTCTTCCATTTTATTTACAACTAACATACGTACACGTTTACACTACTGTGCCGTTATTTACACGTACATTCTTTATTTCCTGTAAGCAAACGAGGAGAACGAGCCTCATTACTAAGAAGTAATGATGCAGGTTTTGTTTACTTTTCTTTCCCATAAGGCGGTTCTGTTGTATCGTATTTACACTGTCCCATGACAGAACGTGCTGTTAATCACCGACAGACTCATTCATTACTCAGTGCTATTCAGAGACGTACAGTACAATACGATGGAGCAGTGCAGGTACAGTTTCCCAGAACTCACTGGCATGCACCTCGTGTATGGGGAAGTACGTTGCAATGCTCTCGCTGCTGAAAGGCTGTACAGGGAACACGATTCCTAACATCTACATCTACATGGGCACTCTATTATTCTAACCTTTTATAGCGTGCAGAAAGACCGAACACCTGTATCTTTCGGTACGAGCTCTGATTTCCCTTATTTTATCGTGGTGATCGTTACTCCTTATGTAGGTCGGTGTCAACAAAATATTTTCGTATCCGCAGGAGAAAGCTAGTGATTGGAATTTGGTGAGAAGATTCCGTCGCAACGAAAAACGCCTTTCTGTTAATAATGTCCAGCCCAAATGATGTATCACTTCAGTGACACTCTCTCCCCTATTTCGCGTTAATACAGAACGTACTCTCCTTCTTTGATCTCTCTCGATCTGCTCCGTCAGTCGTATCTGGTAAGGATCCCACACCGCGCAACAGTATTCTAAAAGAGGAGGGAGAAGCGCAGGGTAGGCAGTCTCCTTAGTAGGTCTGTTACATTTTCTAAGTGTCCTGTCAATAAAACGCAGTCTTTGGGTAGCCTTCCCCACTATATTTTCTATGTGTTCCTTTCAATTTAAGTTGTTCGTAACTGTAATTGCTATATGTTTGGCTGGATCTACGGTCTTTATATTTGACTGATTATCGTGTAACCGAAGTTTAAAGGATTCCTTTTAACACTCATGTGAATGACCTCGCACTTCTCGCAATTTAGGGTCAAATGCATATTTTCTCACCATTCAAATACCTTTTCTAAATCATTTTGCAACTTGTTTTGATCTTCTGATGACTTTATTAGTCGATAAACGACAGCGTCATCTGAAAACACCCTAAAACGTCTGCTCAGATTGCTTCTCAAATCATTTATATGGATAAGGAACAGCAAAGGGCCTATAACACTACCTTGGGGAACGCCACAAATCACTTCTGTTTTACGCAATGACTTTCCATCAATTACTACGAGCTGTCACGACTCTGACAGAAAGTCACAAATCCAGTCATATAACTGAGACGATATTCCATAAGCACGCAATTTTGCTATAAGCCGCTTCTGTGGTACAGTGTCAAAACCCTTCTGGAAATAGAAATTCCTTGTCAATAGCATTCAACACTGCATGCGAATAAAGAGCTAGTTGTGTTTCACAAGAACAATGTTTTCTAAACCCATGTTGGCTGTGTGTCAAAATGGTTCAAATGGCTCTGAGCACTATGGGACTTAACATCTGAGGTCATCAGTCCCCTAGAACTTAGAACTACTTAAACCTAACTAACCTAAGGACATCACACACATCCATGCCTGAGGCAGGATTGGAACCTGCGACCGTAGCGGTCGCGCCGTTCCAGACTGAAGCGCCTAGAAACGCTCTGTCACACCGGCCAGCAACTGTGTGTCGATAGACAGTTTTCTTCGAGGTAATTCATAACGTTCCAGAATCATGCTGGATATCAACGTTAATGATATGGGCCTGTAATTCAGTGGATTACTCGTAGTACCTTTCTTGAATATCGGTGTGACCTGTGCAACTTTCCAGTCTTTGGGTAGGGATCTTTCGTCGAGAGAACGGTTGGATATGATTATTAAGTGTCACGCTAATACATCAGCATACTCGGAAAGGAACCTAATTGGTAGACAGTGTGGACGAGAAGACTTGCTTTTATTAAGTGATTTAAGTTGCTTCTCTACTCCGAGGTTATTTACTTCTGCATTACTCATGTTGGCAGCTGTTCTTGATTCGAATTCTGGAATGTGAAGACATTGCGGAAAGCTGTGTTTAGCAACTCTGCTTTGACAGCACTGTCTTCGATAATATTTCCTTTCCTATCTCGCAGAGAGGCATCATCTGTCACGACGAGTATTTATTTCTCTCCCTCGACGAATGCGGGAAACTGGTTCATTGGAAAGAAGTAACGGGGGACCTGGCAACATAAGGGTCACTCGCACACCCGAATTCGAAGAGGATATGCTGCAAAGTGTTGCATCGGACCCCACTACAAGCACTCATTATACTGCACGTGAAATTGGCACTGCATGTGCTAGCATGTGGCGAGAACCCTCAACAATTACACCCACATCGCCCACAACCAATCCATGCTGTCTGGGACTGACTTTGCAGCAAGGGTCGCATTGTGTCCAAAAATGGACTGATCGACCAGATTTCCTCCAGATCGTGCTGTTTACTGATGTGGCCTCATTTGATCGTGTGGTCGTGATGGTATTTGGAACAGCAGGAATAGCCACGTGTGGGATCAGGAAGACTCTCACGCTGAAACAGTCACACCATTTTGCTGTGAATATCTGGGCCGGCACTGTAGGCGACAATTTCACTGGGCCATATCTTCTACCCGGCCGTCTGAATGGCCACCTGTACTTGAGATTCGTGCAAAGAGTTCTTCCCGAGTTGTTGGAGAACATACCCTTGGCTGTTCGTGAGAGGATATGGATACGACATGACGGACCACCGCCTCACTTCGGTGTGAATGTCTGCAAGCATCTAGCGTATTTACTCGAATCCAAGCCGCACTCGAATCTAAGCCGCACCTGAAAAATGAGACTCGAAATCAAGGAAAAAAAAATTTTCCCGAATCTAAGCCGCATCTGAAATTTGAGACTCGAAATTCAAGGAGAGAGGAAAGTTTTAGACCGCAATTCCAAATCGGAACAAAGTTGGTCCATTGAAACAAGAGACAATACCTAGGTAGAATGGATGAGGATACAGCTACAGTAGTTTGGTTCGAGTTGTAAGATTAACAGTTAAGCTTTACCAAGTAGCCATTGTTATGTGTCAGGCTCTCCGTCCGTATTAATATGGGTACCCTTCCTTTTTCACGTGCTTCGTCCGGTTTGAATCGATTGTTTATTTTGCTTTGATCTGGTAAGTGCCGTTCTCTTTGTTATAGGTGTTAACGTCACTCTAAGCTCAAAATGCATTATTGTACTGTGTCATGCATTGTTTGTCGTATTCTGATGATGAGTGTCTACGACCTGTCGCCGCTCGCGGCATGGCTTGCTTTTGTGCGCGATACCGCAGCTTACAATAAAGAAAAGAGACGAATTGTCTCATTAGCGAAACAATGGCAAGAGACTGCTATTTGTTGTTACTTACACTACTGCCTTCTTTGATAGATCAACAAGAACCAAATAATAAACTGCGTATGATAGAAGATGTTCTGAACGAGAGTTTAGGGAAATTTTTTCTCCGTTTGAAAATCTTTGCAGACGCCTCTTTAGTACATTACATTGTGCAGTCACCTTAGATTTAAAAATCTAGTCAGTTGCCGTGCTTCATTTCTGACTGTATCACTATTCAGCATAAGAATATTACGAATATAAACATAACATGATATGTTTATTCTTCCGCGTTTGCTGTTGTCTCACTGTAGTTTCGTAGTTTATTAGGCAGACAGGATTTAAATGAGATACCAGCAAACACGAAAGAATACATGGCATAATGTTTACATTCTTCTACCTTTTCTTTTAACGCAGAGGTTTTGGCGCCAGTATTTATCTTTGTGCCTGCAAAGCATGCCTGTGTAACGCTACATACATTCGACGGCAGAAGTTAGTTGTGGCGGCACCTACCAACATTTTTCAGAACTAACGCTTACTTCGCACTCGATTCTAAGCCGCAGGCGTTTTTCTTTTACTTTTTTTGTTTGGATTACAAAAACCGGAAAAAAGTTCGGCTTAAATACGGTAACTGCTGTATTTTGTGGTCACTGGATTGGAAAGGGAGGACCTATTTCATGGCCTGTGAGGTCAGCTGACGTGGAACCCATTGATTATTTGCTATGGATGTATGTGGAGTCAGTTGTTTATGAGACCCCAGTAGATACGTAGACGGAATTAGTTGCCAGAATTGTAGCTGCCATTTATGTGATTCGAAACACACCAGGGATATTTGCCAGAGGGCGCCGAAATCTTGTTCGCTGACGTGATGCTTGCATTGAGGTTGATGGCCGTCAGTTTCAGCACATTTTGTAAGACGCAGAATAAACGGTACGTTCATTTTGTGACATGGTATTTGCAGTCAACTGTAACTAATGTAAATAAAAAAGTACACGATAATGTGATTTTATTCCTATTATCTCCGCTTAAGCTGCCTTCTAGGCGCCAGTCTGGAACCGAGCGACCGCTACGGTCGCGAGTTCGAATCCTGCCTCGGGCATGGATGTGTGTGATGTCCTTAGGTTAGTTAGGTTTAAGTAGTTCTAAGTTCTAGGGGACTGATAACCGCAGTCCCATAGTCCTCAGAGCCATTTGAACCCCATTTCTCCGTCCCCAGGTTTCCTACCTCACATTGTTCAGCGGAGCATCTTCTATGTCTGTAAAATTTTTGCGCGCTCTTACGGGATCGCCCTGTATAAACGATTTAGGAGACAATCTGAGCAGCCGTCTTGGGTTGAATGCAGATGACGCTACCGTTTATCGTGTAGTGAAAATTGCAAAACGATTTAGGAAAGATATCTGAAGGTATTTCAGATTTCTGAAAGTATTGGTATGGAGTGTAGCCATGTATGGAAGTGAAACATGGACCATAAATAGTATAGACAAGAAGAGAATAGAAGCTATCGAAATGTGGTGCTACAGAAGAATGCTGAAGATTAGATGGGTAGATCACATAACTAATGAGGTGTTGAATAGGATTGGGGAGAACAGGAGTTTGTGGCACAACTTGACTAGAAGAAAGGATCGGTTGGTAGGACATGTTCTGACGCATCAAGGGATCACAAATTTCGTATTGGAGGGCAGCGTGGAGGGTAAAAATCGTAGAGGGAGACCAAGAGATGAATACACTAAGCAGATTCAGAAGGATGTAGATTGCAGTAGGTACTGCGAGATGAAGGAGCTTGCACAGGATAGAGTAGCGTGGAGAGCTGCGTCAAACCAGTCTGAGGACTGAAGACCACAACAACAACATCTCTATAGAGCGAAAATTGGCAATTCATCCTACATAATGAAAAGTGTGAGGTCATCCACATGAGTGCTAAAAGGAATCTATTGTACAATAAATTAATCAAATTTAAAGACCGTAAATTCAACTAAATACCTAGGAATTACAATTACGAACATCTCATATTGGAAAGAAGGCATAGGAAATTTTGTGTGGAAGGCGGACCAAACACTGCGATTTATTGGCAGAACACTTAAAAAATGTAACAGATGTACTAAAGAAACTGCCGACACTACGGTTGTCTGTCCTGCTGCGCGGTCTGGGATCCTTACCAGATAGGATTAACGGAGTACATCGAGAAAGATCAAAGAAGAACTGCACGTTTTCTACTATCGTGAAACAGGTGAGAAAGTGTCACGTACATAATACAGGATTTGGAGTGGACGTCATTAAAACAAAGGCTTTTCTTGTTGTGGCAGGATATTCTCACGAAATTTCAATCACTAACTTTCTCCTCCGAATGCGAAAATATTTTGTTGACACCGACCTTCTTAGGAAGAAACGATGGTCATAATATAATTAGGGAGATCAGGGTTCGCACAGAAAGATATGGGTGTTCGGTTTTTTGCCACGCGATGTTTTTAATGCGATTCTGTCTGTTTTAATTATTAGGGAGTTGACCGTCTGGTTTTAAGCTTTCTTTGCTTTCTGCGTTCAATTTGATTGGGAAACCTTTGAGATTGAATTTAGCACATACATGGATGGACATGAGAAATGAAAGGTTGCAATAAATTTTTCATCTGTGATTATTACTTTACGTATGAAATATTCTGTTGCAGATTAGTAAAAATGAATTTCTTTGAATATTCCAAAATAATGATTCAAGTATTACTTTTATTCAAGTACCAAAGCTGTTTGTGCAAGAAGGAAATTATTATTGTCCATCGAACTTGTGGCAAACTTTTTCACTTTGCAGTGGATTTTTCTTTAACTGGATGTACCCCGACTAGTTTTGAAGCATAAGACTATCTTTACTATATGAAAATATTTTCTTTTTTATATTGCTAAGCTGTCATGAAAATTATCCACTTTTAAATACACTTCACGATATGTTCAGAATTTATCACTTTTTTGAATGAAAATTTAGAAAAGCTGCAGCTTGTATCCACCTGTGAAGGCACAAGATAAAATCTAGTATCTTTTTATTCTGCGTCTGGAATGCTGTGAAAAGAAACACTTTATCATTTTCCTACAGCTCTACCTGTACCCTTTTTAGAATGTGGTCGTTATTGCGATCGTTTATTTATAACTGCCGCTGCTGCAGATTGCTCGCTCGCGGCGCAGCTCCGCTCTGCCAGCGATATCCAATAAAATGCTTGAATTTCTTAAATAAAATGGGTAACGTCCGGTGCGAGCTTTGCAGTATTATGACAAACAGATTTTACTAGATAAATATATTTTATCAGAAACAATTAAAATCTTTACACACCTCTTACAATCCCAGCTACAATTGGCGTCGATCATCGACTTGTGACAAATGAATGTTATCTAATAGCCTAAAGCAACGTCACGGGTTCCTCTCCCATTCAGTCCGTGCAGAAGACAAGATATTCTATTACAATATATTGCCTTTTTATATCTTAACTAATTCTTGTACAGTCTTTCTCATTTTTAATTACATATCGTTTCTTCTGTAGCGGTTTTCACATCCTCCGCCACAGATAGTATTTCACTCTCTTTGAATAATCATTAATAATATCAAAATTCATAATTATCTTTTTCCTCACAAAATTAAGTGTCCTTTTGAAACTCAATTAACAGAAATACATATAAATTGTTTGTTACACTGATCATTATACACCGAAATGTTATTTTAACTTTCACTTTGGATGTATGCTGCCAGAGAACGTTACATGTTACAGAGGGGAATAATAGAGAATTAATGTGAAGGTGGTTCGATGAACTCTCTGCCAGGCACTTATCTGAGATTTTTCCAGTATCCATGTAGATATAGATATAGATGTAGGTGTATAATAGTCGATACTATCGTCCACATACCGCCTTTTTTCTGTTCGTGCTCCTACAGGAAGAAGACGTTACGGCTCAAGGGAACGTGACGAACAGATAAAGAGTGCCATAGCGTACGCCATTAGAGTAATCGTGGCATGGGCAATGTTTACTAGTTTCTCGGTCTATACTGGCAACCCACAGATGAGCTGGCGCCGGCCGGAGTGGCCGATCGGTTCTAAGCGCTACAGTCTGGAACCGGGCGACCGCTACGATCGCAAGGTCGAATTCTGCCTCGGGCATGGATGTGTGTGATGTCCTTAGGTTAGTTAGGTTTAAGTGGTTCTAAGTTATAGGGGACTGATGACCTCAGATGTTAAGTCCCATAGTGCTCAGAACCATTTGAACCATTTGATGAGCTGGCCTCGTACCGATCAGTAGCTATAGCGCTGTAGAAATAACACACGGAAGTAGCAAGGATCTGCGAAAGTGGATTATAGACACCTTCATGTTTAACCAGACTCGTTACATCATTTATTTCTCAATGGACGCGAAAGCAGTGAACACGAAATGTTCTGATTTGTGTATACCTCTTTCCCTAATCGTATCAACTACATTGATCAGCGTTCAGGTGTGTCTCGACTCGCTTCTAAAGTGAATCAGTTTTCATCACGTGCCCCCGCAGTGAAAATAGAGATGTAAAATATCCACCAAGCACAAACATTAAATTCTCTCATGTGTGCTTGAAGAAGTGGGAGCAACAATATTCTTGGTTAAAATAAATGGCCTCCAAAGGTAACCGAACTTTCTGTGGTTATGCAAGCGTAACTTCAGCATCGCCATTGGGAATAATGCCGACTATAGGCAATAATCTTTCAGACAGTTACAAGTCATAGCAAAAGAATTTACGGTTAATTTTTTAAATGAAGATATTCTATATGAAGAGAGTTTTAGCGTAGAAAGTGCTTGAGTATTGTGAAAACAGAAACAACGAAAGAAAGTTGGGTAAAATTTTATAAAGATTTAAAACTGATGTGCCAAACATTGGTAAAAAAAAAATGGTTCAAATGGCTCTGAGCGCTATGGGACTCATCAGTCCTCTAGAACTTAGTCCCCTAGAACTTAGAACTACTTAAACCTAACTAACCTAAGGACATCACACACATCCATGCCCGAGGCAGAATTCGACCTTGCGATCGTAGCGGTCGCCCGGTTCCAGACTGTAGCGCTTAGAACCGATCGGCCACTTCGGCCGGCCATTGGTAAAATTATAGGATTGAAGACATATTACTCAAAACAAACTTCATCAAGGAATAAATAAATATACTGAGAAGCAGTAGTTAACATAATCGATTCTTTGAATAGGATTCGGCATGTTGTTCTTGTATTTATACCACAAATGTGTATCAGTACCCACTTTTGCACTCTCAGAAAATTCTGTTAGTTTCTAGAGTTACGCCAAATTATAATGCCGTATGATATAATAGAGTACAAGCAAGCAAAATATGCCAATTATTTTTTTCTTAACATTAAGGGGAGTACATACGTCCTATACCTACAGTGTTAAATTTGCAATATGGATGCAATATGGATGACCCATTATCTCAGAACCTTTCAGACACAGAGATTTCCAATTTTTAGGCAGTATAGTTCCATTCCTTCTCTGATTATTGAACCAGGATCAGAATATACAGACAAATAATTAGTTGGTTATGAGTTTTCAAAAATTATGATCAATTTTTTTTAATGTTCCCTTTTCCTTCTCTAAATAAAAACCGTTACAAGTAGAGATGTTTTGGCGGTTCAGCAGGAGCAGTGTGCTAAGAGGTAACATAGTGTAAAATAAGACATATGAATCTGTAATAGTTCTGGGTATTCTGTGCTGTCCTTAGGTTAGTTAGGTTTAAGTAGTTTTAAGTTCTAGGGTACTGATGGCCATAAATGTTAAGTCCCATAGTGCTCAGAGCCATTTGAACCATTTGTAATTGTTCCTGAGATAATGAGTCAAATATTTTTTTTAAAATGTCATATCCGGGAAATCAAGTTTAAACATTTTATTTGATAATATGGAGCCATGGAAGCTCCTAGAAACAGCCAGGCCCATAATCAGCATTCTCTGGATCGTGTACTTGATCTCCCGGCAAACCTAGAAGCTTCCTTCTTTTACTGCCTGTTGCTTGTTTAGTCATTTCCTCTGCTGCACGCTGCGCTTTCACGATCCAGAGTCGATCAATTCGCTGGAAGGCTGGCAGTGTGTTGGTTCCTGGAGTGATAGCAACTTGATCCAGTACCCTAATTCTTCCCTTATTGCCATCATTAAACGTTGTCACAGCATCAAAAACACCCAAGCATAGAGTTGTCGTGCCTACAAAGACATTGTTTGCTTCTTGTTGTTGTGGTCTTCAGTCCTGAGACTGGTTTGATGCAGCTCTCCACGCTACTCTATCCTGTGCAAGCTTCTTCATCTCCAAGTACCTACTGCAACCTACATCCTTCTGAATCTGCTTAGTGTATTCATCTCTTGGTTTCCCTCTACGATTTTTACCCTCCACGCTGCCCTCCAGTACTAAATTGGTGATTCCTTGATGCCTCAGAACATGTCCTACTAACCGGTCCCTTCTTCTTGTCAAGTTGTGCCACAAACTCCTCTTCTCCCCAATTCTATTCAATACCTCCTCATTAGTTACATGATCTACCCACCTAATCTTCAACATTCTTCTGTAGCACCACATTTCGAAAGCTTCTATTCTCGTCTTGTCCAAACTATTTACCGTCCATGTTTCACTTCCGTACATGGCTACACTCCATACAAATACTTTCGTAAACGATTTCCTGACACTTAAATCTATACTCGATGTTAACAAATTTCTCTTCTTCAAAAACGCTTTCCTTGCCATTGTCAGTCTACATTTTATATCCTTTCTACTTCGACCATCATCAGTTATTTTGCTCCCCAAATAGCAAAACTCCTTTACTACTTTAACTGTCTCATTTCCTAATCTAATGCCCTCAGCATTCGACAATATTCCATTATCCTCGTTTTGCTTTTGTTGACGTTCATCTTATATCCTCCTTTCAAGACACTGTCCATTGTCTGGTATCAGGGCCGAAATGACATTACTGAAAGACTCATTCGGGTTTTGCGTTCGACCATGGAGACATTTGGAAAGAAGATCTGGATGAGCTAACTCTCTACATATTGGCTTAATTACCTCCATCATTGCAGATGGTACTCTTTTTTTTGTGCCTAGATTCTTCCTCTGCACCCGCTGTCTGAGCTTTGCGGTACTTGCACCATGAATCAGCACCAGGTGGGCAAAGACCATGCATAAGTGTGTCATCAGTGGATGATTTGTGGAAGAATGTAGCCCACACTGCTCTTTTCGGTCATATGTGTTGTTCCTTATTGCCATTCCATAATATTGCTGGAGTTCATCAATGTTTTTGTCTGCCTTTACCATCTAGAGTCTTTCCCTCCGATGACTTCTCTTTTCGTTTTGTCTGCTTCAGTTTTCGAAGGCGTGTCCCCACCCGTTTTTGAACGTGTCCCACGCATTAAATCTTCAAAATATGCTTTTCAGCATAAGGTTGGCTTTCCACAATTGATATAAAGGACTTCGAATCGCCATCCCGCAACTACTCAGTGTAGCACACAACTCTTTCCTGCTGTCTGCGTCTGAACACAGAAACAAACTGCAGCAGCCTCCTTACCCCCACTAATTCCCTCATAATTCTTGGAACAATTTGTTTTATGAGTTTCACTTGTTTCATTGTCAACTGATTCACACTGATGGCGGTATTTAGTTAGCGCTCCGATGTCTAAAATTGTACCTGTGACTACACTAGTGACAGCTGCATCCGCATTTTTAGATGTGTGACCTCTCTTCTGCCATGTACCAAAACTGCCACAGAAAAGTCTGTCGTGTTATTTAATTCTACTGATTCTTCAGCAGTGACTTTCATAGAAGCAACAGCAACAGATTTGGCACATTCACCAGTTACTTCTGTCTGCTTACTTGATCTGGTTGGTGGATCCGACAAGTTCAGCGTCGCACATACACTACTGGCCATTAAAAATGCCAAATCAAGATGGCATGCAGATGATAAATGGGTACTCATTCGACACATATATTATACTAGAACTGATATGTGATTACATTTTCACGCAATTTGGGTATATAGATCCTGAGAAATCAGTACCCAGAACAACCACCTCTGGCCGTAATAACGGCCTTGATAAGGCTGGGCATTGAGTCAAACAGAGCTTGGATGGCGTGTACAGGTACAGCTGCCCATGCAGCTTCAACACGATACCACAGTTCATAAAGAGTAGTAACTGGCGTATTGTAACGAGCCAGTTGCTCGGCCACCATTGACCAGACGATTTCAATTGGTGAGAGATCTGGAGAATGGGCTGACCAGGGCAGCAGTCGAACATTTTCTGTGTACAGAAAGGCCCGTACAGGACCTGCAACATGCGGTCGTGCATTATCCTGCTGAAATGTAGGGTTTCGCAGGGATCTAATGAAGGGTAGAGCCACGGGTTGTAACACATCTGAAATGTAACGTCCACTGTTCAAAGTGCCGTCAATGCGAACAATAGGTGACTGAGATGTGTAACCAATGGCACCCCATACCATCACGCCAGTATGGCGATGACGAATGCACGCTTCCAATGTGAGTTCACCGCGATGTCGCCAAACACGGATGCGACTATCATAATGCTGTAAACAGAACCTGGATTCATCCGAAAAAATGACATTTTGCCATTCGTGCACCCAGGTTCGTCGTTCAGTACACCATCGCAGGCGCTCCTGTCTGTGATGCAGCGTCAAGGGTGGCCACAGCCACGGTCTCCGAGGTGATAGTCCATGCTGTTGCAAACGTCGTCGAACTGTTCGTGCAGATGGTTGTTGTCTTGCAAGCGTCCCCATCTGTTGACTCAGGGATGGAGACGTGGCTGCACGGTTCCTTACAGCCATGCGGATAAGATGTCTGTCATCTCGACTGATAGTGATACGAGGCCATTGGGATCCAGCATGGCGTTCCGTATTACCCTCCTGAACCTACCGATCCCATTTTCTGCTAACAGTCATTGGATCTCGACCAACGCGAGCAGCAATGTCGCGATACGATAAATCGGAATCTCAATAGGCTACAATCCGACCTTTATCAAAGTCGGAAACGTGATGGTACGTATTTCTCCTCCTTACACGAGGCATCACAACAACGTTTCACCAGGCAACGCAGGTCAACTGCTGTTTGTGTATGAGAAATCGGTTGGAAACTTTGCTCATGTCAGCACGTTGTAGGTGTCGTCACCGGCGCCAACCTTGTGTGAATGCTCTAAAAAGCTAATCATCTGCATATCTCAGCATCTTCTTCCTGTCGGTTAAATTTCCCGTATGTAGCACGCCATCTTCGTGGTGCAGCAGTTTTTAATGGCCAGTAGTGTACTTCCGGTACTGTGTTAAAACTTTTACATGTGAGTATATCTGTTAATGAGTAGATTAACAGCATTTTAAATGTTTGAATTTGGCCAAAAATTAAATGAAATAGTGAAAATGAAACTTTTGTTGGTCCTGACTGCTGTTAGATATGGGAGACCTTGCAACTGGGACCTGTGATCGTCTACCGCGTTTGTTGCCCGATTAGTAATAAGGACGGTTTATAAATGTTGGCTTATTTTTCACACAGTCACGTTTCAAGTCGGAGTTCCAACCTTGTGTCGACAATGGCCACCTTCAGATTCTAAACGTGGCACCTGGTGAAAAGTGTCCATCCATTGGCAAAGCATTAAGCGTCTTACCAAAGGCCGCCTATAGAATCTCAAGTGTATCGCTATGGCCCGAATCAGGTAATGATTGCGTCATAAAAACCGATTCTACCAAAAACAAATAAAACTTTGTAAAAATTCAAAGACTGCATCGTTATACGGACCATCGTTTACCTCCATTAGCTAATTATCAGTGGAAATCTCCTTCTGCGTATACGTTGTTGAGCGGCAGCGCAGTAATGCTTGGTGAGCTGCCTAAGCCGCAGCAATCGCAACCGATCCCACGGATCTAGAGATCTCCACCAACGACAGTTCCCTGTATTAAGGTTGACTGCAAAGCTAACGACACTTCCCTGTATAAACACTGAGTAGAGCGGCTGTAATCTATACGTATATCTCAAAAAAAATTTTACGCCATCATTGTGACTTGCACAGATTTTTTTTTCCTATCGTGACAGAAAAGTTATTGCAGCTGTACCTCTTAGTGTTCGCCCACTGTCAACTCTAGCTGATGACCGCTTGGATTTGTTCTTTATTTACGTGGCCATTACGGCACTCCAACCCCTGTTCTCGATACCAGTAATATCGTACTACTTTTCTGCGAAGTAACATACATATTTTGGTGACAATAATCACATTTGGTTTTATTAATGTATAGGTACTCCGATGTGTCGATATATTACAATGATACGGTTCTTGTGTGTATTCATTTCTGTGAGGCTGTCATAATCTTTGACTTACTTGTAAGCGTTTTGGCGCGAAAGCGCACAGAGCAGTTTTTTGTTTCACTTTGCAGAAGTTGTTATTTCGTTTTGTAAAAGAACAGTCAAGTCTTGTGTTTTGTTAAAGTGGAAATTAAATATATGAAGATTGATACAAAACTGTTTTCTTGATGATGTCACAATTAAGAAGTATATGCGAATTTACAAGAAGTTCAATAAAAATGTGGATCGTGAACACCAAGTCAAAAATTATTTGTGCCAAACCATTGTTCTGATCTGGGATTGTTTGATCATTAAGAATTACCTGAAAAACGTAATTGTTAGGTCTTCAAATATTGCTAAAATACAGATCTGGACCTTCTAGCAGTCAAAGTGGAATCGCCCTAGAATCAACAAGATGAGCCATAACAACTTCGACGAAATCTACGTGGGAATCCACTCAAGATAAGTGCCAAAATTAATGACCTGTTTACAGTGACTTCATTATTTCCATTCTGGCGATACCACCCACAGTCAATAACTTTGTTGTTGCCCGATAAAGCGAACATATGCTGCGTGAGCAACATTATTAATCTGGAATGAGATTTTGCCTGTACTGCGGAGAGTGCGCTGTGTTGGTAGAGCACTTGCCCGAGCTAAAGTCTCGGTCCGGCACACCGTTTCAATCTGCCAGGAAGTTTCATTGTTAATCTGATTTCTAACCTACTTTGCAAGTGGGGGTATTGTTAGACGCTACCTAGCTTATGAAGTGATATTTTTTATTCTACTACCAGGAATTCGTGGGTATTGGTTGCTTGTTCAACAGAAATAATGTAATTACTCTTTTTCGTTGGGCTTGTTATCCTAATAACATTACAGCACCAAATTGTATAGACGCTGTACGAGATGTAGCGACCATTTCTAACGCACTCAAGGACTTACACTGATCAGGCAGAACGTTACGACCGTCTACCTAATAGCCGGATAACTGCGGCGATGCGTCGTGGCATCGAACCAATTCAGCCTTGGTAGATCGCGGGAGACAGTTGGCACCGCATCTGCACAGACAAGTCACCTTATTCCCGTAAATCGCAGCGAGGTCCGAGATGAGCTGTGACGCCACGTTCAATCACGCATAAGATGTGTTCAGTCGGGTTCAGATCTGGATGGTTGGGGTGCCAGCACATCAATTGAATTAAGTAATTCTACTACCTCTAAGCAAAGAAGGGAAGGCAGAAAGGTGGAAGGAGTATATAGAAGGTTTATACAAGGGCGATGTACTTGAGGACAATATTATGGAAATAGAAGAGGATGCAGATGAAGACGAAATGGGAGATACGATACTGCGTGAAGAGTTTGACAGAGCACTGAAAGACCTGAGTCGAAACAAGGCCCCCGGAGTAGACAACATTCCATTAGAACTACTGACGGCCTTGGGAGAGCCAGTCATGACAAAACTCTGCCAGCTGGTGAGCAAGATGTATGAGACAGGCGAAATACCCTCAGACTTCAAGAAGAATATAATAATCCCAATCCCAAAGAAAGCAGGTGCTGACAGATGTGAAAATTACCGAACTATCAGTTTAATAAGCGACGGCTGCAAAATACTAACGCGAATTCTTTACAGACGAATGGAAAAACTGGTAGATGCAGACCTCGGGGAGGATCAGTTTGGATTCCGTCGAAATGTTGGAACACGTGAGGCAATACTGACCTTACGACTTACCTTAGAAGAAAGATTAAGAAAAGGCAAACCTACGTTTCTAGCATTTGTAGACTTAGAGAAAGCTTTTGACAATGTTGACTGGAATACTCTTTTTCAAATTCTGAAGGTGGCAGGGGTAAAATACAGGGAGCGAAAGGCTATTTATAATTTGTACAGAAACCAGATGGCAGTAATAAGAGTCGAGGGGCATGAAAGGGAAGCAGTGGTTGGGAAAGGAGTGAGACAGGGTTGTAGCCTCTCCCCGATGTTATTCAATCTGTATATTGAGCAAGCAGTAAAGGAAACAAAAGAAAAATTTGGAGTAGGTATTAAAATTCATGGAGACGAAGTAAAAACTTTGAGGTTCGCCGATGACATTGTAATTCTGTCAGAGACGGCAAAGGACTTGGAAGAGCAGTTGAACGAAATGGACAGTGTCTTGAAAGGAGGATATAAGATGAACATTAATAAAAGCAAAACGAGGATAATGGAATGTAGTCAAATTAAATCGGGTGATGCTGAGGGAATTAGATTAGGAAATGAGACACTTAAAGTAGTAAAGGAGTTTTGCTATTTAGGAAGTAAAATAGCTGATGATGGTCGAAGTAGAGAGGATATAAAATGTAGACTGGCAATGGCAAGGAAAGCTTTTCTGAAGAAGAGAAATTTGTTAACATCGAATATAGATTTATGTATCAGGAAGTCGTTTCTGAAAATATTTGTTTGGAGTGTAGCCATGTATGGAAGTGAAACATGGACGATAACTAGTTTGGACAAGAAGAGAATAGAAGCTTTCGAAATGTGGTGCTACAGAAAAATACTGAAGATAAGGTGGATAGATCACGTAACTAATGAGGACGTATTGAATAGGATTGGGGAGAAGAGAAGTTTGTGGCACAACTTGACTAGAAGAAGGGATCGGTTGGTAGGACATGTTTTGAGGCATCAAGGGATCACAAATTTAGCATTGGAGGGCAGCGTGGAGGGTAAAAATCGTAGAGGGAGACCGAGAGATGAGTACACTAAGCAGATTCAGAAGGATGTAGGTTGCAGTAGGTACTGGGAGATGAAGCAGCTTGCACAGGATAGAGTAGCATGGAGAGCTGCATCAAACCAGTCTCAGGACTGAAGACAACAACAACAACAACAACTACCTCGGCAGCAAAATAACCAATAATGGGAAGAAACAGGGACATCAAAATCAGACTAGCACTGACAAAAGAAAAAGATATATACGAATAGTACACTTCTCTTTCGAAATGTAGTGCTACAAAAGAATACTGAAGATTAGATGGGCAGATCACATAACTAATGAAGAGGTATTGAATAGAATTGGGGAGAAGAGGAGTTTGTGGCACAACTTGACCAGAAGAAGGGATCGGTTGGTAGAACATGTTCTGAGGCATCAAGGGATCACAAATTTCGCATTGGAGGGCAGCGTGGAGGGTAAAAATCGTAGAGGGAGACCAACAGATGAATACACTAAGCAGATTCAGAAGGCTGTAGGCTGCAGTAGGTACTGGGAGATGAAGAAGCTTGCACAGGATAGAGTAGCATGGACAGCTGCATCAAACCAGTCTCAGGACTGAAGACCACAACAACAACAACAACACACATCTCTTGAAGTGTACTAATATCAAACATAGGCCTTAATTTGAGGAAGAAATTTCCGAGACTGTAGTTTGGAGCACAGAACCGTAAGGTAGTGAAATATGGACTGAGGGAGAGCTGGAACAGAAGAGAATCGAAACGTTTCAGATGTGCTGCTACGGCCGAATGTTGAAAAGTAGACTGACTGAATGAGGAGGTTCTGCGCAGACTGGAGAGGAAAGGATTGTGTAGGAAACACAAGGATAACGGACAGGATGATATGACGTGTGATAAAACATCAGGTAACGACTTCCATGGTATTAGATGGAGCTGTAGAGGGCAAAAACTGTAGAGCAAGACAGATTGGAATACTTCCAACAAACAACAGAGGACGTAGGTTGCAAGTCCTGCTCTGAGACGAAGAGGTTGGCACAGAAGAGAAATTTGTGGCGGGCCACAACAAACCAGTCAGAAGACTGATGACTCAAAAAAAGACACATGTGTCACTTTTTTAAAGAGCCTCTATTATGTGATTTTGTGTGCATTATTGAATTGTTCTGTATCTTAATCCATAAATGTATGATTTCTTTCTGAAGGAAGTGATTCTAATATCTGTATGTGTCCCATAAAAAGCGAAAAATAGAGAAATAGTTTCTGTGCAAGTTACTTCTCCAAAACAAAAAAAACCATTTTCTACAGGATGAAAAGTATTTAAACCGACAGACTCTGGGAGGTTGCAGGGGACATTAAAAAAAATATTTTTCCCAAGTCATTTTTTCCTATTAGAAGATTTCTCTGGCGGCAAATTAATTAGACCAACAAACACTTTTCCATTTTTTTTATGACCAAGAGACAACAACTAGGTAGCATATATGGCCCAATTAAACAGTCCCCAACAACACCGACCCACACATTAACGAAGAACCGCACCTGATGAGCGTTAGTAGCTGTGGCATGTGGGTTATCCTCACTCCAAAATTGCGAATTGTGCATGGTGAAGACTTCATCACGCGCGAACGTTGCTTCATCGGTAAACAACACAGACGATGGAAATGTGGGATGCATTTCACACTGTTGCAGGTACCACCGCGAAAACTGTGCTCTGGGTGGATAATCAACTGGTTCCAGGTTGTGGACACGCTGTAGGTGAAATGGACGTAATAATTGCTGTCGAAGGACTGTTTTTACATTCATCTGATTCGTCCCCATGTTACGTGCAATTGCACGACTGCTGACAAGGATTCCGCTCCACATGCTGCAAGAGAGCTTCCTCAACTTGCAGCGTTCTTACCGTGCGACGGCGTCCCTGTCCAGGTAATCTGCTAAATGACCCGGTCTCACCCAGACGTTGGTAGACAGCAGCAAAAGTCGTATGATGCGGGATACGGCGATTAGGATATTGTTGTTGATAAACCCGCTCTGAAGCTCGTCCGTTGTGGTGCGCTACTTAGAACGCACCAACCGTATCAATGAACTCACTCCAAGTGTATCGCTCCATTAGTAAACAGAGACAATGCACTACTACACTGGTGGACAGCAGTTGCCTACAACTGAAGAACGTAATACGGCCTCTAACAACTGAAGAACGTAATACGGCCTCCACCGGTTTAAATAATCCTCATAGGAAAAAATGACAATAGGGAAAAATATTTGTTTTGATGTCCCCTACAACCTCCCAAAGTTTGTCGGTTTAACTACTTTACACCCCATATATCTTGTGTATATGGAATATACAGAACGCAAACATATGACTGTTGCCAGTCGAGAAGCCACACACTATAGTATGGGAAAAATTTTCTTTTACTTTTGTTTTTCAGGCGTTTTTTTTTTTTTAAAATTAACTCACATACATGCTGTGGAAACATTCTGACGTATACAGCTATACACGTACACTGCCGGAAAAAAATAGTACACTCTTTTAGAGGTGTTCAGTTCATTCAAGATTTATTGTTGCAACAGTACACATGGTTACATGAACTGGTTACATTTACAGATCAATAGCACAGACGGTTCTGAGATACCAGGTATCGACCGATGATAAAGCAGCCATACCAGCCCGTGGTAGAGCCTCCGCAGGCGACAATGCAGGCGCCGATTCTGGCATGCAGTCTGTCGTGCAGGTTCCGAATACTGTCCTGGGATACGTTATACAACGGCTGCTCCACCTGTCGAAGGCGTTCTGTAAGAGTTGTCGGTTGACGAGTAGCGGGAGTCACTTCTTGTCCCATCGTATCTGAAATCTGGTAATCATGGAAAGGCAGGGTTCGGTTACGATTGTGGACGGGGCCGTAATCAATTACTGCTGGTTGCCTTTTACAGTTACAAACATTTATTTTTCAAAACACCAATTGTTGACTAAACAATAAATAAAAAATAACACACGTTATTAATGAAGGAATAAACAACTGTGCAAATAATAGCGTTTTCAATGTGATACAATTTAACAAATCACCAATAAATACAGATACAGATAATGTTTTAAAAAAAACAAGCCACTGTGATCATGGCTGAAGGCCTTACACGCCTAGAATTCCAATAAATTAAGAACGTTTAAGAACTCGCTGCCATTACAACTTACAGGTATTGAAATATTAAAAGGTAAATGTTGTGTACATAGTTCCGCGTAGTCAGCGCGTACACAACTTTCCCACTAGAGCGCGCCCCTCTAAGCACAACAGCGCAGGCGCAGCGCTCGTCCCTTTCTGCACTATGAGATGGCGCTGCCTTAGAGACGGACCAAATTCTGGTTCCGCCGATCCACGTATTAATATGTAACGCAGCCAATGAGATTGCTGCTAACGTAGAACCTTTTCTCCTCGCGGATCACACTCGCGCAGTGATACCTGAATGCGGGAGGCATTATAACGCGTAGACAGAGCTCCGATTAGTCAGTCTGCATCAGTCTGCCTTAGTCTGCATTTGTCTGCACCTATCTGTCCCAGTCGATAGTCAAGTTTCAGTCTGCGCCTAATAAGATTACCATATTCCTGTAGATAGCCATGAAGATAAATGTATAGACTCTTTGTCAAGTATCAGAGATATATGTGAGAATAAGAGTAACGTACCAATACCAAAGGAACTTCAGATTGTCAATTGTAAATAGCATCCAGAACCAAGTTAACTAATTTTTATGCTTGTTATTATTTTAATAAATGTGTGTGAAAATTAATCAAGTTCTGTTTAAAGTTGGTCACCGTCAATCTGCTACTGTAAGCGTGCAAGTGGCATTTCTATCGTCTGACCTAACGGCAGAAGATAAACACGCCACGATAAGACCACGAGGCATATTGCTGACATTCGCCTACTTCCTTAGAGCGACCAGTCAAATAATCTGATGGTGTGTGTACCGAAGGTCTTACAGTATGGACACCACAGTAACTGGCCACAAACACAGCAGGAGATATCAGACGCCAGGAATGGCAGTAAATACGGTTTTAAGGCTTACTGCTGAAACAAAAATAAAAATTAGAATTTTAAGGCTAATGACCACAATCACGGCTGAAGGCCTTACTCGCCAGGAATGGCAATAATATTTGAAAATTTGAAACCTTGTGTAAAACAGCAAATCCAATAGCAAAAGTTAATTTAAAAAAAAAACGGTGCTCCAGGAACTGTCCTCTGAGAAGGTCCGGCAACAAACACTTTCGCGAGCAATGAGATAGGCAGCCAAGAGTTGCATTCACTTCCCAAGATGGTATCACAGATTAGTGGCAGTCTAACGAATCACTAATGATAATCTAGCGGCAGTTACCTGACGTCCGATAAACCAAATGCGCCGAGCGTGGTGGCCGAACGGTTCTAGGCGCTTCAGTGTGGAACCGAGCGACTGCTATGGTCGCAGGTTCGAATCCTGCCTCGGGCATGGACGTGTGTGATGTCCTTAGGTTAGCTAGGTTTAAGTAGTTCTAAGTTCTAGGGGACTGATGACCTTAGAAGTTAAGTCCCATAGTTCTCAGAGCCATTTGAACCATTTTGAAACCAAATGGTACGGTGGAACAATACGCCAAAGCCGGAACCGTCGGTCTACACTACGTCCTCAGAATACTGTGTTTAGAGCGCCTGAAACGAGTAAGGTACCACTACCAGATTTCTGTCCGATTCCACAAACCCGAAAATCTGAACAAACATGTCACAGGACAGAGCACCACACAAACTAACAGTAACTAAAACCCCACCTGATTTGTGTGCGAGACAAAGCGGAAATGTGACCAACCAGAATCAGCGACCACACGTCATTGCGGAAACATCCCTAAGCGAGTCAAAACAAAGTATCAAATGAGTGACAACCAATTCACTAGGCCCACAAAAGCACACTGAACTCACTGTGACAACTCTGACGACGGTTGGCAGAATTAAACAAATCTTTCCACTGCTTTATTAATGCGCAGTTGAGTAACCACACCGTCTAATCGCTGACCCAAGTGCCTTTAACACAGTTGTTGTTGTTGAGACAGGTTTGATGCAGCTCTCCATGCTACTCTATCCTGTGCATGCTTCTTCATCTCCCAGTACCTACTGCAACCTACATCCTTCTGAATCTGCTCAGTGTATTCATCTCTTGGTCTCCGATTTTCACCCTCCACGCTGCCCTCCAATACTAAATTGGTGATACCTTGATGCCTCAGAACATGTCCTACCAACCGATCCCTTCATCTAATCAAGTTGTACCACGAACTTCTCTTCTCCCCAATCCTATTCAATACCGCCTCATTAGTTATGTGATCTACCCATCTAAACGTCGGCATTCTTCTGTAGCACCACATTTCGAAAGCTTCTATTCTCTTTTTGTCCAAACTACTTATCGTCAATGTTTGACTTCCATACATGGCTACCCTCCATACAAATACACTCCTGGAAATTGAAATAAGAACACCGTGAATTCATTGTCCCAGGAAGGGGAAACTTTATTGACACATTCCTGGGGTCAGATACATCACATGATGACACTGACCGAACCACAGGCACATAGACACAGGCAACAGAGCATGCACAATGTCGGCACTAGTACAGTGTATATCCACCTTTCGCAGCAATGCAGGCTGCTATTCTCCCATGGAGACGATCGTAGAGATGCTGGACGTAGTCCTGTGGAACGGCTTGCCATGCCATTTCCACCTGGCGCCTCCGTTGGACCAGCGTTCGTGCTGGACGTGCAGACCGCGTGAGACGACGCTTCATCCAGTCCCAAACATGCTCAATGGGGGACAGATCCGGAGATCTTGCTGGCCAGGGTAGTTGACTTACACCTTCTAGAGCACGTTGGGTGGCACGGGATACATGCGGACGTGCATTGTCCTGTTGGAACAGCAAGTTCCCTTGCCGGTCTAGGAATGGTAGAACGATGGGTTCGATGACGGTTTGGATGTACCGTGCACTATTCAGTGTCCCCTCGACGATCATCAGAGGTGTACGGCCAGTGTAGGAGATCGCTCCCCACACCATGATGCCGGGTGTTGGCCCAGTGTGCCTCGGTCGTATGCAGTCCTGATTGTGGCGCTCACCTGCACGGCGCCAAACACGCATACGACCATCATTGGCACCAAGGCAGAAGCGACTCTCATCGCTGAAGACGACACGTCTCCATTCGTCCCTCCTCCTTCACGCCTGTCGCGACACCACTGGAGGCGGGCTGCACGTTGTTGGGGCGTGAGCGGAAGACGGCCTAACGGTGTGCGGGACCGTAGCCCAGCTTCATGGAGACGGTTGCGAATGGTCCTCGCCGATACCCCAGGAGCAACAGTGTCCCTAATTTGCTGGGAAGTGGCGGTGCGGTCCCCTACGGCACTGCGTAGGATCCTACGGTCTTGGCGTGCATCCGTGCGTCGCTGCGGTCCGGTCCCAGGTCGACGGGCACGTGCACCTTCCGCCGACCACTGGCGACAACATCGATGTACTGTGGAGACCTCACGCCCCACTTGTTGAGCAATTCGGCGGTACGTCCACCCGGCCTCCCGCATGCCCACTATACGCCCTCGCTCAAAGTCCGTCAACTGCACATACGGTTCACGTCCACGCTGTCGCGGCATGCTACCAGTGTTAAAGACTGCGATGGAGCTCCGTATGCCACGGCAAACTGGCTGACACTGACGGCGGCGGTGCACAAATGCTGCGCAGCTAGCGCCATTCGACGGCCAACACCGCGGTTCCTGGTGTGTCCGCTGTGCCGTGCGTGTGATCATTGCTTGTACAGCCCTCCCGCAGTGTCCGGAGCAAGTATGGTGGGTCTGACACACCGGTGTCAATGTGTTCTTTTTTCCATTTCCAGGAGTGTACTTTCAGAAACGACTTCCTGACACTTAAATCTATACGCGATGTTAAGAAATTCCTCTTCTTCAGAAACGCTTTCCTTGCCATTGCCAGTCTACATTTCTCTCTACTTCGACCACCATCAGTTATTTTGCTCCCCGAGTAGCAAAACTCCTATACTAACTTAAGTGTCTCATTTCTTAATCTAATTCCCTCAGCAGTAGGCTCTTCAAATACTAAGCGGTAAGCAGATCCACCAAACTGCACACGACGGCGCGAACAACGTCACAAACGTACTACGGGGCCCACACGGGTGACTGACTCTGCTCTACTTGGATTTGAAATGCACTCATCTTAAAGCTCGCTGGATCCGGTTTACGACGAGGTTGTGCGCCCACGTGGCCACAGCCCTCCCATGCAGCAGTTAATGCGTGTCGCCAGCGGTCCCGGCGTGTTCTCGCACTGCGCAGACCCGGCTCCTCCTGAGACCCCGACCGAACTGGCCCACTCACACGAGACGGAAAAAACCACTACGTCGCCCCAAACATAGGGCAACAGTTACTACATATCGATAACCGCCGCTGCTGCCACTAGCGGACAGGCAACGCTTGCGAAACGAGTGGCGCCAGTCAAGACGAGAAGAAGACAAACAGCCGCAACCGTGCCAACTAAAGGAGACGGTCTGCCGTCCAACACAGCGCGGAATTCTACAAACAGCACAAACGCGAGCCGTAGAACGGCTCAATATCCCACACCTGTTCCATTTTGGTCGCCAGGGAAGTTGTTGCACCTCCTCGGAATGAGATTGCGACTCTGCAGTGGAGTGTGCGCTGATATGAAACTTCCTGGCAGATTAAAACTGTGTGCTGGACCGAGATTCGAACTCGGGACCTCTGCCTTTCGCGGGCAAGTGCTCTACCGACTGAGCTACCCAAGCACGACCCGTCTTCACAGCTTTACTTCTGCTTTACTACTTGCCCGCGAAAGGCAAAGGTCCCGAGTCAGAGTCTCGGTCCAGCACACAGTCTTAATCTGCCAGGAAGTCTCATATCAGCGCACACACCGCTGCAGAGTGAAAATCTCATTCTGGAAACATCCCCAAGGCTGTGGCTAAGCCATGTCTCCGCAATATCCTCTCTTCCGAGAGTGCTAGTTCTGCAAGGTTCGCAGGAGAGCTTCTGTAAAGTTTGGAAGATAGGACACGAGATACTGGCAGAAGTGAAGCTGTGAGGACGGGGCGTGATTCGTGCTTGGGTAGCTCAGTTGATAGAGCACTTGCCGGAGAAAGGCAAAGGTCCCGAGTTCGAGTCTCGGTCGAGCACACAGTTTTAATCTGCCAGGAAATTTCATGTTGCACGTCTTACAGAGCACTCTGAGTTCCAGGGGAGCGTGGGGGCGAGCATTGTCCTGTTGGAACAAGACATCACCTTCCTGATGCAAGACTGGGTCTAACAACATTCTGCGTGTACAGAGCGCTCGTTGGTGTCTTCTGCCGAAACAGCAAATGTGAACGAGAGTTGTAGTACACCGCACCCCAGATCGTATGTCCGCAGATGGGGCCGATGTGTCTTCGACGAATGTACTCTACAACACAGCACTTACCAGGTCTGTGTTGTACGATCAAACGATTTGCGTGCAGGCAAACTCTGCTTTCACCGTTGAAGAGCACAGAGTGGCCTTCCATAATCCGAGTGGTCTTCTGACGCCACCAATCGATGCTGTGGCGTGAGTGGAAGGCAGACTGGAGGTGTTCGTGCCCGTAGTCTCACTGCTGATAACCGGTTCACAACAGTTCGTGTTGACACGTCTGGGCCACAAGCCCCCTTATCTGTGCTTCTTTTGTACACCTTATACAAAGGCGGGTTGGCAGCGGATTACATCTACTCCGCTCTTCAGCCACAAGAATACAATAATTAAAAAAGAGGAGACAGAAAAGTAACAAATCGGAGGTTAAAAAACAGGAGCTACAATAAAAATAAAAAACATGAAGGCCGTTCATACTCGACGAAACCACGCAAAAACACTGTCGGCACTGCACACAAACACTGACGAACGAGACGGTACAAGTGAACGAGGAGCGTGGCGGCGGAAAACACGAAATCACTATCACGACGCTAAACTGATGGCGATGATCTCGGGCGCGCGAATGTCCACTTAGCGTGCGCGAGTCTGGGGACCTGCCAAGAGGGGAGGAAGGTGGTGGAGGAGGGAGGGAGAGAGGAGATCAGAGATGTCAATGGCAGGGGAGTTGGGGGGAGTAGGAAAGAAGGTAGGAGGGGGTGGGGAAGCCCGGGGGAGGAGGGGGGAAGAAGGGAGGATGGAGGGAAGGGGGAGAGAAGGGCGGGAGGGTGCCCTAAGGAAAGGATACAGGAAGTGGGAGGGATCAAAGTTGATAGGAGGGGTAGATGTAGGGGAGGAGGGCATCATCAGCAAGGGGGAGCTGGCGGAAGCCATCTTGGGAGAGGGTATTGAAAGTGGAGAGATGGAGAGCAGGTGGGACGTGGGAATACAGGCGCGGCAGCGGACAGGGGCGGGAGAAGATGGGAGAGACAAGCAGGTGTGGAGGATCGAGTTTTTGGGAGTTGTACAGGATCCGTATCCGTTCGAGGAAAAGGAGGAGGTGTGGGAGTGGAATAAGGTCGTACAGGATCCGCGTGTGGGAGGGGAGACATGTGAAGGGCGAGGCGAAGAGCATGGCGTTCTAGGATCTCAAGGGATTTGTAAAAGGTAGGGGGAGAGGAGGTCCAGGCAGGGTGGGCGTAGCAGAGGATAGGTGGATGAGGGATTTATAGGTATGGAGAATGGTGGAGGGGTCCAGACCCCAAGTACGGCCGGAAAGGAGCTTGAGTCGGGAGTGTGCCTTGGCTTGGATTGTCTGGAGATGGGGGGTCTAGGAGAGGCGACGGTCGAGGGTGACGCCAAGCTACTTGAGGGTGGGGGTGAGGGTGATATGATGGCCATAGATGGTGATATAGAAATCGAGGAGGCGGAAGGAAGGGGTGGTTTTGCCTACAACTATCTCCTGCTTATATGTACTGTGGTAGCTGTAAGATATGCCGCTGCTGCCCTTACAATACGCTGGGCGTCTGTGCTGCGTGGACGTCCAAAACCTCGTCGGCTACAGGTGTGAAAATGTACACATGACCACTGACACCAGCATCGTTGCACAACTGACGAAGCACGTCCAACTTGTGTGGCTATTGAGAGGTTCAGAGCACAAGTGGCGTAACTCCACTTTTCGTTGAAAACGAGTTACAGAGATATTCGTTAATAGAGAGACATCTACATTTTAGAGCTGTAAATACATGTCTCTGAGGTTTCATCATCTGTGCATAGAGTGCAGCACTGTGTTAGTGCTTTAACAGTTTCCCACCTTTGTTCAGAGCACAACGTCCGTATTTCCACGTGCATTAGTAGAAGATCGAATGTGAAGGTTCTTGCAATGACCATATTATGGAGTGTTGTGCAGAACATCCACCACACACTTAGTAAAATGTTCCTATCAGTGATACTATCACAGGTAAGCAACACCAATAATAAATATTGCACATGTAGCAAAAATGAATAACATACTGTTTCTAACGTAACCTGTCGAAGGGTGCTGCATTTTACCATTGCACACGACGGCTGTTCGGAAAGTAAGGTCGTGAAATGGAAACTACAGTGAAAATGAAAACTGTTTTATTTGCAACAGCTAGCTACAACGTCCAGCTACTTATCTCCATAGTCGCCGATACGACTTAGACGTCTGTCGTAGCGTTGTACCAACTTTCCAATACCCTCGTTATAGAAGGCAGCCGCCAGTGCTTTCCGCCAATTCTCTACGCTGGCATACAGCTCGTCGTCTCTGCCAAAATGTTGTCTTCATAGCCAGCGGTGCATGTGAGCAGAGATGAAACTCATAGGGAGGCAATTACGGGCTGCATTGTGGGTAATCCAACATTTTCATTAGAAAACGACGCATCTTCATTGCCCTTGAAGAATGCGCCTGAGAATTGTCTTGAAGGAGAAACCGCACGACAGTTATGTAATGTTGGTTGCATAGCTTCAGGCGAAATTTCTCACTAGGCCCTCGTACTTGGCAGTGACCTCAGAACTAAGAAGAACGACGTAATGCCAACGTCGGGCATACTAAAGACACTGTGTAAAACTTCATCAGATATTCACTGTGGTTTCCATTTCGTGACTGAACGTTCCTTACTTTCCGAATAACCCTCGTATACACCTGAACAGAACTGAAATTTATAACAATTACGTGTTGTGTATACTATGAACATTCAGTAACTGGAATGTAGCACAGAACTACAGTATTTGACGTAACTTTATTTATCATACTTTTAGATTTTGAGGAAGTACACAGGGGATGTAAAAGGACGCGAACTCCCAATGCATGGAAATGGAACATCCGCAAGAATAATAGGAATAGCGGACAATCGTATATATCTCTTAGTGGAAAGACCATTCCAGGAAAGACATTTGAGGACAAGGGGTGTAACTGCAGGAGGAGATGTAAAGCAAAAATTGAGGCAAGTAAGAGGAAAGAAAAAAACGAAAATTTTTGGAAATTAGCAGACTACTCCAGACAGAATGTGTATATTCAAGCACTTGTTCAGTGAAACTCAGTACAAAGAGAACGCATGAAGAATTGAGCTCGTTCTCCAAAAGCAGTCACATACAAATACTTTCTTAGGGTATGAAATAATAGTATACAGGTGTGCAGAAAGTACTTCTCAGAGGCATTGTAAATAAATGAAGGGAAATTATACAGCTGTATAGGAAAGGACGAAGTGTTTGCTGTGCCTTATTCTCGAGGAAGAAAAACGTCTGCAAACAAATAGACGACAGTAGTGTTGAAGAATAAATCAAGTTGTTTTCATCCGACGAGAGGCATTCTGCCAGAAACGGTTATCCCGATCGACGATATCTCAGCCAAGACGTCACATTGAGAAAAAACTATGAATTCTATATTCAATGGCGTAGGAAAACTGGCAAAGAACCAGTGAAAGCAAAATATTACTATCACGTTTTCTGGTCAAAATTTAATCTACACTTCAAGCCTCCATCCAAAGATATTTGTAAAACGTGCGACCTACTACTGTTGATGATTGGAACTGACGATGATGTACAAAAGAGATGTAGTTTGCAAAACGAGAGGGACGAAAACCTAGCACTGGCTGAAGATGCAAGAGAGTCAGTGTAACAAGACAGAAACGCAGTACTTAGTGACCACTATATGTTTATGTTTGATTTACAGAAGGCACTGCTCTTTCCAAAAACTGTAGACGCGTGCTTCCTACTGGAAGAGAAACTTATATGTGCATAATGTACAATGCCATTCTTTTAATGATGGAAATGGACACATGTACATGTGGAATGAAACAGATGGAGGTCGAAGTTCCCAATATATTTCGTTCTGTGTTGTGAAACATCTTAAGGAATAGACAAAGACGTACAAAGTAATAACTGCATATTCTGATTCAAGTACAGGGCAGAACCGTAACTCTAACTTTCGTTGATGAAATTGGTGCAAGACCCAGACATGAAAGTGGAAGCAGTAAACGACAAATTTATGATACCTGGCCACACCTACCCTGCATAATAATGCAGACTTTGGTCTAATTGAATTAGCCAGTTCTAAAAAACATTATATTTACACAGCTGGTAATTGGGTAGGTGATATGCAAGGCTGCAAAAAGGAAAAGCCTTTCTTTGTTAGTATAATCAAGAACGATGTCGTAGCGCCCCTTATTGTTAGAGGGCCCGCACAACCGACATGCAAGATAGGTTGCCCACCCCTTTCAGGCGCGCGCAGAGAAATATCGCCAGCAAACAGAAACAATAACAGACTTTCCAAATAAACACGGAACTACTTCACCAGACAACATGTGACAGCGTTCAACCAGTTGCAACTCATATGACTGATGTACCACTCCGCCGACCTGACTTTATAAGCACGCCTAGACCGTCAGATCAGCAGTGTTTACCAACCGCTAGGAACAGCTCCTAGCATTGTATTCACTCGTCGTAGCATTGTAGTACCAAGTTGTATTTTGAATTTGTTAGAAATGATTTTGGTCAGTATTTTCTTCCAGTGTCTTGTTTACTTATCTGGTTTGCCACCACAAGATTACTGGGTTTTCTTGTTGTTCTTGCATTTAAAACCTAGTATATGCCAAGAAGGTGTTTTTTCTTTAATTATAAGAAAGTGTATTAAGATTGCCTATTAGTTCTTTTTCCTGCCTACCGCAGAACTCTACAAACTACGACTTTATGTCAGTGGAGGAGCTACTAGACAGCACAGTGATCGGGAAAAGGGCTAAATGGTTGCAAGTCAGATGGATGCAGTCTGAACAGGCAGTGCCACTTTCCATGAGGTTTAAATAAATTTCCTGTCAAAGTGAAGAATTTCATGAGGTGAGTTTTCGTAAGCACACGTTGGGCAGACATCTTCAAAGCGTTGCATCAGTGACACAAGGGAGCCTTTACAAGGCCAGGTGGACTGTGACGACCGACAAGAAGGATATGCTCGACCTTCTAAAATTTATGCCTCCTACGTATCATGCATTCTTCGAGAACCTGACTAAGAAGGCGTCTTATCGACGTTTAGATACCTCAGATCACATTTCGGATGAGGAAAACGACTAACCTGTATTCACACAATGTACTTGAATTTACAGTGGGTGACTCATAAAAGTGTGCAATGCGCAAACTAAATAACTCCTTTCCTTTTTGTTTCCTACGCATTCCCTCTATGATTTTCTGTTTCGTTAATATAGAGAGACATTAGCGCATAATATCCTATAGTCATCAATACAAATAAATTATTAACATTAATAAGCTCCCCATACTCAAAACTATCGGAGGTGGAGTTACGCCATTTGTGCTCTGTACCCCTGAATTCACTGAAAGGACCACCCCGCCACACGGAAGGGCACAATCTGATCGCTTTCAAATTTACTCAGTTGGCTATAGAAAGCAAGAGTGCGTCTCTGAGGCACGTCTGCACCACACTGAGTCTTCTGGCTGTCAGCATCCCCTATTAAATGGTAGACACAGGTGGCGCTCTGCTAATTACGACACCTCGCTATCTGGTGGAGGACGACGGTAAAACCATTGTCAGCCGGCCGTGGTGGTCTAGCGGTTCTAGGCACTCAGTCCGGAACCGCGCGACTGCTGCGGTCGCAGGTTCGAATCCTGCCTCGGGCATGGATGTGTGTGATGTCCTTAAGTTAGTTAGATTTAAGTAGTTCTAAGTTCTAGGGGACTGATGACCACAGATGTTAAGTCCCATAGTGCTCAGAGCCATTTGAACCAAAACCATTGTCAGTACATCTACTATCCCCAGGTGGCGTATGGCATCATCGGATCTATACTGACGTCGTCTTTGCAGGTGTACATTTTTTTTTTTCTGGCAGTGTGTAACGAACACAATCTGTTGAGCCAACATCTTGCATGAATGAGGGTGAACGTTCTACTAATACTAAGAGCACTAAGAGAAATTCAAAAATAGTTCAAACGGCTCTGAGCACTATTGGACTTAACATCTGAGGTCATCAGTCCCCTAGATCTTTTTTTATAAAAAAATCTTTATTACAAATTTATAATAATTATACAAGCTTAACTCACATCTTTAAATTATTAATGGGTGATAATTTTATACACCATTAATTGCAGCTAGATACAAATTTAAATTAGTGAGCTACAGCTAAAACTAGACAACAATGGACAACTAATTTTTTATCATTATTAATGTTAACTTTATATGACCTACATCTAACTAAACTCTACTGCCTGCAGCGTCACAGTTGTGTCTGTATGGATATAAACCTACTTTCTAGAGCCTTGCTCATCGAGTTAATCCCGATGGGCGCGCCCCTGACACTGGACAGGCCATGGATGTTATTCGCTGCAGGTTCCTAAATAATTCATTTCCTAATCTAAGTCCTACCAACTACTTCTAAACTAGTATCAGAGCTGTCGTACACTAGTCCTGTATGCGGCGGATCCCAGACTGTGAGGAAAGTCGGCTTGTCCGCGCAGAGGTGGTATGGGAATAGGGCGTTAGATTTGGTAAGTGTTTGGTGTGTCTCAAATTGTTAATTTATGTCCCTCAGGTATTCTTTTAACACTTTTCGTGATACCTCATCCGCCAATTGGTTAAGAGTTTGTGTTGTGAACATAGTTCCGCATAGTCAGCGCGTACACAACTTTCCCACTAGAGCGCGCCCCGCTAAGCACAACAGCGCAGGCGCAGCGCTCGTCCATCTCCGCACTACGAGATGGCGCTGCCATAGAGACGGACCAAATTCTGCTTCCGCCGATCCGCGTATTAATATGTTATGCAACCTTTTCCCCCTCACGGATCACACTTGCGCAGTGATACATGAACGCACGAGGTATTATAACGAGTGTACAGACCTCCGGTTAGTCAGTCTCCATTTGTCTGCACCAGTCTGTACCAGTCTGCATTAGTCTGAACGAGTTCTACATTTTACTGTACCATTCTATAGTCAAGTTTCAGTCTCTGCCTGATAAGATTATCATATTCCTGTACATAGCCATGAAGAGAAATGTATAGACACTTTGTCAAGTATCAGAGGTATATGTGAGGATAAGATTAACGTACCAAGACCAAAGGAACTTCAGGTTGTCAATTATAAATAGCATCCAGAATCAAGTTACATCAAGTTTATGCTTGTTATTATTTTAATAAATGTGTGTGAAAATTAATCAAGTTGTGTTTAAAGTTGGTCACCGTCAATCTGATACTCTACGCGTGCAAGTGGCATTTCTATCGTCTGACCTAACGGCAGAAGATAAACACGCCACGATAAGACCACGAGGCATATTGCTGACATTCGCCTACTTCCTTAGAGCGACCAGTCAAATAATCTGATGGTGTGTGTACCGAAGGTCTTACAGTATGGACACCACAGTAACTGGCCACAAACACAGCAGGAGATATCAGACGCCAGGAATGGCAGTAAATACGGTTCGTTAGAGCGACAGGTCAAATAATCTGATGGTGTGCGTACTGAAGGTCTTGCAATACGCACACCACAGTTTGGAAAGTGTCTTCTTGTCTTAGTAAGTGGTATGTGTCATGGTCAGGTAATTGGTCACATAATGTGGATGCTACATCATTGAAAAGGCGGCACTCGTAGGCCACACGCGGGTGTGGGCCTTTTCCCGAACTGACATAAATATGCCGGGTATGACCCATGACCAGTGAGAAAATGGATCAGTCGTCGGGTACGTCCAAAGTATTTCATGCACAGTCGTTCACTGACGTGAGGAAGAAGTTCAAATGTTTTCCGAACTGTTTCTTCTGCTTCTCATAATTGCTGCCACAATTGCTCGCGTCTTCGCCTTATCTCACCCTTATGCTCAACCCCAATGCCCAATATATCTTTGCCGTATTCCTTTTTTTAGCCCAGAGCCACGCAGCCGGTTCTCTAATTTTGACGTCCAGGGGGCAGAGACCCATTATGACTTATAGGGCTCCCCCCCCCCCCCCCGGAGATGTTCTGTAGGCCCCCACAGATAACAGTATCATGTTTCTTTGAACCCTTCTAACTGTCATGGCGGACACAACTTTCATGAGCCTGTGTGCCCCGACTCCCGAGCCGTAACCCAATATTGATGTTAGTATACTGTTGTGATACAGTTTTATGAGGTGAAGGGGAAGATTAAATCTTTTATGTACGATGGAGATGAGATTGTTGAGTGCTCCCCTAGAATTTAGAACTACTTGAACCTAACTAACCTAAGGACGTCACACACATCCATGCCCGAGGCAGGATTCGAACCTGCGACCGTAGCAGACGCGCGGCTCCGGACTGAAGCGCCTAGACCGCTCGGCTACCGCGGCCGGCTGTAGAGAGGTTTACTGATGGACATTCTTACCTTTGTTTAAACAAAGATAAATATAACATCTTCTGCAGGACCCATGATACTTGATCGATTTCTTTTGGCTTTCCACTTCCGTCAGTGGTCTGTAAAGTTGCTTCAAACAGCTTGCGGGAGAACACCTGTAGAATACTTTTTTCTACCTTGTCTGTAGTTGCTGGTAAACATATTGTTTGGCCTACACCTCTTTTGTACAAATATTCCTATGTGCACGACCTCATACATTAATTGTTTCTGATTCAAGAGTTTCTTCATCAGTAGCACTTCCATACAAAGGATCCCAGAATTTCTTATTGAAAGATGAAGCAAATGATAAAACAGCCAGAAACCAGTGTATTTCATCAAAAACAAATCTTAGTTTCCTTTACATTTATTTGTTCCTCGGCGACGGAGAGGTTCTTTCTTCTTCATGTACAATTGTTGGGAGTTTTAGCTGCTTTGAAGCTTTTAGGGTAACATTATTGTGTGACTGCTTGTGAGCACAGTCAACTGTTTTGCTGTTAGGGTAATGCATTTGTTGCGTAACATGACGACCAACATTTTCATTCTCTAACCTTTGTGGGGTTCATGGAACGTCTACAGATTCTGTATTACCAACTGCTGAGATATAATTTTCAGAGCTTATGTAACAAAGAAATTCATTTGGGTTTATTGTAGGATTGTCAGCACTGCAATCATCGAAGTTACTGAGCTTATCACCTCCTAGTAGCTGCCTTGCATCCTTTGCATCGGCGTCTTTGTTCAAAAAACCGCTGTAATTGAATAATGTTTCCATAACCTAAAATTCAGCGCTCAATAATAATAATTAACAGCAGGAGCAACTTAACCACCTTACAAACTTTGAAATCAGACCACTGAATGCGATTATTTATGCAGAAATCGTGACAAAGCAAAACAACCTTATCAGTACTCACACAATGATGTACTTGTACAATATAGACAGACTGTCTTGTAAAATCCTAACTTTTCTTTTTTAATGTGGTTCTACGCACATTCTTCATTGTGCGTATTTTTTTCCTTCTTCCTAAACTGGCTCTTAATAAACCAAATACACTCTGAAATTAACGTATAATCAAAATTCACACTTGCAGACTTTGTTTGCATTCAGCCAAAGAGGTTACCAGAAATCCGCAATACACCCAACTACTACGTGTCTAGTATCACAGAACTTCGTTGCATCTCGGAAAGTTTGCTTAGTTCACTAACTTCCCATCAGAGATGCACAAAACAAGTTTACAATCAATCTTGCAGATATACACTACTGACCATTAAAATTACTACAACACGAAGATGACGTGCTACAGACTCGAAATTTAACCAACAAGAAGAAGATGCTCTGATATGCAAATGATTAGCTTTTAAGAGCTTTCACAAAAGGTTGGCGCCTGTGGCGACACCTACAACGTGCTGACATGAGGAAAGTTTCGAACCGATTTCTCATACACAAACAGCAGTTGATCGGCGTTGCGTAGTGAAACATTGTTGTCATGCCTCGTGTAACGAGGAGAAATGCGTACCGTCACGTTTCCGACTTTGATAAAGGTCGGATTGTAGCCTATCGCAATTGCGGTTTGTCGTATCGCGACATTGCTGCTCGCGTTGGTCGAGATCGAATGACTGTCAGCAGAATATGGAATCGGTGGGTTCAGGAGGGTAATACAGAACGCCGTGCTGGATCCCAACGGCCTCGTATCACTAGCAGTCGAGATGACAGGCATCTTGTCCGCATGGCTGTAACGGATCGTGCAGCCACGTCTCGATCCCTGAGTCAACAGATGGTGACGTTTGCAAGACAACAACCATCTGCGCGAACAGTTCGACGTTTGCAGCAGCATGGACTATCAGCTCGGAGACCGTGGCTGCGGTTACCCTTGACGCTAAATAACAGACAGGAGCGCCTGCGATGGTGTACTCGACGACGAACCTGGGTGCATGAATGGCAAAACGTAATTTTTTAGGAGGAATCCAGGTTCTGTTTACAGAATCATGATGGTCGTATACATGTTTGGCGGCATCGCGGTGAACGCACATTGGAAGCGTGTATTCGTCATCGCCATACTGGCGTGTCACCCGACGTGATGGTATGGGGTGCCATTGGTTACACGTCTCGGTCACCTCTTGTTCGTATTGACGGCACTTTGAACAGTGGACGTTACATTTCAGATGTGTTACGACCCATGGTCCTACCCTTCATTCGATCCCTGAAAAAACCCTACATTTCAACAGGATAATGCACGACCGCATGTTGCAGGTCCTGTACGGGCCTTTCTGTATACAGAAAATGTTTAACTGCTGCCCTGGCCAGCACATTCTCCTGATCTCTCACGAATTGAAAAAGTCTGGTCAAAGGTGGCCGAGCAACTGACTAGTCACAATACACCTGTCACTACTCTTGATAAAATGTGGTATCGTTTTGAAACTGCATGGGAAGATGTACCTGTACACGCCATCCAAGCTCTGTTTGACTCAATGCCCAGGCGTATCAAGGCCGTTACTACTGCCAGAGGTGGTTGTTCTGGGTACTTATTTCTCAGGATCTATGCACCCAAATTGCGTGAAAACGTAATCACATGTCAGTTCTAGTGTAATATATTTGTTTAATGAAACCCGCTTATCATCTGCATTTCTTCTTGGTGTAGCAATTTTAATGGCCAGTAGGGTATATTACATTGTGGCAACAGCAACGCACTATTCCTTAATGAAATATTTGTCATAGATGGATGCTGTGAGTTAATTGTGTTGTTCTATATTAATTCGGTAAATCAGGAGTTTCAGTCAGTTCTTGTGTTGGGCAGTTTATTGGAAATCATTCTGCACAATAGTGGCAGTACAGAAGCCTATAGGCAAGTTAACTAACTTATAGGGCGACAATTATTGAACTGTATCAAAGAAAACCGTCATAACCTCTGAACGGTTTGCGTTAGGATATTCAAACTGCACGATTGGCCGCGGGTCATGATGGGTTTAGCGACGAAGCCCTCCTTGATCTGGATGGATTCGCCAATAAGCAAAACTGGCGCTTTTGGGGTCTGAGAATCCGCATTGCGCGGTCGAGAAGTCTCTTCACCCTTAAGGGGTGACTGTGTACTGTGGAACGTCTGGTCACGGAATAATAGTAGGTGGTATGTTCCTAGATGTCACGGTGACTACCGAAAGATGCGTGAAGGTTTTGGAAGATGATTTCATCCCCATTATCCAATGTGACCTGGATTTCGACAACATGTGGTTCACGGAAGACGGTGCTCGACCGAGCGGTTCTAGGCGCTACAGTCTGGAACTGCGCGAGCGCTGCGGTCGCAGGTTCGAATCCTGCCTCGGGCATGGATGTGTGTGATGTACTTAGGTTAGTTAGGTTTAAGTAGTTCTAAGTTCTAGGCGACTGATAACCTCAGAAGTTATGTCCCATAGTGCTCAGAGCCATTGGAACCACATCGAAGCAGGAGAGTGTTGGATGTCCTGGAGGAGCACGTGGGAGACCGCATTCTGGCGCTGGGGTACCCAGAGGCCAGTGGCGTGGGCCTTGACTGCCCGCCACATTCTCCGGATCTGAGTATATGCCAGGCCTTTTCGTGGGGCTGTATTAAAGGCGACGTCTAGAGCATTAACCCTAAAACCATTGCTGAGCTGAAAACAACCATTCAGGAGGTCATCGACAGCATCAATGATCTGACACTTAGGGGGGTCATGCCAACGATGGCAGGCGTATCAAACACGTCATAACGTTTACATGTTGAGTACAGTGTGTCCTCACCGTAGTTTGTAACTAATTCACGTTCCTTTTTCATATGTCTCAATAATTGTCACCCTCTTACAGTTATTTATGTCATTTGTGGTTGAAGACTGGAATTTAAAGGAGTTCTTGAATTGATCCTTTTATTTCAGTTTGTATCCTTTTGTCTTCAATGTCGTCTTATTATTGATAATAAACTAATCATTTCATATGTATTTGTCATCTATCAGACACATCAGTTCTTTAGTCAATGCGTGTATTCAAAATGTATCGGAAGAGTTGCTTTCTGTCTACAAATTTTCGGTGTACTGCTAGTCGCTAATCATTCATTAAGTGAATAGAGCAACAATTGCGGTAGTGGATGAATACCAGAATGAGATTTTCATTCTGCAGCAGAGTGAGCACTGATATGAAAATTCCTGGCAGATTAGAACTGTGTGCCGGGCTGAGACTCGAACTCGGCACCTTTTGCTTTCGCGAGCAAATGCTCTACCGTAGAGCACTTGCAAGCGAAGGGCAAAGGTCTAGTGTTCGAGTCTCGGTCCGGCACACAGTTTTAATCTGCCAGCAAGTTGGATTAATACTGTCTACATTTCACAGTAAGATTGCCAGGATATAAAAATAATAAACGTCCCATGTATACAGGGAGTTACAAAAAGGTACGGCCAAACTGTCAGGAAACATTCCTCACACACAAATAAAGAACAGATGTTATGTGGACATGTGTCCGGAAACGCTTAATTTCCATGTTAGAGCTCATTTTAATTTCGTCCACATACGCTCAATGGAGCACGTTATCATGATTTCATACGGGATACTCTACCTGTGCTGCTAGAACATGTGCCTTTCCAAGTACGACACAACATGTGGTTCACGCACGATGGAGCTCCTGCACATTTCAGTAGAAGTGTTCGTCCACTTCTCAACAACAGATTCGGTGACCAATGGATTGGTAGAGGCGGACCAATTCCGTGGCCTCCACGCTCTCCTGACCTCAAACCTCTTGACTTTCATTTATGGGGGCATTTGAAAGCTCTTGTCTACGCAACCCAGGTACCAAATATAGAGACTCTTCGTGCTCGTATTGTGGACGGCTGTGATAGAATACGCCATTCTCCAGGGCTGCATCAGCGCATCAGGGATTCCATGCGACGGAGGGTGGATGCATGTATCCTCGCTAACGGAGGGCATTTTGGACATTTCCTGTAACACAGTGTTTGAAGTCACTCTGGTACGTTCTGTTTCTGTGTGTTTCCATTCCGTGATTAATGTGATTTGAAGAGAAGTAATAACATGAGCTCTAACATGGAAAGTAAGCTTTTCCGGACACATGTCCACATAACATATTTTCTTTCTTTGTGTGTGAGGAATGTTTCCTGAAAGTTTGGCCGTACCTTTTGTAACACCGTGTATAACTGGATCCTTAGATACAAGTTTTCTTGTACATCTCTCTTTAGATAAAGGATAAGTCGTACAAGGTACACGGCACTAAGTGGACCACAGCTATTACCACGTGACCCGAACATCTCAATTGTAGGCTTCCGTGAAGAAATGTACAAACTTTAACTCAGCCACTGACAAGCGTATTCCGGTCCTGGTCTTATGCACATTTTTCATTGATTATTGTTGCTGCTTCCCTCCTAAACTTATAGCAATTAAAGATTATTTTGCACCAGAACGTTTCGGTTTATTTTATAAATCATCTTCAGAGGTCATTCTGAAAATATTGTTGTATAATATGTCTATACAGTCTGGTATATATAGGTCAAAAATAAGAAATTACTTTCCCTATAATTACTGTCTGCTGCCTCCCCCCCCCCCCCCCTTCCCACCTGCACTCAGACCCATTCACATCTGTGCTGAATATCTAACACGTCCTCAGTAATTGACACTCACTCACACCCTACCACTTAAAGTGCGCACACTTTTCTCATCTCCCCTCCTCCAACTCTTTTACCCCCCCCCCCCCCGGCAGTGTAACTCTCTCTTTCTCTCTGCCTCACACACACACACACACACACACACACACACACACACACACATACACAGACGTACAGACACACATGACTACAAGACTACAAACAAATTTCATTCATGGATTGGCAACGCTCATGACCCACATACATAGCAAATAAATAAACACACACTTGCTGAGTGCCCAACACATTTTAACATTTTAAATGTTCGGATAGTAAGTTGCCGTCTCTTTAATCTAAGAACAGATTATCAATGCAGCTAGCCGCTATCTCTGTGTAATGTCTTGTCTGTGTAGACGTGTATCTGTTGGCTTTAAGATCCCTTCACCTTCACACACAAGTCTATACAGTAAAGTAAGGCCCTCCCAGTTCTTGGCGGATCCGTGATAAGACAGACGAAAAATTAGACTAATGGAGGATTATTAGTATTATCTCTATTTCCGTTCGCTCTCTCTCTTTCTCTCCTTTATCTATGTATAGTTTTTAACATAATATTTCATTACGTGATAAAATAAATAAGCCAAATAGAATCTTGGGTGAAGTTCTTTGTCTTGTTAATCAGTGGCTGGCTTGCTGTAAGAGATCTTTACATTTTTTATTACTGTTAAACACTGCAGTCAGTCGTGAGAATCAATCATTTGGACAATTTGTTCCTTTTACGAAAGATTGCGAATTCCAGATGTGAACGAAGCCTTTTTGGACGATTTAACACAGACTCAGTGATTGCAAGCTCTCTTCGACACAGCTGAAACTTCCTCATTAATTACAGGGCCAACGTGATCAACAAATGATTCAGAAAAAAGTCATTCGTTCATTCACTCCAGAACAAAAAAGTCACAAACCTTATTTATGGAGGAAATCGTGTATTAAATCCATCTCTATTACATGTCCAGATCTCCGGTGATTCCACGCCTTAATTATTTTCCTTTTACAATCTCTTTCACTTTAAAACAAACCGCTAGTGGCACAAATGTTAATTGGGTCGCTTTAGCGAGAAGAAAAGCAGAATATGTATCTCTCAGAAACACGTCAATCCCTCAACAGATACTCCAGAAGCTGTCCCCGTTACCACTATAACACCCATGGAGAGTGCATATATGCATCTCTGTTATTTCAAAGAATAAACGCACTAGAAAATACTTCGGCGTCGTCGAGCTGTCGCCGCATATATTACGAGAAAATCAGATCAGATAACTTTTCCAAAGTGAATGAATGTGGATCGTTTGATTGAAACTGATTAATTGGTACGTAATAGAGGGTATTTGCTGTGGCGAGATTACAACATGAATGTACAGCCCTGTATCTCTCGTAATGTGGAACTAGCACCAACGCAGCATAGAAACGAAGGGAAAAGATTTTACCATAACATGTGAACTAGATACCAAAATACCATAAGTAAATTGTACAGCAATTTTATAAGGAGATACTATTTTCAATCTACAAATACCAAAATGCAGATGCGTATTGTGCATCCATATTTACAGAATGACCACGCACGATGCTTCATAAATCAGAGCGAAACGCGTCTGATGAAAAAATTCTTTAATTGTAGTAAGCTTGTGACACTTTGCCACACAAGCGGCTTGTAGTGAGACTGCGTTCCTACGGAATATCGTCTCAGTTATGTGACTGGATTCGTAATTTTCTGTCAGAGAGGTCGCAGTTCGTAGTAGCTGACGGAAAGTCATCGAGAAAAATAGGAGTGATTTCTGACGTTCCCCAGGGTAGTGTTATAGGCCCTTTGCTGTTACTTAGCAATATAAACGATTTGGGAGACAATCTGAGTAGCCGTCTTACGTTGTTTGCAGATGACGCAGTCGTTTACCGACTAGTGAAGTCATCAGAAGATCAAAACAAATTGCAAAACGATTTAGAAAAGATGTATGTACGGTGCCAATATTCGCAATTGATCCTAAACAAAGAAAAGTGTGAGGTCATCCACATGAGTGCTAAAAGGAATCTGTTAAACTTCGGTTAAATGATAAATCAGTCAAATACAAAGGCTGTAAATTCAACTAAATACCTAGGAATTACAATTAAGAACATATTAAATTGGAAAGAGCACACAGAAAATGTTGTGGGGTAGGCTAACCAGAGACTGCGTTTTATTGGCAGGACAGTTAGCAAGTGTAACAGATCTACTAAAGAGACTACACTACGCATGTCCGTCCTCGTTTAGGATGCTGCTGTGCGGGGATCCTTACCAGACGGGATTGTTGGAGTACATCGAAAAAGTTCAGAGAATGACAGCACGTCTTGTATTATCTCGAAAGAGGGGGGAGAGTGTCAATGAAATGATACAGGATTTGGGATGGGCATCATGAAAACAAAGGCGTATACATCTACATCTACATCCATACTCCGCAAGCCACCTGACGGTGTGTGGCGGAGGGTACCCTGAGTACCTCTATCGGTTCTCCCTTCTATTCCAGTCTCGTATTGTTCGTGGAAAGAAGGATTGTCGGTATGCCTCTGTGTGGGCTCTAATCTCTCTGATTTTAACCTCATGGTCTCTTCGCGAGATATACGTAGGAGGGAGCAATATTCTTTTTGACTCTTCAGTGAAGGTATGTTCTCGAAACTTCAACAAAAGCCCGTACCGAGCTACTGAGCGTCTCTCCTGCACAGTCTTCCACTGGAGTTTATCTATCATCTCCGTAACGCTTTTGCGATTACTAAATACCCTGTAACTAAGCGCTCTGCTCTCCGTTGGATCTTCTCTATCTCTTGTATCAACCCTATCTGGTACGGATCCCACACTGCTGAGCAGTATTCAAGCAGTGGGCGAACAAGGGTACTGTAACCTACTTTCTTTGTTTTCGGATTGCATTTCCTTTGGCTTCTTCCAATGAACCTCAGTCTGGCATCTGCTTTACCTACGATCAACTTTATATGATCATTCCATTTTAAATCACTCCTAATGCGTACTCCCAGATAATTTATGGAATTAACTGCTTCCAGTTGCTGACCTGCTATATTGTAGCTACATGATAAGAGATCTATCTTTCTGTGTATTCGCAGCACATTGCACTTGTCTACATTGAGATCCAATTGCCATTCCCTGCACCACGATTCAACTGTCTCCTCGGAATGCGAAAATATTTTGTTGGCGCCGAATTACCACCATGATAAAAAAAAAAGAGAAATCAGAGGTCGTAAGGAAAGATATAGGTGTTCGTTCTCTAAATATTCATGGTGGTGTCTGTTTGTTCTATATCGTGTCTCCCTACCACTGTCGCGCAACGACGCTCTGAGCGTGTTTTTTAGGGAATTGACTAGTTTGAACCTGGGACCTGTTGCTGGTAAGGAGACGCCAGACCACACATGACATGTAGAATTCAGAAGAGTTCAGTGAGACTAGCGACGACATAACCAAATACTAAATGATCTCAGCGTCAGCTCCACTGCACTCCCTGTAAAAGAATCTTAATACTAACTAAATTTAGTGGAAGGGGTTCAAGGCTTTCCTATTTTTAATTAGCTGGTAAAATAACGTCGAAAAAGCAGTTAAGTTTACCATTGGAAATTTTATTCTACTCACAAAACATCGTTTATAAATTGCACTATTGATAAAAGGAAATGTTTTAATACAGGATGGTAAAAACCAGCTGCGTTCATCAAAAATGTGAACGAATATTCCCTGAATGGGTTTCCAAGTTCTACAATGGATCGAAGGATGACCTATGCCATATCACATCTATAATCTAGGTTTAAATTAAGTTTCAAAAAAGAGAAAACTATCAAAATAGCCTACAGTGACCCTCAATTATCTTTACTATCTTACTTTTACTTATCTAACTTTACTTATCTAACTTGTCGTAAATTACAGTGGCTGATGTGGCTTCTCAATAATTATATAACAGAAAAACCGTCGAGTTTCAGATTTTTACTTCAAGTGGCAAATGTGAACACCATGAGCTTTAATTTACGATCGACACTAGTATTACGAAAAAGGGGTGTAACAGATGAGACTTGTGCAGTTCTGAGTGAAGCTTTATTCGCTGTTATGCGGCATCGCGTGCGTTCATTACCCTGTCGGTGTTCGTCAGGGGGGCGGCGGCTGGCGCAGCTCCGTCCGGCTCGCCCTCTCGGAAGCAACTCTGTCCTCACTTCTCCTTACTACAATTTACCGAAGTCGGTTTAAATAAAACTATCTGGCTGTGTTTTCATCTGACCAATCAAGATCTCAATGTTAACCTTACTCTCCGCCTACAAAAATTCTGTCTATCCAATGAGAAACGTTATACTTTTCGTGGTGGGGCAATGTTTTTAAAGTTTGCAACGTAACAGAGACGCTAAAAAGTCTCACGCTAAAACCTGCAGCTGGTGTGGTCCTTTTAGCGTTATCGTAAGATCTACACTCCTGGAAATGGAAAAAAGAACACATTGACACCGGTGTGTCAGACCCACCATACTTGCTCCGGACACTGCGAGAGGGCTGTACAAGCAATGACCACACGCACGGCACAGCGGACACACCAGGAACCGCGGTGTTGACCGTCGAATGGCGCTAGCTGCGCAGCATTTGTGCACCGCCGCCGTCAGTGTCAGCCAGTTTGCCGTGGCATACGGAGCTCCATCGCAGTCTTTAACACTGGTAGCATGCCGCGACAGCGTGGACGTGAACCGTATGTGCAGTTGACGGACTTTGAGCGAGGGCGTATAGTGGGCATGCGGGAGGCCGGGTGGACGTACCGCCGAATTGCTCAACACGTGGGGCGTGAAGTCTCCACAGTACATCGATGTTGTCGCCAGTGGTCGGCGGAAGGTGCACGTGCCCGTCGACCTGGGACCGGACCGCAGCGACGCACGGATGCACGCCAAGACCGTAGGATCCTACGCAGTGCCGTAGGGGACCGCACCACCACTTCCCAGCAAATTAGGGACACTGTTGCTCCTGGGGTATCGGCGAGGACCATTCGCAACCGTCTCCATGAAGCTGGGCTACGGTCCCGCACACCGTTAAGCCGTCTTCCGCTCACGCCCCAACATCGTGCAGCCCGCCTCCAGAGGTGTCGCGACAGGCGTGAATGGAGGGACGAATGGAGACGTGTCGTCTTCAGCGATGAGAGTCACTTCTGCCTTGGTGCCAATGATGGTCGTATGCGTGTTTGGCGCCGTGCAGGTGAGCGCCACAATCAGGACTGCATACGACCGAGGCACACAGGGCCAACACCTGGCATCATGGTGTGGGGAGCGATCTCCTACACTGGCCGTACACCTCTGGTGATCGTCGAGGGGACACTGAATAGTGCACGGTACATTCAAACCGTCATCGAACCCATCGTTCTACCATTCCTAGACCGGCAAGGGAACTTGCTGTTCCAACAGGACAATGCACGTCCGCATGTATCCCGTGCCACCCAACGTGCTCTAGAAGGTGTAAGTCAACTACCCTGGCCAGCAAGATCTCCGGATCTGTCCTCCATTGTGCATGTTTGGGACTGGATGAAGCATCGTCTCACGCGGTCTGCACGTCCACCACGAACGCTGGTCCAACTGAGGCGCCAGGTGGAAATGGCATGGCAAGCCGTTCCACAGGACTACATCCAGCATCTCTACGATCGTCTCCATGGGAGAATAGCAGCCTGCATTGCTGCGAAAGGTGGATATACACTGTACTAGTGCCGACATTGTGCATGCTCTGTTGCCTGTGTCTATGTGCCTGTGGTTCTGTCAGTGTGATCATGTGATGTATCTGACCCCAGGAATGTGTCAATAAAGTTTCCCCTTCCTGGGACAATGAATTCACAGTGTTCTTATTTCAATTTCCAGGAGTGTATACTGTTCTTCTGGAGGGCTCTATCTTTTATCATGGGCATGGGGGTGGTCCTAATGTAACAGACGCGCGAAAAAGTCTTACGCTAAAACTTGCGGGTAGTAGTGGCCCTTTTTGTGTTATTGTAAGATCTATACTGTTTTTCTGGAGGGCTCTAGCTTTTAACATGGGCTGGGGGGTGGTCCTTGATGTAACAGAGATGCGAAAAAGTCTGACGCTAAACTGCGGGTGGTGTGGCCCTAGTGGTTAGCTGGCGACGTGGGTGTCCAGTCCGTCCCTTATCGTAGAGCCTTCTAGCTTAACACAGTTCTGCTCTCGGCTCCTGTTCTCGTTTCTCCCCTCGGAACTGTGTCCGTCTCACGGTGGGAAGATACGACATGCATTTAGGCATTCTTTTGTTAGTCTGTGGTATTCCATTTGCTCACTCGTTACTCGTATTACTTTGGTTAAATTAATGTCACGATTTATTCGGAGCTATGTGATATACTACTGGATTTGCTTATCATGTCAGTGTTTTCATGGAAGGTGTTGGATTTGCCTGACACCTTACAGTTCTTTCCGCACGGTAAACGAGATTGGAATAATAGAGAAACGTGAAGGTGGTTTGATGAACCCTCTGCCGGGCATTGAAATGTGATTTGAAGAATATCCATGTACATGTAGATGTAGAAAAACCAGTAGTTATTGATTATAACAGCTGCTGCGGAAGATGGCCGTGCAGACGAACATATCACACAGTTTTAATGTGTCAAGGTTGCAAAACGGAGTACATTTCGCTGTGGAGTATAAGAATGATTCTCAAGACTTTTATATTTCCGCGTTGCTACATAAACCCGAAAGCACAGTCGCAAGTCGCCTAAGATCAAAGGTCGGAAGTGAAACCTAGCCCGGGTCTGAATAACAGAGAACGGCCATCTCCATATTTGACTGTGAGCGGGTCGTACCGTGAACTCGGCGCTCTTGATTACCCGCAATTACGGATGACGTAGAGACGCAACGTGCAGCTCGTGGGAATAACAGCATCGAGGCGTGATCACGCAGCGAGGAGAGGAATCCCTTCCCAGGACAACTACAGACACCCATTTCTACTCCCAGCCAATATTTTGATCCCTACAGACGTAGCGGACGTACCTCCATGATCTCAGGGAGTATCGCTGCCTGACAACGCAAACGTCACGACATCGGAACCCACCCACAGTATACAATTCGCCGGCCGTTATGACCGAGCGGTTCTAGGTGCTTCAGTATGGAACCGCGCGACCGCTACGGCCGCAGGTTCGAATTCTGCCTCGGGTATGCATGTGTGTGATGTCCCCAGGTTAGTTAGGTTTAAGTAGTTCTAAGTTCTAGGGGACTGATGACCTCAGATGTTAAGTACTATAGTGCTCAGAGTCATTTGAACCACTTTTAGTATACTTTTCCATTTTGAACGTTCAGTTACTGTGCATATCCTGCTGAAAAATATTTGGAATAGTCTCCGCCAATAGCTTACCTACGAGGGTCATTCACTAATTAAAGAGGTAACTTGGTCTGGAGAAAAAAGCGTTAATTTTTACAAAACAATACTTTTTCCTATTTTTCAACATAATTTCCTTGAACATTCTTGCACTTGTTCCAAAGAACTGTTTATCTTGACGTAATACCTCTTCCCACGTAATGCCTCCTTCAGAGCACCAAACAAATGGAAATCTCTACGTGCCAAATCAGGACTGTAAGAGCGATGAGTCAGCCCATTTTGTCGATGGTTTCACGGTTTAGTTGAGCAATTCGCAGACGTGCGTTGTCTTCCTGGAGAATCACACCTCTCCTCTGAGATCCACGGCGTCTCTCTCTCATGGCTGGCTTCACCTTGTTTGAAGGCACATCAGAGTAGTACTGACTGTTCATTGTGCGCAGCCAGCTCTTCGAGATAATTACAAAAAAAGTGGACTTTCAGCATCCCAAAACACCGTCAACGTGACTTTTCCTGCTGATGCTTGAGTTTGAATTTTTTCTTCGTTGGTGAGCTGGTGTGCTTCCACTTCATGCTTTGTCTTTTCAATTCTGGCTCATAATAGTGAACCCAAGTTTCATCACAAGTTACAATTTTGTTCAGGAAGTGCTCACCTTCTCTTTTATAACGTTCCTTTAGCTCTGTGCACGCTCTCAACCCTGTTTCCTTGTCTAGCCGCATCAACTGCTTTGGGACCCACCTTGCACATGTTTTGCGGTACCTACATCTACATCTACATCTACATGATTACTCTGCAATTCACATTCAAGTGCTTGGCAAAGGGTTCATCGAACCACAATCATACTATCTCCCCACCATTCCACTCCCGAACAGCGCGCGGGAAAAACGAACACCTAAACCTTTCTGTTGGACCTCTGATTACTCTTATTTTATTTTGATGATCATTCCTAACTATGTAGGGTGGGCTCAACAAAACATTTTCGCATTCGGAAGAGAAAGTTGGCGACTGAAATTTCGTAAATAGATCTCGCCGCGACGACAAACGTCTTTGCTTTAATGACTTCCATCCCAACTCGCGTATCATATCTGCCCCACTCTCTCCCCTATTACGTGATAATACAAAACGAGCTGCCTTTTTTTTTTTTTGCACCCTTTCGATGTCCTCCGTCAATCCCACCTGGTAAGGATCACACACCGCGCAGCAATATTGTAACAGAGGACGAACGAGTGTAGTGTAAGCTGTATCTTTCGTGGACTTGTTGCATCTTCCAAGTCTCCTGCCAATGAAAGGCAACCTTTGGCTCGACTTCCCCACAATATTATCTATGTAGTCTTTCCAACTGAAGTTGTTTGTAATTTTTACACCCAGGTACTTAGTTGAATTGACAGCCTTGAGAATTGTACTATTTATCGAGTAACCGAATTCCAACGGATTTCTTTTGGAACTCGTGTGGATCACCTCACACTTTTCGTTATTTAGTGTCAACTGCCACCTGCCACACCATACAGCAATTTTTGCTAAATCGCTTTGCAACTGATACTGGTCTTCGGATGACCTTACTAGACGGTAAATTACAGCATCACCTGCGAGAGAACTGCTCAGATTGTCACCCAGGTCATTTCTAAAGATCAGGAACAGCAGAGGTCCCAGGACGCTTCCCTGGGCAACACCTGATATCACTTCAGTTTTACTCGATGATTTGACGTCTATTACTACGAACTGCGACCTTCCTGACAGGAAATCCCGAATCCAGTCGCACAACTGAGACGATACCCCGTAGGCCTGCAGCTTGATTAGTAGTCGCTTGTGAGGAATGCTGTCAAAAGCTTTCCGGAAATCTAGAAATACGGAATCAACTTGAGATCCCCTGTCGATAGCGGCCATTACTTCGTGCGAATAAAGAGCTAGCTGCGTTGCACAAGAGCGATGTTTTCTGAAGCCATGCTGATTACGTATCAACATATCGTTCCCTTCGAGGTGATTCATAATGTTCGAATACAGTATGTGCTCCAAAACCCTACTGCAAACCGACGTCAATGATATAGGTCTGTAGTTAGATGGATTACTCCTACTACCCTTCTTAAACACTGGTGCCACCTGCGCAATTTTCCAATCTGTAGGTACAGATGTATCGGTGGGCGAGCGGCCTGTTACAGATAATGTTATGAACTGTACCAGTATCACCTTTAACTTTATCAACCATCATTTTCACAGTCGCACGGCGGTCGGCACGAATGTCATCAGTTCATGTTTCAAGTGAGCGAGTTGAAACTACAGCTGGTCGGCCAGGACGATGTTCGTCAGTCACTGAGTCGCGACCATTTTTGAACGGCTCTACCCACTTGATAAAATTTGCACGATTCAGATAACCTTCACAATAAACTTCAGACATTCTACAGTGTATGAGTATAGTTCTGTATTAATATAAACGTTCAGCAAATAAAAACGAATAATAGAACTTGTTCAACGAATGTGACGTTTCAAGCGGGCTCGCCATATAGAAATGTATTTTTAAGTTATGAACAAAACAATACTGATACATCAGCTGATAAGGGCTCATCTCAGTGATGCCAACTTACAGCCATAAAAGTACCAAACTTGCCCTACTAACAGTTTTTTCCCGCAGACCATTTGTCTCTTTAATTACATTCTCTTTAGTTATTGAATGATTCCCGTATAATATGAATGTCGGGAGCAATCTGACACTTTTAGTAATTTATTGGATAGGGGCTGTTTGAGAGAAGGAAACAAAGCGAAATTTTTTCAAAACTTTATTGGTGTAAATGAACAAGGGATATGCTCTGCCTGCTATGTACTTGTCTGGGATGATATACTTATCATGAGAGGTGTATATATAGGGTGGGGCAAATAAAAGTGGCCGAGAGAACAGGGTTCGAGGCTAAAAAGAGGCACAGCAGAGGAAAAGAAATACAGTACCAACCTGACAATAGCAGATGCTGGAAGTGACTATCTCCAGCTCTGTTAATTGCCTAAACTCATTTCAATCACGAATCTCGATAGCGGAAATCCCATGCTTTTTCATAAGTCACTTAACCTCACAGAAAATCATAACACGAACTACAGCAATTACAGCAAGTAGCAACATCAGCAAGCTAAATATTAGGATTGTGACTACTGTAGGCTCTAACTGCAAGGAGAAAGATTTTGTTGTAGAGCAAACAATGTATTTAGAAAATTTTACCTTATTCATGTGACATCCAGTTCAAAAATTATATAGTTGTCAATAATTCCACTACCCAAAAATTATCAACCTTACAGCCATTATCATACCTTACCTTGCAAATTTTCTTATAAGGAATTTCATCTCACGTAACATTGCGTGTAGTAGCAAAACAGGGTCTCCACTAAGAAAAGCATGTCCATACCCTTCTCTATCCACTCGTTAGCTGCAAGTCCGCCGAACCACAGAGTCTCTTGCCGAAGGCACAGAGCACTGTCCACGACATTAACACACTCTATAGCTCTCCCAACATACAAACAGGCAACTTACACCTTATTTATACAGAGGTTTACTAATGGCGTACTGCAATCCCTCAGGAAAATTGCCTTGAGCAACTGGTGCATTACATATTGCAGATGAGGCAGGACTTATTGCGTGGGAACAAATCTTTAGTATTCTGCTGCGAACACCATAAAACCCACATCAGCTTTTATTATAGACGGAATATATAATTTTCTTAATTTCAAAGGGAGAACTTCATGATACACCCATACGATTGAATTTTATGAGGGCACTTTACTACTGGCCATTAAAATTGCTACACCACGAAGATGATGTGCTACAGACGCGAAATTTAACCGACTGGAAGAAGATGCTGTGATAAGCAAATGATTAGCTTTTCAGAGCACTCACACAAAGTTGGCGCCGGTGGCGACACCTACAACGTGCTCACATGAGGATAGTTTCCAACCGATCTCTCACACACAAACGGCAGTTGACCGGCGTTGCGTGGAGAAACGTTGTTGTGATGCCTTGTGTAAGGAGGAGAAATGTGTACCATCACGTTTCCGACTTTGATGAAGGTCGGATTGTAGCCTATCGCTATTGCGTTTTACCGTATTGCGACATTGCAGCTGGCGTTGGTCGAGATCCAATGACTGTTAGCAGAATATGGAATCGGTGGTTCAGGAGGGTAATACGGAACACGGTGCTGGATCCCAACGGCCTCGTATCTCTAGCAGTCGAGATGACAGGCATCTTATCCGCATGGCTGTAACGGATCGTGCAGCCACGTCTCGATCCCTGAGTCAACAGATGGGGACGTTTGCAAGACAACAACCATCTGCACGAATAATTCGACGAAGTTCGCAGCAGCATGGTCTATCAGCTCGGAGACCGCAGCTGCGGTTACCCTTGACGCTGGATCACAGACAGGTGCGCCTGCGATGGTGTACTCGACGACGAACCTGGATGCACGAATGGCAAAACATTATTTTTTCGGAGGAATCCAGGTTCTGTTCACACCATCACGATGGTCGCATTCGTGTTTGGCGGCATCGCGAACGCACATTGGAAGCGTGTATTCGTCATCGCCATACTGGCGTGTCACCCGACGTGATGGCATGGGGTGCCATCGGTTACACGTCTCGGCCACCTCTTGTTCGCATTGACGGCACTTTGAACAGTGGGCGTTACATTTCAGATGTGTTACCAGCCATGGTTCTACCCTTTATTCGATCCCTGCGAAACCCTACATTTCAGTAGGATAATGCACGACCATATGTTGCAGGTCCTGTAAGGGCCTTTCTGGAAACAGAAAATGTTCGACTGCTGCCCTGGCCAGCACATTCTCTAGATCTGTCACCAACAGAAAACGTCTGGTCAATGGTGACCGAGCAACTGGCACGTCACAATATGCCAGTGACTACTCCTGATGAACTGTGGTATCGTGTTGAAGCTGCATGGGCAGCTGTACCTGTACACGACATCCAAGCCCTGTTTGACTCAATGCCCAGGCGTATCGAGGCCGTTATTACGGGCAGAGGTGGTTGTTCTGGGTACTGATTTCTGAGGATCTATGGACCCATATTTGTGTGAAAATGTAATCACATGTCAGTTCTAGCATAATATATTTGTCCAATGAATACCCGTTTATCATCTGCATTTCTTCTTGGTGTAGCAATTTTAATGGCCAGTAGTGTATATCAAACAAGCCTTATGGTTGATGACCTAAACTGCAATATATTTCATAGCGAAAGTCGCGAATTCAGGCTCTATGGACTTGAAATGAGATAGTCTTGGTCAGGTAGAATTGCTTAGTCAGAGCCAAAACGGAATATGGCAATATTTTATGCTAACGATGAAGATCGAACTTCCACGACTTTTGACGTGCTGATTTGCATGTTGTATAAGGTTTCATTATCGTCTGCGTGTCTCCTTTGCGGTGATGGAGTCTCCATCGTGAGGAGTGGGTTTGGTACCTGCCAACATCCAAAAGTTGCGATGCCTTTCTATGATGAAGCGCGGCCGTGAGCGCTATTTCAGCCGGACGTTTGTTTCCAGAGAGACTTGCCTTCCCAGCCAGGGGCATAGGTGTGGCGGAGCAAAGGTTACGTACGGGAGAAATCCTCGCCTCCGAGAACAGACCGTGCAACCGGCCTCGCCTAACGTCCCAGTCTGGAGGGGCGATAAAACTGCGCGTGGCAGCTGGTACTGTGAGTAATCAGCGGCTTGTCGTGGCAAAGAGAATAGGCGACATTCTAACGAAAGGCGAAAAGGTGAAGGCGTGGGAGAGACACGGGCAGGCGATACATAGCGCTGCATTTAGTTTCTGTGACGTCGGACAGCTCTTCAATAAGTCTTCATTACAGGAATTCGACGTGTGCGAGCGTTTAATAGAGATAGACTTCCGCATACAGGCCTTACACCGTTTTGCCACAACCATGATCCAAAGCTTTAATGCCATATCTACGTCTACTTACAAACTTCGCACGCCACCGTACGGTAACACAACTAGACATTTTCTTTCCTCTTCCACTCGTAAATAGAGTGAGGGAAAAATGGCTGTCTATATGGCCTCATACGACCCCTGATTTTTCTTTTATTCGTGGTATTTACGCGAAATGTATGTTAGCGACAGTAGAATACTTCTGCAGTCGGCCTCAAACGCCTGTTCTCTAAACGTTCTCAATACTGTTTCTCGAAAAGAACGTCGCTTTCTCTCCAGACATTCCCATTTAAGTTTCAGAAGCATTTCCGTAACACTTACGTGTTCTTCGAATCTACCTGTATCAAACCTAGCAGGCCGCTTCTGATGCTTCGATGTCTCACATTAATTTGATCTGGTGCGTTCCCCAAACACTTAAGCAGTACTCACGATTACGTCCTCCTATATGCGGACTCATTTACAGATGAACTACACATAGAAAAATTCCTCCAATAAGCCGAAGTGTCCCCCCCCCCCCCCCCCCTCCATGAACCGTGGACCTTGCCGCTGGTGGCGAGGATTCCGTGCCTCAGCGATACAGATAGCCGTACCGTAGGTGCAACCACAACGGAGGGGTATCTGTTGAGAGGCCAGACAAACGTGTGGTTCCTGAAGAGGGGCAGCAGCCTTTTCAGTAGTTGCAGGGGCAACAGTCTGGATGATTGACTGATCTGGCCTTGCAACATTAACCAAACCGGCCTTGCTGTGCTGGCACTGCGAACGGCTGAAAGCAAGGGGAACTACAGCCGTAATATTTCCCGAGAGCATGCAGCTTTACTGTATGGTTAAATGATGATGGCGTCTTCTTGGGTCAAATATTCCGGAGGTAAAATAGTCCCCCATTCGGATCTCCGGGCGGGGACTACTCAAGAGGACGTCGTTATCAGGAGAAAGAAAACTGGCGTTCTATGGATTGGAGCGTGGAATCTCAGATACCTTCATCGGGCAGGTAGGTTAGAAAATTTAAAAAGGGAAATGGATAGGTTGACGCTAGATATAGTGGGAATTAGTGAAGCTCGGTGGCAGGAGGAACAAGACTTTTGGTCAGGTGAATACAGGGTTATAAACACAAAATGAAATAGGACTAATGCAGGAGTAGGTCTAATAATGAATAAAAATATAGGAGTGTGGGTAAGCTACTACAAACAGCATAGTGAACGCATTATTGTGGCCAAGATAGACACGAAGCCCACGCCTACTACAGTAGTACAAGTTTGTATCCCAACTAGCTCTGCAGATGAAGAAATTGATGAAATGTATGACGAGATAAAAGAAATTATTCAGGTAGTGAAGCGAGACGAAAATTTAATAGTCATGGGTGACTGGAATTCGACAGTAGGAAAAGGAAGAGAAGGAAACATAGTAGGTGAATATGGATTGGGGCTAAGAAATGAAAGAGGAAGCCGCCTGGTAGAATTTTGGACACGGCATAACTTAATCATAGCTAACACTTGGTTCAAGAATCATGAAAGAAGGTCATATACATGGAAGAAGCCTGAAGATACTAGAAGGTTTCACATAGATGATATACTGGTAACAACTAGGATCCAGGTTTTAAATTGTTAAGACATTTCCAGGGGGAAAACTCTGACCACAGTTTATTGGTTATGAACTGTAGATTAAACCTGAAGAAACTGCAAAAAGGTGAGAATTTGAGGAGATGGGACCTGGATAAAATGTAAGAAGCTGAGGTTGTAGAGAGCTTTAGGGAGAGCATTGACAAGAATGGGAGAAAGAAATACAGCAGAAGAAGAATGGGTAGCTTTAAGAGATGAAATAGTGAAGGTAGCAGAGGATCAGAAAGGTAAAAAGACGAGGGATAATAGAAATCCATGGGTAACAGAAGAGATACATAAAAATGCAGTAAACGAAGCAGCACAAAAGGAATACAAACGTCTCGAAAATTAGATCGAAAGTGCATAATGGCTAAGCAGGGATGGCTAGAGGACAAATGTAAAGATGTGGAGGCGCATATCACTACCGGTAAGATAGATACTGCCTACAGGAAAATTAAAAAGACCTTTCGAGAAAAGAGAACCACTTCCATGAATATCAAGAGCTCATATGGAAACCCAGTTCTAAGCAAAGAAGGGAAAGCAGAAAGGTGGAAGGAGTATATAGGGGGTCTATACAAGGCGATGTACTTGAGGACAATATTATGGAAATGGAAGACAATGTAGATGAAGGACCTAAGTCGAAACAAAGCCCCGGGAGTAGACAACACTCCATTAGAACTACTGACAACCTTGGGAGAGCCAGGTCTAACAAAACTCTACCATCTGGTGAGCAAGATGTATGAGACACGCGAAATACCCTCAGACTTCAAGAAGAATATAATAATTGAAATCCCGAAGACAGTAGGTGTTGACAGATGTGAAAATTACCGAACTATCAGTTTAATACATCATGGCTGCAAAATAGTAACACAAATTCTTTACAGATGAATGGAAAAACTGGTAGAATCCGACCTCGGGGAAGATCAGTTTGGATTCCGTAGAAATGTTGGAACACGTGAGGCAATACTGACCGCACGACATATCTTAGAAAATAGATTAAGGAAAGACAAACCTACATTTCTAGCATTTGTAGACTTAGAGAAAGGTTTTGACAATGTTGACTGGAATACTTTCTTTCAAAAACCGAAGGCGGCAGGGGTAAAACACAGGGAGCGAAAGGCTACTTACAATTTGTACAGAAACCAGATGGGAGTTATAAGAGTCGAGGGGCATGAAAGGGAAGCAGTGGTTGGGAAGAGAGTGAGATAGGGTTGTAGCCTATCCCCGATGTTATTCAATCTGTATATTGAGCAAATAGTAAAGGAAACAAAAGAAAAATTCGGAGTAGGAATTAAAATCCATGGAGAAGAAATATAAACTTTGAGTTTCGCCGATGACATTGTAATTCTGTCAGAGGCAGCAAAGCACTTGGAAGAACAGTTGAAAGGACTGAATAGTGTCTTGAAAGGAGGATTTAAGATGAACATCAACAAAAGCAAAACGAGGATAAAGGGATGTAGTGGAATTCAATCGGGTGATGCTGCAGAAATTAGATTAGGAAATGAGACACTTAAAGTAGTAAATGAGTTTTGCTGTTTGGGGACCAAAATACCTGATGATGGTTGAATTAGAAAGGATATAAAATGTAGACTGGCAATGGCAAGGAAAGCGTTTCTGAAGAAGATAAGTATGTTAACATCCAGTATAGACTTAAGCGTCAGGAAATCGTTTCTGAAATTATTTGTATGGAAGTGAAACGTAGACGATAAATATTTTAGACAAGAAGAGAATAGAAGCTTTCGAAATGTTGTGCTACTGAAGAATGCTGAAGATTAGATGGGTAGATCACATAACTAATGAGGAGGTATTGAATAGAATTGGGGAGAAGTTTGTGGCACAACTTGACCAGAAGAAGGGATTGGTTGGTAGGACATGTTCTGAGGCATCAAGGGATCACAAATTTAGTACTGGAGGGCAGCGTGGAGGGTAAAAATCGTAGAGGGAGACCAAGAGATGAATACACTAAGCAGATTCAGAAGGATGTAGTTTGCAGGAGGTACTGGGAAATGGAGAAGCTTGCACAGGATAGAGTAGCATGGAGAGCTGCATCAAATCAGTCTCAGGGCTGAAGGCCACAACAACAACAAACCGAAGTCACAATTCGCATTCCATACTACAATCCTCTACATGATCTATTTCACAACGCTTTGCTATACCACACACGACGCTTCCTGATCCGTACGTCCTTTGTTGACAAATACCACTCTTTTGTGTAATCATCCGAAAAGTGGCGCTTTTTATTTCCGTCCTAAAGCCGTCGGCACACGGACCGTGCATCCGAACAATATCTGGCATGTCCTTCGACCATGGATACTAGTAGACTGGCCGTGCTGCGCAGAAGCTATAGGGCTGGTGTGGCTCCAACATAAACCACGTGACTGTTGGCAAAGCGTGGCGGGATTTCAAATCAGCGGTCTGCCATCCTATGTTTGTATTGTATTTTATCCACATTTCTTAATTGACACCCAAACGCTTCCAACAAGAACTACTTTTTTATTTGCGAAAAATTATGTCAGAACTACACTTGACCTGGATTTGTTCACAGTACCATTTATAAAATCTAACAAATACATCGAACGCCCCTCTGGTGGGCAGCGGGACGAAATTACTATAAACTATCAATTAAAGTAAAATGTCGTTAAAATTCTTTTAAACAGTAAGAGTGGGCTCGTGTCAAAAATTTAAATATTGGATTCGCCTCGTTTTGAGCTCTAGTCACTTATAAAAGAAAATGGGATATGGGAATTATAGGTGCCAAAATTGTCGACTTTAGGAGTAGCTCCATTTCAGAGTATCAAATTTAAGTGGACTTCAAAGGTTCAGTTCCTACTATTTTTACAAAAGTTTAAACTATCAGTTTAAAAATGATATTTTAGATGAAAGGTGAGACTCTGAAGTTGCAGAAAATAATTTTGGAGCCTACATTTATTTAATAGTATTAGAAGGTAGAAAAAAATTCTCTTCATGTGACAACTATAGGTGCTCTTACCTTATTATAATCTCACTTGTATGTACAAAAAGGCGCATATGTACAGATGGCTTAGAGTCTTTCCGTATCAGGCCCTGTATCCAAAGCTGCCTTCGGTTTTCATTCTTAGGGAACCTATGAGTAGGAACGAGAAACAGTTATACTTACTTCTGTAACCGAATTATCACAGATACTTTCCAAAACGTAATATCAGTCTGACGTTACAGGCATCACTTTTAACACTTTAATTTACGTGATACTCTATTTCAAGTGTAAAAAGAACATATAAAAGTCACTTCAGCAGATTTCAATAAACGCATTTGCACTACCGTAGAAACACTTACACGTGACATGTAACGCCATTTCTCCCGACAAAACGCTGAGTACAGCCATAAGCGCAACACGAAACAACCATGTTTTGCCAACATTCACGTGACTTTAGCCCAGAGATGTTGGAGCCACGAAAATGACGTCAGGGCCGGTCTATTATATTTATGGTCGAAGAGCATGTCAGATATTCTGAGTGCGCGTCTGAGCGTTGACCAATCAGATGGCTCAACACCACCTACGTCACATGCACACCACCTCCCTTCAGCATTGAGCTGTCTGGCGCCAGTTAGCATTCAGTTCAAGTCTATACGCACCAGCAACTTAAGAACCGCTGGAAAACCCGTTGTTAACTGCATCATTTGTTGCAATAAAATATTCGTGGCAAAAGAATTATTGTAAGCTGAGTATTATGAGTGTCATTTGATACACTGAGGATCCGCCAAAAACACGTTGTTATTTGTGCAATTTGTTATAAGTAAATTTCAGTTAATAACATAGCTACGTTTACAGCATTTAGCAAGTGGTAACATCATAGAAATACCCGTACATGAATGGTTATTGGTTAAAATGGCTCTGAGCACTATGCGACTTAACTTCTGAGGCCATCAGTCGCCTGGAACTTAGAGCTACTTAAACCTAACTAACCTAAGGACATCACACACATCCATGCCCGAGGCAGGATTCGAACCTGCGACCGTAGCGGTCGCTCTGTTCCAGACTGTAGTGCTGAATGGTTATTATACCATGGTGAGTAGTGTTGGTGATTCATGATAAGCTATGTGATATTCGCAACGGCGAAGTATTTTTTTTTTTTTCGTAAAATTCGCGTATGTAACAGGTTCTTATGCTTTATTATTAATTTAATATAAGCATATACCACATTATTTGATGTTATGTAAATATAAGTTCACTTTTTTTTTAATCTACTTGTACGGAGATATTTTGTTCCTTTTTCTTTTGAGTTTCGTAATTTACATGTTGTAAATTCTGAAACTGCGAAGGGACAGTGATCAAGTAAGAAGGACATTAGGATTTTACTAAAATGTGGGAAAGATAAAATAGTGTTTATCTTATGTGGAGAACTTTTGCAAATTTGTGTCGCACTGGTTGTAATGGAATTTTTATAGCCTGTGTCGTTACTGATTAGACATGGTACTTTGCTTTTTGTCTTTGTGGTCTGCGTACTGTAAGACCTTCGGTAGAAACACCATCAGATTATTTGACTTGTGGCTCTAGTTAAATAGGCGAGTATCAGCAATATGTCTCGTGGTCTTATCGTGGCGTGTTTATCTTCTGCCGTTAGGTCAGACGATAGAAATGCCACTTGCACGCTTAAAGTAGCAGATTGACGGTGACCAACTTTAAACAGAACTTTATTAATTTCCACACACATTTATTAAAATAGTAACAAGCTTAAACCTTATGTAACTTGTTTCTGGATGCTTTTTGCAATTGACAATCTGAAGTTCCTTTGGTCTTGGTACGTTAATCTTATTCTCACATATCTCTGATACTTGACAAAGTGTCTATACATTTATATCTTCATGGCTATGTACAGGAATATGATAATCTTATTAGGCAAAGACTGAAACTTGACTATAGATTGGTACAGACTAATATAGACTGGTACAGACTGTTACAGACTGATGCAGACTCGTAGAGACAGGTGCAGACAAATGCAGACTCGTTTTAATACCTCGCGCGTTCAGGTATCACTGCGCGAGTGTGATCCGCGAGGAGAAAAGGTTCTACGTTAGCAGCAATCTCATTGGCTGCATTACATATTAATACGCGGATCGGTGGAAGCAGAATTTGGTCCGTCTCTAAGTCAGCGCCATCTCATAGTGTGGAGACCGACGAGCGCTGCGCCTGCGCTGTTGTGCTTAGCGGGGCGCGCTCTAGTGGGAAAGTTGTGTACGCGCTGATTACGCGGAACTATGTACACAACACTCTTAAAACATGTACATCGATACTGAAGTATTTATTTGTGTATGCTACATATAGAACAATGTGACTAGGATATGAACAACGGAGGAAACGTGCGTTTTAATAGAGCTAACGGAATTTTACGCACGCCTTTGAGTAAACACGGTGATTTATGAACTAGGCACATCCCTCAACGGTCGCTGGAGTGCGTTGCGATCGCGTATACCACGTTGGGCCCCACGTACCGTGTGCACGAGTCGCATCGTTCCTGAGCGTTCAGCAGCACGTTGAACTTGGCACGATCAACATTGACGTTCGACAGCACGGTCCGTGTGCCGGCGGCTTAAGGCATTTTCGTAAGCTATGAGAAGTTTTTTAGGCAGTAACCAGTCGGCAATAACACTTTAGTCGTAGTAGTACACGTTATTGTTCACTTCACACAGTAAATACTTCAAACATCACTAACTTGCACCCATTTTTCGTATTACGTTTAGAAAGAACCGCCTTATGTGATTGCTATTCATACGAGAACTGCCCGATTCTTTCACGTGGCACTGCTTAAACAGTTCCAGCCACGTACCACTGGAAAATATGGTATTTTCTCGAACAGTGGCTCTAGATGTAGAAGGTGCTTGCATCGTCGATACAGGACACGCAAAATGCAACGCCATGTGTGTGACGATCTTGTCAAAATAATCGTGCTGAGTTTTACTAATTGACCACTACGGTCGCAGGTTCGAATCCTGCCTCGGGCATGGATGTGTGTGATGTCCTTAGGTTAGTTAGGTTTAAGTAGTTCTAAGTGCTAGGGAACTAATGACCACAGCAGTTGAGTCCCATGGTGCTCAGAGCCAATTGAACCTTTCGTCAACAGATGGCGTTACTCCAGAACTTACGGCAAGCTGGTAACAGCATTTTGCAAAACTGGGACAAAATTAGGTCCTGTCTGGATGTAGGGTCAAGGTCAATTACGGTGACGGTCCCGAAATATCGAGTGGGATGGCGACCCTATTTGTTCTGCTGTCATTTGTTACGGCTGTACAAGGAAACGACAGGGATAATCTCGGGTCCTTAATTTTGGCAATGTTTCGTAGAGTTTCACGTGCCCCAAGATTGCAAAATAAATCTACGGCACGAAAAACAGAATAATTTCCCATCAACAAAGTGACAACCAAACACTCCGGTGATTTGCTACAGCCACAGTACTTCATCTTGGATTCAGTAACGTTAGAATGAGTGACAATCGTTTCTAGAAATACATGCTATGTTTTTTTTTTTCTAAAAAAGAGTTTGAAGGTACTCCGACATTGGATATACAGCAGCAAAAATTACTTATAACTGAAGCATGGGATACCACCCGTCTGCTTTTAGCCATGACGTCATATCATGGTCGCGGGAGCGTAGAGACATCTATCGGTAGCTCGACGTTTGGGCTTCCGCATATCCGTTCAGCACAACCATCGCCCACTATTAGCGGGCGAGGGCACTACAAGCTTGTCTAACTGGCTGCCAGCGATTCAGTCGTCGAGAACGGTTGCCGCAGCTTCGAAATGCCTGAAACAGTCAATGGTATCGTTCGTATTGCGATTGTTGTTGTTGTTGTTGTTGTTGTTGTCCTCAGTCCTGAGACTGGTTTGATGCAGCTCTCCATGCTACTCTATCCTGTGCAAGCTTCTTCATCTCCCAGTACTTACTGCAACCCACATCCTTCTGAATCTGCTTAGTGTATCCATCTCTTGGTCTCCCTCTACGATTTTTACCCACCACGCTGCCCTCCAATGCTAAATTTGTGATCCCTTGATGCCTCAGAACATGTCCTACCAATCGATCCCTTCTTCTAGTCAAGTTGTGCCACAAACTTCTCTTCTCCTCAATCCTATTCAATACCTCGTCATTAGTTACGTGATCTACCCATCTGATCTTCAGCATTCTTCTGTAGCACCACATTCCGAAATCTTCTATTCTCTTCCTGTCCAAACTAGTTATCGTCCATGTTTCACTTCCATACATGGCTACACTCCATACAAATACTTTCAGAAACGAATTCCTGACACTTAAATCTATACTCGATGTTAACAAATTTCTCTTCAGAAACGCTTTCCTTGCCATTGCTAGTCTACATTTTATATCTTCTCTACTTCTACCATCATCAGTTATGTTGCTCCCCAAATAGCAAAACTTCTTTACTACTTTAAATGTCTCATTTCCTTTACTGCTTGCTAAATATACAGATTGAATAACATCGGGGATAGGCTACAGCCCTGTCTCACTTCCTTCCCAACCACTGCTTCCCTTTCATCCCCCTCGACTCTTATAACTGCTATCTGGTTTCTGTACAAATTGTAAATAGCCTTTCGCTCCCTGTATTTTAACCCTGCCACCTTCAGAATTTGAAAGAGAGTATTCCAGTCAACATTGTCAAAAGATTTTTCTAAATCTACAAATGCTAGAAACGTAGGTTTGCCTTTCCTTAATCTTTCTTCTAAGATAAGTCGTAAGGTCAGTATCGCCTCACGTGTTCCAACATTTCTACGGAATCGAAACTGATCTTCCCCGAGGTCGGCTTCTGCCAGTTTTTCCATTCGTCTGTAAAGAATTCGCGTTAGTATTTTGCAACTGTGACTTATTTAACTGATAGTTCGGTAATTTTCACATCTGTCAACACTTGCTTTCTTTGGGATTGGAATTATTGTATTCTTCTTGAAGTCAGAGTATTTCACCTGTCTCATACATCTTGCTCACCACATGGTAGTGTTTTGTCAGGACTGGCTCTCCCAAGGCTGTCAGTAGTTCTAATGGAATGTTGTCTACTCCCGGGGCCTAGTTTCGGCTCAGGTCTTTCAGTGCTCTGTCAAACTCTTCACGCAGTATTGTATCTCCCATTTCATATTCATCTACATCCTCTTCCATTTCCATAATATTGTCCTCAAGTACATCGCCCTTGTATAGACCCTCTATATACTCCTTCCACCTGTCTGCTTACCCTTCTTTGGTTAGGACTGGGTTTCCATCTGAGCTCTTGATATTCATACAAGTGGTTCTCTTTTCTCCAAAGGTCTCTTTAATTTTCCTGTAGGTAATATCTATCTTACACCTAGTGAGATAAGCTTCTACAACCTTACATTAGTCCTCTAGCCATGCCAGATTAGTCATTTTGTACTTCCTGTCAACCTCGTTTTTGAGGTGTTTGTATTGCTTTTTCCCTGCTTCATTTACTGGGTTTTTTATGTTTCCTCCTTTCATCAATCAAATTGCGTTTACCAACACGAAAAAGTGGAATAAAAGATATACTTCCTTGAAACAAATCTTTGGCACTCTTCCAAGTTCTCAACATCGTAAAAATAATACTTTGTCGACGAATAAGTTTAGGGGTAAGCATCCCCCAGCGTCCCCCCAGAAAAACAGCACTGGATACATGAGAATTCTGAAAATAATAAACAGTCTACATCCCATTCTAGGAGGGGGTAAGAACTCCCCATGTTGAGCCTATGAGGACAGTGATTAATGGTACATGGTTTGTGAAGAAGTTACGTTTCAACCCATAGGAGTAAGCCAGTATGGTTAGTACATCCCACAGTGGTTCTATACTCGCAGTTGAAACAACATGGGAAGCGGACACGTAAGAAAAGCCTGGGCTATGTAACAATGTATTTGTTACTAGAAATCGCAGAGATGTGTTTTTTATTAGCAGGAAAGTTGTGAACTGTCTGAATGGGTAATCATTGCACGTTTCGTAAGCTGATAGTTTTAAGTTAAAATAATTATTTTATGAATATGCTTTATATGTTCAGTGAAGCTGTGAACTGTGAATTGATAATCGAGCTCTCGTTATGTAACAATGCATCACTACAATCTGGGTAATATGCACTCCATTTTATGGAAAGCTAGTTTTTCTCGCATATAATATTTTACGACAACATATTTGCTAAAGTATCTTGTACTATGATTCCAGTTTGCAGGCACGTAGAGTCGCATACTTGTGTTGTGTCTGAAAAAAGAATTGTGAATACAGTTATTAGTAAAGCAAATAAGTTAGAACGTCATGCATGTTACTCCCCGAACAGCGAAAACGTAGTAACTGATACACCTTTTTCTTCCTTTCTTTACTTAGAGGGAAATTTCGGCCAGAAAAATGTATCGGAGTAGTTCGAAACTATGAGGAAAGTCTGTTGAAAGTCGCAAAGCGCTCCGATTTTGAAACACGGTTTGATGGTAGCCTGGGTGATTCCTATGCTTTGAATTACGCTGCTTTAATTCTTCAGTTGTGCTAAACCTGTTACCTAAGATCACACCTCTTACTGCGATCATTACGACAGCAATTTAAACACAGTCTATAACTACACTACTGGCCGTTAAAACTGCTACACCGAGAAGAAATGCAGATGATAAACGGGTATTCATTGGACAAATATATTATACTAGATCTGACATGTGATTACTTTTTCACGCAATTTGGGTGCATAGATCCTGAGAAATCAGTACCCAGAACAACCACCTCTGGACGTAATAACGGCCTTGATGCGCCTGGGCATAGAGTCAAACAGAGCTTGGATGGCGTGTACAGGTACAGCTGCCCATGCAGCTTCAACACGATACCACTCTTCGTCAAGAGTAGTGACTGGCGTATTGTGACGAGCCAGTTGCTCGGCCACCATTGACCACACGTTTTCAATTGGTGAGAGATCTGGAGAATGTGCTGGCCATGGCAGCAGTCGAACATTTTCTGTATCCAGAAAGGCCCGTACAGGACTTGCAACATGCGGTCGTGCATTATCCTGCTGAAATGTAGCATTTCGCAGGGATCGAATGAAGGGTAGAGCCACGGGTCGTAACACATGTGAAATGTAACATCCACTTTTCAAAGTGCCGTCAATGCGAGCAAGAGGACACCGAGACGTGTAACCAATGGCACCCCATACCATCACGCCGGGTGATACGCCAGTATGGCGATGACGAATACACGCTTCCAATGTGCGTTCACCGCGATGTCGCCAAACACTGATGCGATCATCATGATGCTGTAAACAGAACCTGCATTTGTCCGAAAAAAATGACGTTTTTCCATTCGTGTCGCCGGTTCGTTGTTGAGTACACCATCGCAGGCGCACCTTTCTGTGATGCAACGTCAACGGTAACCGCAGCCATGGTCTCCGAGCTGATAGTCCGTGCTGCTGCAAATGTCGTCGAACTGTTCTTGCAGGTGGTTGTTGTCTTGCAAACGTCCACATCTGTTGACTCAGAGATCGAGAGGTGACTGCACGATCCGTTACAGCCGTGCTGATAAGATGGCTGTCATATCGACTGCTAGTGATGCGAGGCCGTTGGGATCCAGCACGGCGTTCCGTATTACCCTCCTGGACTCACCGATTCCATATTCTGCTGACAGTCATTGGATGTCGACCAACTCGAGCAGAAATGTCGCGATACGATAAACCGCAATCGCGATAAGCAACAATCCGACCTTTATCAAAGTCGGAAACGTGATGGTACGCATTTCTCCTCCCTACACGAGTCATCACAACAACGTTTCACCAGATAACGCTGTCAATTGCTGTTTGTGTATGAGACATCGGCTGGAAAGTTTCCTCATGTCAGCACATTGTAGGTGTCGCCACCGGCGCCAACCTTGTGTGAATGCCCTTAAAAGCTAATCATTTGCATATCACAGCATCTTGTTCCTGTCGATTAAATTTCGCGTCTATAGCACGTCATCTTCGTGGTGTAGCAGTTTTAATGGTCAGTAGTGTATGTGAAACGCTGAAAATCAAATTTTTGTTGTAAGACGTTAAATTAGGGTCGTGCTACTGGAATTTATTGTCAGTTTTATGCGATACTTCAGACCAGACGTACAATGCAGAGACGTGGCGTAGAATTCCATCGCTCCTCGCGATTTTTGAAACTGGTGATGTATGCTATCCCTCAGCACTGTATGCCCACCATGCATTCAATGCAATGTTATGAAAGCAGAATTTCGAATTTGAGACTACTTTATTAAAGTATCCTTGGAGATACGCCTGACATAAAATCTTATTAGCCTAGACAGTGGCCATCGATTCGATGGCATGGTGGATGGAATGAAAGTATTACGCCTTTACACTGCACTTCACTAGACGATAGGAGAGTCTGTTTTAAGACCGTGGCCTGCTCTTCCGTATGCCGCTCCTTCCGCCGTGGTATTGTGGATATGGTTTGATGCTCCAACACGACATAAAAGTTCGACAAAAAAGGATTGAACGGCTGCTATTACACCAATTGAGGTAAGATGGTTCTGATAATGTCAACTATACACTAAGTTGCTTATCCTCGGGGTTGCTCTGTTTCTATGCATGAACTTAAATCAGTGTCACAATCAGACACTAAAGGGCTATTGACCGCTTATCAAGAATTTCCTGATTAAATCATCAGTAAAAGCCGAAAACAGCCCCCAGGGCACCCGGTATCAATTACAGGTTATTTAACAGACATGTCATTTTCGGTATTTTACGTAATTATTAAGCGACTTCTAAAATTCAAAATGCTGTCCTCGTGTACTGTGGATATAATCTTACGTTAAAGGTTCAGCATAATTTCTCAAGTACGAGAGTTGGAAAATGTGTATGTCTTGAGCTGCCGAAATTACCCAAACTATATTTATCTTGTGAGACATAAACATGATTATGTACAAAAGATGTAACGTTTAGTATCTGATTCAGCGCATCGCAGAATCGATGCTGATCCCACAAAAAGTGTTGAGAGAACGACCAACAGCTTTCTGAAGAAAAGTGGTTTGTCACAGGACACTATCAACACCTATAATGGCTGTTCCCTCAGATTGTATGGCCTTCCGAGGATTCACAAGGAAGGGGTTCCTTACCGTCCTATAGTGAGTAACATCGGATCTCCGACATATCGTGTAGCCAAGCATTTTGCTTCTCTGTTGAGTCCACAAGTACGTCAGTGTGAACATCGTATCAGGAAGTCAGCTGATTTTTTACGTCGTTTGGAGGTACTGCGGTTGAATGACTCTGATATTTTAGTGAGATCCGATGTGGTCTCTCTCTTCACTCGTGTTCCTCTGTCTGATTCGTTGCGGTTAATTGGTGCTGAATTAACTAATCTCTTTTGGCATATGTTGACATCCACTTACTTTTTATTCAGTGACCAATATTACGAGCAGACAGATGGAGTTCCGATGGGTAGCCCGTTGCCTCCTGTGATCGCAGATTTGTTTGTGGAAGACTTCGAGGGACGTGCACAGGAGTCGGCGCCTTTGCAACCCGCCTGCTTCTTTAGATACGTTGACGATCCCTTTGTTGTTTGGCCTCATGGTAGGGAGAATTTGAATGTCTTTCTAGAACATCTGAACTCGATCCACCCGAACATTCGTTTTACGATGGAGGTGGAAGAGGATGGTTGCCTTCCCTTTCTTGACGCGTTGGTTAGGAGGAAGGATGATAGATGATTGGAACATGCAGTCTACAGGAAACGTACTCACACCGACTTGTACTTACAGGCTAGTAGTTGTCACCGTCTGGCTCAGCGTGGTGGGGTACTTCGTACCTTGGTGCACAGGGCACATGTCGTTTCTGACGCTGAGGCTTTGCCAGCTGAGCTGTCCCGTTTTGAAGTTAAATTTCGTCAAAATGGTTATAGTGAAAGACAGTTTGAACGTGCGTTGCGCTATCGACCAACTGTACATCGGGTGATTGATGATAATTCTGATTCAACACCTACTGTCTTTTTGCCTTACGTAGGAAACACTTCCAACAAGATCGGTCGTATTTTACGGAAATGCAATGTGAAATGTGTTTTACGACCTCCATTTAAAATCAGAGTGCTTTTGAGTTCCGCTAAGGATGATCTTGGTCTGCGTACGGCGGGTGTATATCACATTCCTTGCAGCTGCGGCATGGCTTATATTGGTCAAACTATCAGGACAGTGTAGGACCGATGTCTGAGCATAAACGGCACGCACGGTTACAGCAGCCAAGTGGATCTGCTATTGCCGAACATTGCTTGGATACTGGTCACCCCATGTTATATAACAACACCGAGATACTGGCATGCACGTCCAGCTATTGGGACAGTGTTATTAGGGAGGCAGTTGAGATTAAACCAGTGAGCAACCTCGTTAACAGGGATGGAGGTTTCTGTTTAAACTCTGTTTGGAATGCGGCTCTCTCCGTTGTCAGAAAACAGAGGGACGGAGTCAATGCTACCTCACCTGCGAATTCGTAGTCCACTATCAATAGCTCTGACTTTGGTCATCTTTGGTGGCACTAAAGTCCTTGTCATTTACGACGGCAGCCGAGTTTAGGTTCGTTCTGCGCATCTGACGTCACAAAACACAGTCAGCCAATGAACAGAGGACGACGTTGCCAGAGCTCCACTGCAGTGCAGAGCACGGACGAGTGTCTTCAGTTTTAGAAACGTTCAGTCATAAATAAAGTAAGTGAACAAAAGCAATGTCTTGATAGCAGACTTTCTTTTGTAGAAAGTTTGGAAAAAGCATTGTTTATACCAATTCTACATCTACATCTACATCCATACTCCGCAAGCCACCTGACGGTGTGTGGCGGAGGGTACCCTGAGTACCTCTATCGGTTCTCCCTTCTATTCCAGTCTCGTATTGTACGTGGAAAGAAGGATTGTCGGTATGCTTCTGTGTGGGCTCTAATCTCTCTGATTTTATCCTCATGGTCTCTTCGCGAGATATACGTAGGAGGGAGCAATGTACTGCTTCAGTCTTCGGTGAAGGTATGTTCTCGAAACTTTAACAAAAGCCCGTACCGAGCTACTGAGCGTCTCTCCTGCAGAGTCTTCCACTGGAGTTTATCTATCATCTCCGTAACGCTTTCGCGATTACTAAATGATCCTGTAACGAAGCGCGCTGCTCTCCGTTGAATCTTCTCTATCTCTTATGTCAACCCTATCTGGTGCGGATCCCACAATGCTGAGCAGTATTCAAGCAGTGGGCGAACAAGCGTACTGTAACCTACTTCCTTTGTTGTCGGATTGCATTTCCTTAGGATTCTTCCAATGAATCTCAATCTGGCATCTGTTTTACCGACGATCAACTTTATATGATCATTCCATTTTAAATCACTCCTAATGCGTACTCCCAGATAATTTATGGAATTAACTGCTTCCAATTGCTGACCTGCTATATTGTAGCTAAATGATAAGGGACCTTCCTTTCTATGTATTCGCAGCACATTACACTTATCTACATTGAGATTCAATTGCCATTCCCTACACCATGCGTCAATTCGTTGCACCACCTTCCACATTTCGGTACAATTTTCCATTGTTACAACCTCTCAATACACCACAGCATCATCTGCAAAAAGCCTCAGTGAACTTCCGATGTCATCCACCAGGTCATTTATGTATATTGTGAATAGCAACGGTCCTATGACACTCCCCTGCGGCACACCTGAAATCACTCTTACTTCGGAAGACTTCTCTCCATTGAGAATGACATGCTGCATTCTGTTATCTAGGAACTCCTCAATCCAATCACACAATTGGTCTGATAGTCCATATGCTCTTACTTTGTTCATTAAACGACTGTGGGGAACTGTGTCAAACGCCTTGCGGAAGTCAAGAAACACGGCATCTACTTGTGAACCCGTGTCTAAGGCCCTCTGAGTGTCGTGGACGAATAGGGCGAGCTGGGTTTCACATGATCGTCTCTTTCGAAACCCATGCTGATTCTTACAGAGCAGACTTCTAGTCTCCAGAAAAGTCATTATACTCGAACATAATACGTGTTCCAAAATTCTACAACTGATCGACGTTAGAGATATAGATCTATAGTTCTGCACATCTGTTCGACGTCCCTTCTTGAAAACGGGGATGACCTGTGCCCTTTTCCAATCCTTTGGAACGCTTCGCTCTTCTAGAGACCTACGGTACACCGCTGCAAGAAGGTGGCAAGTTCCTTCGCGTACTCTGTGTAAAATCGAACTGGTATCCCATCAGGACCAGCGGCCTTTCCTCTTTTGAGCGATTTTAGTTGTTTCTCTATCCCTCTGTCGTCTATTTCGATATCTACCATTTTGTCAACTGTGCGACAATCTAGAGAAGGAAGCACAGTGCAGTCTTCCTCTGTGAAACAGTTTTGGAAGAAGACATTTAGTATTTCGGCCTTTAGTCTGTCATCCTCTGTTTCAGTACCATTTTGGTCACAGAGTGTCTGGACATTTTGTTTTGATCCACCTACCGCTTTGACATAGGACCAAAATTTCTTAGGATTTTCTGCCAAGTCAGTACATAGAACTTTACTTTCGAATTCATTGGGAGCCTCTCGCATAGCCCTCGTCACACTACATTTCGCTTCGCGTAATTTTTGTTTGTCTGCAAGGCTTTGGCTATGTTTATGATTGCTGTGAAGTTCCCTTTGCTTCATATTATATTAATTAATTTAACCAAACAAGCACTAAGCCTCCTAATTCAGGCGATAGCAAGGAAAGGTGTTCGTATCATTCTCCCGAACCACTTTTTCGCAATAAAGAACAGCGGTAATTGTTTATTTCCTGTTGTACTTCGACGAAACGTGAGCAATTCATAGTCAGCCGGCACGGTAGCTCAGCGTGTTCGGTCAGAGAGCTGGTTGGCCTCTGTAATAAAAAAAACTGAGTGTAACGGTCAACAAACGAACCTTAACGGATGTCATGTAACGCCCGCAACGACAAAACACAACGATCAACAGCGAACAAAAAAAAAAGTGTATGACTGCTAAGAGAAAGGTTCTGAGTTCAAACCTTGTTCGGTGCTTCATATTTTCTCTTACTTCATTAATTTTATTCGTTTGAATGTAATTTTTTGAAATTTCTAGTGGCAACTAAAATCGACCATATGGATAGTATACGCTATGGACTTTTAACTGAAAACTTCAAAATTTCGTGCAATGGTTTACTACATCTAATGCCACACAATAATTGCGTTGAACATCAAAACAAAATTAAGTCATTTATGGGTGGAAGGTACCAGTCAAGAAGATGTGTAAAAATCAAATTTTTGGGCCAAATAGTTTTTATGAAATCGAATGATAAAGTATGTCAGAGCAGTCGGAACACCATGCACAGGCAAGCAGTGCAGTGATGACAAAATCGCGCACATTGCGGAATGCGGGGAGCACGTCTCTGTAGCAGCGTAAGGGTTAATGCGGCCGTGGTGGCTTTACTTCATAAACTGCGCGCTCCCCCCTAAACGTAAGTTTGCCAACTATACTGCGGCGCTGCTTCTCTTGGCGCGTACAACTGGCAACGCAGCAATCTGTAGCGTCTCGGCGGGCATGCGCGAACCGCCAAAATAAAAGAATTGAATATAGTGTTCAGTGTGTGTGTTATCTTTCCTGCTTCAATCCGAGAACCGAGGTTTTAAATTTGCATGTAAATTGCCTGTCCGTTGCAGTTTGCCTTGAAAATGGCGGGGTGTTCTTCCGCCGAAATATCGGCGGTCGCTGAAAGTGTTACCCGACTGGATTCCCGGAAGTTATTTGGAAAAAAAAAATTATATATTCGTCTTGTATTTGACAATGAGAGCACTTTGAGACTTCCAACAAACTCACAATTTCAAACGTATGTGAAACTTATACTCCCTATGGCCCTTCATAAAATAGGAAAAAAAGTTTCTCATGTATTAAAGCTTTAGGATCCGGTTTTTTGTTGTTGCAGTCTTCTGTCCGAAGACTGGCTTGATGCAGCTCGCCATGCTACTCTCCCCTATGCGAGCTTCTTTATCTCTGAATAACTACTGCAACCTACATCTTTCTGAATCTGCTTAGTGTAGTCATCTGTTGGTCTCCCTCTACGATTATTAGCCTCCACAGTTCCCTTCCAATACTAAATTGGTGATCCCTTGATGTCGCAGAAAGTGTCCTATGAATCGATCCCTTCTTTTAGTCAAGTTACGCCACAAATTTCTTTTCTCTCCAATTCTGTTCGGTACCTCCTCTTTAGCTACGTGATCTACCCATCTAATCTTCAGCATCCTTCCATAGCACCAAATTTCAAAAGCTTTTATTCTCTTCTTGTTTAAACTGTTTATAATTCGTGTTTCACTTCCATACTTTGCTACACTCCAGACAAATAACTTCAGGAAACACTTTCCTAACACTTAAGTCTATATTCGATGTTAGCAAATTTCTCTGCTTCACTAACTCTTTTTTGCCATTGCCAGTATACATTTTATATCTTATCTACTTCGACCATACTCAGGTATTTTGTTGTCTAGATAACAAAACTGATCCACTACTTTCAATCCCGTTTTCCTAATCTAATTCCATCAGTATCAACTCATTTAATTCGTTTAAATGTCTGCACACGGTAGCTCAGATGACAGCCGGCAAGGTAGCTCAGCGTGTTCGGGCAGAGGATTAGCTGCCTTCTGTAATAAAAAAACTGAGTTAATCGATCCTCAACGAACTTAAACGGATGTCTTACGACGTCCTCCCCGAGCAGATGGAACAAACGCGAACAAAATAAGATTTAAAAAAAAAAAGAAAAAAGTGGTCAGCGCAAAGGAATATCATACCTAACAGCCCGTGTTCGATTCCCGGCTGGGTCGGAGATTTTCTCCTCTCAGAGACTGTGTGTTGTGTTGTCCTAACCATCATCATTTCATCCCCATCGACACGGAAGTCGCCAAAGTGGCGTCACGTCGAAAGATTCCACCAGGCGAGGCCCTAGCCACATGGCATTTCCATTTTCCATTCATCTAAATTCCATTATTCTCTTTTTTGTTTTCGTTGATGTTCATCTTATATCTTCCTTTCAAGGCACTGTCCATTCCGTTCAACTGATCTTCCAACCTTTCACTGTCTCTGACAGAATTACGATGTCATCGGCAAACCTCGAAGTTTTTATTTCTTCTCCCTAGACTTTAACTCCTTCTCCAAATTTTTCTCTGCTTTCATTTACCGCTTGCTTAATGTCAGATTGAGTATCGTAAGGGACAAAAAATAAAAACACCTACAACTGTCCTTATGATTTTAATTTATTTCGTCGCTACCAGTTTCAACGCTTCATTGCGTCACCTTCAGACTGTCTTTGATGCGGCACAAAATAATTTAAACTCATAAGGACGGCTGTAGGTGTTTTTATTTTTTGTCACGATAGTAAACGGCCGTTGTCCCAGAGACCTCCTGCTAAAAGGATGAACATACAAAACGCTACAATCTTGTCTCACTCCCTTCTCAACCATTCTTCCCTTTCATGCCCCTCAACTATTAAAACTGCAGTCTGGTTTCTATACAAGTTGTAAATAGCCTTCCACTGAGCTTTCCCTAAGTATACAGATGCTATAAACGTTGGTTTGCCTTTCCTTGAACTATATTCTAAAATACGTCATAGGGTCAGTATTGCCGCATGTGTACCTACATTTCTCCGAAATCGAAACTGATCATACAAAGACAGGAATTTGAGAGATGCTGCTTTAACTGAAATAGTAAATAGTATGCGTGAATATGTACCTGGAATTGATGTAACTACAACAAAGTTAAAAATTCGAAGCATTGGAAATGCTTACTTGAATGAACATAAAAACGTACTGAAGTCACTTAAGAGTGGTGTGTCTACAGACGGTATTTATAAACCCAGCCTTGTTTGGTTTGAAACTGCAGACCGGTTCTTAAAACATGTAGTCGAGACAAGAGAGACGAGAAACACTTTGGTAAGTAATATTTTACATTTATTATGTTTCCAAAGCATCTTATTTAGTAATATGTACAGCCGTTTAATCAGCTGATACAGGTGACGCCATTTTGCAAACTGCGCAATTACGAAGAATTTGTGGCGTCCTGTGTGAACGGTAGCTCACAGCGCCACTTCAGAATGACTTGACTTGTGACGATACTTTCGTTGCGTGTGTGAACCCGGCTTTAAAGGGCTATCGCATTTTGCGATCGCCAGAGCAGCGTACGTTTGCAAAACGTTGTAACGAGCAAAAATGTTATGTTAGCTAGATGGAAAGCAGCAGTGTTCGCTATAAAACTCTGACAGGTAGTGACGTACTGAAATTAGGACTGAACTTTCACAAATCCAGGTCAACATTTTCTTTCGTAATGCTATTGTTATGAAGTAAATGTTTAGCTACCAACAGATGACAGAAATCAGCGATCTAATTCAACAAAGACGGCAGTGGCTCATTCAAACCAGCAACCTCATTTCGTATTTAGGGTCAACTGAAGCGTTCGATTCCACCCGTCCACTTTGACCCGTGACGTGAGGTGGTTGTGGTGTGTGACGTCACGACGGCGCGGAATTTAGTTTGTGAGAGTGGCGTGTTTGTAGGTGTCGATTTGATGTGATCGATGGTGCTCTCTGATGGTGTGTTTATGTTTTGTGCAGTAGGTGATGTTTTTGGTTTAGTTTGCGTGTGTGGTGTGTTTATAGGTGGAGTATTGTACTCTCTGGTGGCGTGTTTATGGGCAGCGTGTTACGTGGCGTACGGGTTCATTGCACGTGTGTGGTGTCGGTAAGGACTGTGTTTTCAGCGGTAAATTTTTCAGTGAGTTAACGATTTGGTTTTGTTATGTCGACGTTATTGTAGTTTCTTTCTGTTCGTCGTGTCTGAATTTTGATATATTGCTATGTTTATGCACTTGGTAGGTATGGATATGACTGACAACGTCAACAATTTTCGGTTGTCGGCGGTGATAGCGGACAGTGCGTTGTCTGTAACAAAATTTCTTCAACTATTCGGATCTTTGGATGAAGTCATGAAGTGTTGAGTGTGTCGTGAAGAAATGAGGCTAACTAAAGTTCCAACGTCTCGGACCAGGGACGGCTATATGTGATGTCGTAAGGATTACAGTTCAAGGGAAGTGTTCCATTCCAATTTTGATTTACTAGGTGTCTTTTTATGGTAGTATTAAGTGTGTTGGTGGCGAAAGTTTTGGGATTTATAATGTGGTATCGGTAGCTGCTGTTGAACTATATAGGGCAAGGGAAGTGTTCGATTCAAGTGTATATTGTTTTTAGTTGATTTTGGGAAGGCAGTGGTCGTTTTAGATTATCGTTTTAGTCGTTTGGTTTAGTGGCGTGTGTTTATTTTTAGTTTGTCCCCACCCAAAAACCCCCCGCTTGTCCCGTTAGTTTCACTATATTTTTGGAGAAATATGTGTTTGATGGTTTTTCGATCTATTTTTGTGTTTGTTGTCATGTTTACTTAACGACGTCATAGTCGCGATATGGGAGTTGTTGTGAATGGTCGTTTCCGCCATGTTGGTGACGTCATTGGTCAAAGCGGACTGGTGGAAGCGGACGTTTCCGATAACCAATGTTTCCTTTGTGTGCTCTATGGAACACGGTGAATGACCGACAATATATGATACACTTGCGAGAATTTGCAACGTACACGCACTGAATACGAGGTGGTGCATAGGACCTTGTGTATTTAGTTATTTCGACAACGTACATTATTTTCAGGATACATAAAGCCATTCTGCCTCGTAATAGCGGAATGCTCTTGCTAACTGAATAACATATTTCCATCATATCGTACACTGCAGATTGGTACTATACGACACTAATGTTCCTTGTAGGTAATGCAACCAAAAAGCACCAAAGGAAAGACAGTGTTACACGAGATCCACATGATCTTGCAAAAGACAGTTTTGTGGTGGTATTTTAGTGCCTCGGTATTACTTTGTACACCCAGAGAACTTTGAGCTATTTGCCTAAAGTCAAAGCCATTTTTTTCCTTCCTTTTTCTTCCTTTACTAGTATGTAATAAATAAAATATTTCATTCAGCAGTTGGCGATGCTATTCTTGAGCTATCATATCGACGCAGTATTTTACAGCTATTTAATGGTCGCGAATAACTAGTTTTTTAAGCAACTCGTTTACGTTGCTCGGCTGGAAACTGTCATCGATTTAACAGCCCTTTGCACTTTAGCTTTATATGCTGCAGTCTAACTTTTCTATAGTTCGTTAGGTTTAATCTAGCAATCTTTAATCTTGTGTTCCATCACTGCTTTTCGTCGGTGTATGTTCTTTATGGTAGAAGCCGACCTCTGGGAAGATTAGTTTGGATTCCGTAGAAATGTTGGAACACACGAGGCAGTACTGACCCTACGATTTACTTTAGAAGAAAGATTAACGAAAGGCAAATCTACATTTCTAGCATCCGTAGACTTAGAGAAAGCTTTTGACAATGTTGACTCGAATACTCTCTTTCAAATTCTGAAGGTGGCAGGGGTAAAATACAGAGAGCGAAAGGCTATTTACAATTTGTACAGAAACCAGATGGCAGATAGAAGAGTCGAGGGGCATGAAAGGGAAGCAGTGGTTGGGAAGGGAGTGAGACAGGTTTGTAGCCTCTCCCAATGCTATTCAATTTGTATATTGAGCAAGCAGTAAAGGAAACAAAAGAAGGCTGTGATGAGAGATCGTGTGTCGTGCTTGGGTAGCTCAGTTGGTAGAGCACTTGCCCGCGAAAGCAAAGGTCCTGAGATCGAATCTCGGTCCGGCACACAGTTTTATTCTGCCAGGAAGCTTCAGGGCCAGACTGATTAATTGACTCAGCATCGCCCAGCCGAAACCGCTATGGACAGAAACTTGAAATTTGGAGAGGGTGTGAATCTTACACTGTAGATATCGTTTAAGTAGGGATTGTTCGAAAGTGAAGACAAAAAAGGGGTGAAATAGGGGATGGATGGCTACCCAAGCACGACTCACGCCCCGTCCTCACAGTCCCCAATCCTATTCAATACCTCCTCGTTAGTTATGTGATCTACCCACCTAATCTTCAGCATTCTTCTGTAGCACCACATTTCAAAAGCTTCTATTCTCTTCTTGTCCAAACTATTTATTGTCCACGTTTCACTTCCATACATAGGTACACTCCACACAAATACTTTCAGAAACGACTTCCTGACACTTAAATCTATACTCGATGTTAACAAATTTCTCTTCTTCAGAAACGCTTTCCTTGCCATTGCCAGTCTACATTTTATATCCTCTCTACTTCGACCATCATCAGTTATTTTGCTCCCCAAATAGCAAAATTCCTTTACTATTTTCACTCTCTCATTTCCTAATCTAATTCCCGCAGCATCACCCGATTTAATTTGACTACATTCCATTATCCTTGTTTTGCTTTTGTTGATGTCCATTTTATATCCTCCTTTCAAGACACTGTCCATTCTGTTCAGCTGCTCTCCCACGTTCTTTGCTGCCTCTGACGGAATTACAATGTCATTGGCGTACTTCAAAGTTTTTATTTCTTCTCCATGGATTTTAATTCCTACTCCGAATTTTTCTTTTGTTTCCTTTACTTCTTGCTCAACATACAGATTACATTATTTTGGCTGAAAAGGAAACGCCTGAAATGATTCAAAATTTAAGTCAGGTGTCTACTAATGATCATAATCTATAACTTCATTGCCTGTGCACTAACCAGCTTGCATTAGAATAGATAACACAGTAAACAGTTCTTTCTCAAACTCTGTTTGAAGTAACTAAACAGAATGCAAATCTAACTACACTGGCTCAGAAGAAGCCTGTGCATTGCTTCATTAAATAACTAGACTGGTACATGAGGACCCTTAAACTTTCATGGTTTTGAAGAACAACAAAACTACACCAGTATGTATGAGAAAAGGTAAGTATTCTTACCATTAATTATTAGTTAAGTAAAGCACAAGTCATAACTCTTGAAATAGCAAATGTGCTTTCATAAGCAGTCTTTTGACCTACTCAAAATTATAATTGGCTGTTCAAAGGACAATGCAATATTAAATTCAAATTCAACTACTTTCTCATAATAATTTAGCACATTCAGAATTAAATTCACTAGGATAGGAATCCTGTATAGGTTTGTAATTTGGGATAAACATGGGAGTAAGACAGAGTTTTTATTAACACCACGATTGTTATTAAAATCAAGCAAATTGCACAAATACGTGGTCCATTTACAGAGTGCCAAATATAAAACAATTTAGTGGAAGACTGATGGCATGATTGGCAGTGGCTGTTAACCTGGCGGTGATGCAGTCATTGCAGTACTGCTGGCCTCGCCGTATTACTGATCATATTGGTGTTGAAATAATATTTTTATAGGGCCAAAAACCATGTCATGATAATGGTATAGGCCTAACCAAATTCAGCAGCCGAGGCCCATAAATACTGCCCTTAAGCTCTTGTGGCATAAAAACTCCAGGAATATGAACCACTAGGAGTCGCTGCTGCTAGCCACCAGTTCACCACAGCACTGCTCAGCCCACACTCCTTACTTGTCACAAGGGACGAGTTGCCACTTGCACGCCATCCACACCTTTTCCACTCTACCAGGCTACTTCCATAGCTACGGGGCTTCCGTGAATATTTCACACTCAACCCTACATCCCCTATTTATGGACCAAGTCATTACTAGTACATTACATAACAATCATTTGAGTAGTTATTTAAATTCACAAACATAATTTAAACAACATCATTCAAAAATCACGTAGCTGAACTATGTATACATAGTCAAAGAATTTCTATGATACAACATTCTGTATAAGCAAAACTACAAATTGACATAGAAATATCAATATAGATACAAAATAGGTCAAAAATAGGTGTTACAGCCTGGTGCAAGACTATCGAGTTGACGCCGTTTCGTCGACTTGTGCGTCGATAGGGATGATATGATAATGAAGACAACGCTGCACCCAATCCCTGAATGGAGAAAATCTGTGACCCAGCTGGGAATCGAACCTGGCCCCCTTTGTTCAGCATTCTGCCAGGCTGACCACTCAGCTATCAAGGAGGGCAATATGTAAACTGAAACAGCAACAGTAAACTACAAACAAAAAAAACAATATATAAAGAAACAAACTATAGTATCCAGAATACCACTACTACTACTACTACAAAATATTTCACATAAATTATTGTAAATGTCAATTCATAATTATTATTGTTATTGTTGTTGTTAATATCTACAGCCATTTTCCTGACTTGCTAACAATATCTTCAATTATATTTTATCATAAAGTTAAGGAAACTGCCATCTTTTGCAAATGAAATTTATTTTTCAGTACATGTTTCGCCTATTCATGTTAGGGATCTTTAGAGGCCTAGAATAGATATAAAATTATTTAATTATACTTTCTCTGATGTGAGATTTGTAGTGAGCGATTGGCAGTTTCACTGACCTGTTTCTATTTACTCTATGTTTGTGTTTTCTTTTACTTTTGTTCATTTTTGTGACCTGTTCATCAAACCATTTGTTGTTCTACATGTGCTAAATGCATACAGTATACGTTTCTTCCAGTAAGTATTTCTCTGCATGTAACCTATACTGCAGAAAACCTGCACATTTGCACTGCTCTTGGTCACACACTGTATGGAGCTGACAGGCATCCTGGGAGTGTCGAGTGGGTTGCGGTATTGCGGTAGGAGTGGAGGAAAGGTGGATGGTGTGTGTGTAAATTTTTATTTATATTAATATTTTTAAAATATGTTTTTACGCTAGACTAAATCTGTTTCAATATTGCTCTTGTGCTGTTGCTCTTTGGGTCATTGAGAACATTTCACTTTTTATTAATGCCATTCTGTATGAAATACTTTTCCTGTAGAGTGAGCACATTTCCTTTCTTTTGTTGTTATTGCATAAGTCCACCACGTCTATTTTTATTCCAATGTGATGGTGATTTTCTTTTATTAGATCTTCAGGATAAGTGGAGTGGGTGCATTGACTCTTCAATCCAATTTCACACTGGTTACAAACATGGAATACCTGCTAGTATTGTGTTGCAGCTCCTTCTCCTGGTGTAGTAACCCAGTGTACTACGGACTCAAGTTGTTGGAAGACCCCTACAGAAATACTGAGCCATACTGCCTCTATAGCTATCAATATTTGTGAAAGTGTTGCCGGTGCAGGATTATGTCTCATAAATGTTTCATGGGATACCGATGTCGGGTAGTCTGGGTGGCAAAATTGTTCGTTCATGTTGTCCAGTGTGTTTTTCAAACGAATCGCAAACAATTGTGGCCCAGTGATACGGAACATAGTCATCCATAAAATTTCCAAAATTGTTTGGAAACATGAAGTCCGTGAATGGGTGTAAATGGTCTGCAAGTGTCATTTGGACCAGAGGAGCCAGTCCGTTCCGTGTAAACACATTATGAAACAACCACCAGGTTGCAGAGTGCCTTGTTGACAACTGTGGTCTACGGCTTTGTGGGATCTGTGCCACATTCTGAACCTACCATCACCTCTTACCAACTGAAATCGGAACTCTCTTGATCAGGCCACAGTTTTCATCATCTAGGGTTTAACTGACGGTCACGAGCCGAGGAGAGGGGCTGCTGGAAATGTCCTGCTGTCAGCAAACGGCTCTCGCATTTGTCTGCTGCTGCAGCAGCCCATTAATGCCAAATTTTGCCACATGTGCTACATCGATTTCTATGGTTATTTAATGTACTGTTCCTTGTCTTTTAGCTCTGACAACTCAGTGCAAATGCCGCTTCTCTCGGTCATTAAGTGAACGCCATCAGCCACAGCACTGTCCATGGTCAGAGGTACTGCTTGAAAATTTTGTATTCTCAGCACACACTTGACACTGCGGATCTTGGAATATTGAATCCCCTAACGATGTCTGAAACGTAATGTTCATGCGCCTAGCTCCAACTACCATTCTGCATTCAAAGTCTGTTAATGCACATCACGCAGCCATAATCACGTTAGAAACCATTTCACACGAATCACCTGAGTACAAATGACAACTCTGTCAATGCACTGCCCTTTTATACATTGTGTACATGAAACTACCACCATCCGTATAGGTGACTTTCATCACCTCAGTGCATGTTTTCTATTCCTGATGTTAAAATTTCTTGCAGTCATACCAATGTATTCAGAGTTGCAAATATTATATATTAATTCATTCATATATACCTGAACCAATGTATTTATCTCTCTCTTCTGTCACAATTTTTAGTCTCTTCTCATTTGAGTTGTTTGCCTTGAAGGACATATTAGTTTTACATTTTTTGAAGCTGTTACTAATTACGTGTGGGAGCTATTTCTGGTGACATTTTTTTGCTGACAGCTAGTTTTCTGCATTGTGTGTAGTTGCTATATTTGGGCTGTTTTTAATTTCTGCCTTCTGTATATATTTTCTTTTATATGGTATCAAGTAACTTCAAGTAATTTGGATACTGTGAAGTTGCCATAGTCATTATTTTGTGTTATGTTAATGGTCATGTTTAGTTCTTCTTGATTTTTTTTTCTGAGAAGGGAACCTCCCCATCGCACCCCCCTCAGATTTAGTTATAAGTTGGCACAGTGCATAGGTCTTCTTGAAAAACTGAACACAGATCAATCGAGAAAGCAGGAAGAAGTTGTGTGAACTATGAAAAAAATAAGCAAAATATACAAACTGAGTAGTCCATGCGCAAGGTAGGCAACATCGAGGGTAGTGTGAGCTCAGCAGTACTGTGGTGCCGTGGTAAGCGTGAGTAGCTGTGGAACGAGAGGTCCTTGGTTCAAAACTTCCCTTTAGTGGAAAGTTTAATTTTTTATTTTCAGACAATTACCAAAGTTTGCGCACTCAAACATAATCAACTTCGCTCTCCAAAATTCCAGGACATGTTCAGATTTGCTTCGACATATGCAGGATTTGACGGTCTACACACGGAAAAATTTGAAAACGTTAAAAACATATGTTTTGACAGAGCACAGGGAAAACTGTGCGACTGTGAAATTGTTGCATTCATTTCTTGCAGTTTATGTGACAAACTCTTATGTTTTCATCACTTTTTTGGGTGTGATTATCACATCCTCAAGACATCGGGTAAGATAGAAGAATCATTTTACCCATTCGCCAAGTGTACAAGTTAGGTGGGTCGACAACATATTCCTGTCATGTGACACACATGCCGTCACCAGTGTCGTATAGAATATATCAGACGCGTTTTCCTGCGGAGGAATCGGTTGACCTATGACCTTGCGATCAAATGTTTTCGGATCCCATTGGAGAGGCACGTTCTTTCGTCTTCTAATCGCACGGTTTTGCGGTGCGATTGCAAAACACTAACACTAAACTTATTACAGTGAACAGGGACGTCTATGAACGAACTGACCGATCATAACTTTGCGAAAATAAAGAAAGTAAACATTTCACTCCAGCGAAGACTTGAACCAAAGATTTCTTGTTCCGCAGCTGCTCACGCTAACCACGGGACCACGGCGCTCCTGAGCTCACATTATCCTTGATGTTGCCTATCTTGCGCATGGACTACTCAGTTTGTATATTTTGCTTATTTTTTTCATAGTTCCACACAACTTCTTCCTGCTTTCTCGATTGATCTGTGTTCAGTTTTTCAAGAACGCCTATCCACTGTGCCAACTTATAACTAAATCTGAGAGGGGGGAGGGGGGGGGGGGTGCGACGGGGAGGTTTCCTTGTTAGAGGTATTCTGCATAGTCTTTATACGATATGTCTGACAGCTGCAAGCTTTTAACAGTGCGGATGAACACATGTACACCCGCACACATGATACACCAACACAACTCAAGTCTCAGGCAACTGAAACCACAGTATGAGCAGCAGCACCAGTGACTGGGGTGGGAGAGGCAACTGGGTGGGAATAAGAAGTGGTGGAATGGGCTGTGTAGTGCTTTTTGTTGTGACTATCTACGACTCAGCAGCTCCGCTGTATGGTGAATAGCAATTTTCCTCCTCATAATATTGTTACACTCCATCCTGGATTTTCCATTGTTTTCCGCCCCTTGGTAGCTGAGTGGTCAGCGCGACAAACTGTCACTCCTAAGGGCCCGTGTTCGATTCCCGGCTGGGTCGGACATTTTCTCCACTCAGGGACGGGGTGTTGTGTTGTCCTAATCATCATTATTTCATCAGCATCGACGAGCAAGTCGCCGAAGTGGCGTCACATCGACAGACTTGCACCAGGCGAGCCGTCTACCCGACGGGAGGCCCTCGTCACACGCCATCATCATCCGTTGTTTGGAACTGTTATATTGTTAGATTGAATGATTTTGAGGTCGAGGTAGTGTATTGCGTCTTCTATTTCTGTTTCCATGGCAAACCAAATGTTGTGGTGTATGTCATTTATTTGTCTTTGTAAACTGTATATGCTCTTGGTGACACAGACAAAAAACACAGTGACCTGTGACCCCCTACACCTATGTAGACACTCCACAAGCCACCCACCGTATGATTCATGGCAGAGGGTATCGTGGATAGCTACTAGTCACTTCCACTCCTGTTCCACTTGCCAACAGAGCTGTCTATATGCCTCCATATGAGCCCCAATTTCTCAAATCTTATCTTTGTGGTCCTTAGGTGGAATATATGTTGATGACAGTGAAATCATTCGGCAGTCAGCTTCAAATGCCGGTTCTCTAGATTTTCTTAATAATGTTCCTCAAAAAGAACGTTGCCTTCCCTCCAGGAATATCCATTTGAGTTCCTGAACCATCTTCATAACACTAACGTGTAGTTTGAACCTCCCAGTAACAACGCTAGCAGCCCACTTCTGAATTGCTTCGATGTCCTCCTTCAAACCAACCTGTCACAGAACCCAAAAACTAACAATATTCAAGAATAGGTCACACTGGCAGCCTATATGCAATCTCTTTTACAGATGGACCACACTTTTCTAAAATTCTCCCAATAAAATGAAGTCGACCGTTCGTCTTCCCTATCACACTTCTCATATGCTCGTTTCATTTCATATAGCTTTGCAACGCTACACCCAGATATTTAAATGACGTGACTGTGTTGCGTAGTACACTGCTGATGCTCTATTCAACCATTACAGGTTTCTTTTTCCTAGTCATTCACATTAGCTTACATTTTCGCACTTTAATGGCAGCTTGCTCTAAATCACACTAACTAGAAATTTTGTCCAAGTCATCTTGTTCCTTGCTACAGCCACTCAAATTTGACACCTTGTAGTGCCCCCAGAATCTTACGAAAGTCTGGAGACACTTGTGTTCCAGCCGTTTCGAACACGCGTTATTTTAAAGTAGGGCGTAAGGGTGAGCATGGGATACTGCGCCCATTTATTGTCTGTGCAGCCGAAACTGGAAGGGAGATAATTCGTCAGCGCTGGCAAGTGTTCAGTGCGGCCTGCCAAGAATAAGCAAATACGGCCCGGAAGCTCCGTGGTCGGCTGCAAAGAGTAATTTAGCTTTGTATTGTTAGAAAACAAATGGAGAGACTCGAAATAGTGACTGTTTATTAGACGTTGAACTGCTGTTGAGAGTACGTGGACTGGACATGGATAATCAGCCACAATAAAAACTTATGTATTAATTGTGTTCAAAAATGTGTAATTAACTGATTCTGGGTGCCCGGTAATGTGTACTTCATAAAGTTTATCCAGCCGCGGTGGTCTCGCGGTTCTAGGCGCGCAGTCCGGAACCGTGCGACTGCTACAGTCGCAGGTTCGAATCCTGCCTCGGGCATGGATGTGTGTGATGTCCTTAGGTTAGTTAGGTTTAAGTAGTTCTAAGTTCTAGGGGACTGATAACCACAGCAGTTGAGTCCCATAGTGCTCAGAGCCATTTGAACCATCATAAAGTTTAGTTTTTTTTTTATATACAAAGTGGAAATGTTCTGGTGCATTGAATGATATTCCACGAGTAGCATATTTTTAAATAAGAAGAAAGACAGAGAGCGAGAGAGTGAAAATTTCCCCTTCCTGGCAGTGAAGGAACTTCAGCCCTCGTTGACTGACACCTCCAACCTATTGCTCGATATCAAGCACGTCTTCCTTCATCGTCTCCCCATCACCCCACCCTTTTACCTTCTGTATCACCACTCATCACTGTTTATGCCCCAAGTCTTACCACTATTCAACACTACTTCTCCCAGCATACTTCAGAATATAAACTCACAACTCCATTCCTCTTACTTTTTCTTTGAATGGAAGGTATGTAAACAAATCCATGGAACAGCCATTGGCACCTACGTGGCATTGGCACCAACCTGTTTAAGGGTTGTATCGAGGAAACCTTCCTAAACTCCAAAATCCCAAACCCTGGTTTGGTTCAAAGTAACGGGTGATATGTTCCAGATCTGGACTCAGGGCCAAGACACCTTATCCCCCTATCCTCATTCCTTCACAACCTCAACAACACCTCTCCCACCCACTTTACCTTACTCCTCAATCCACACGCCACCTCTCTGGGTGTTTGGCACCTCCTCTCTGATGGCTCCATCCACACCTCTGTCCACATTAAACCCACCACCAGTACCTGCATTCCAACAGCTGCCGTCCCTTCCACACCAAAAAATCCCTCCCATACAGCCTGGCCACCCAGGAATGCTGTATCTGCAGTGAGGGGAGTACCCTTGCCCTGTAGGCTGTAGGTCTCACGGAAGGCCTGCACAGACAGGCACTATCCCTAACATAGTCCACAAACAGATCTCCCGTGGCATATCCCCACACATCTCCAATCCTCCCCTCCCAAGAACCAGCATTAAAAGAGTGCCCCTGTGTCACTTGGTACCACTCTGGACTGGAACAGTTGAACCACATCCTCCATCAGGTCCAATTACTAATAAGTGTGCCTTGAAAATAGGGACATCCTACCCCTCCCATCCTGAAGTAGTGTTCCATTGTCCACCCAATCTCCAAAACATCCTTGTCCACCCACAATGTCACTCCCCATCCACCCCCTCGCTGCAGAGTTCGTACCCCTGTGGAAGACCCAGGTGCTAGACCTGCCCAATCCACCCAAATAGCACTTCCTATTCCAATCAAGTCAAGGGCTTATCCTACCCAATCAGACGCTGGGCCATCTGTGAAAGCAGGCATATCTGTTACTAGTTCTACGGCAATCATTGCACAGCCTTTTCTATTGGTACGACAACTGACCAGCTGTCCAGCTGTCCACTAAGACAAATGGCCACTCGAATTTAAAGGCTGCTTCACAACACAGACCACCTGGAGACTTTCCTCCACCACCAGTTTTTCGGAAATGCGCAGATCGGAGCTATCGTTAGGCAAGATGGCGTCAGTTGCGGAAGTTTTGAATGTAAAAGTTGTCGAAAATAATGTTATACAGTGTCAATCTTGCAAAAAGTGCGTGAAACCTGTTAAAAGTGGCTTCGTGTGTGTCCAGTGTAACTATAAATTTCATTTTCGTTGCGGAAAGGTTGATCCTTCCCTGAGAAGCGACGATAACTGTGCGACTATGTGGAACTTTGCGGATTGTAAACAAAAGGCTGCATCTCTTAATGATCAAGAAACGTGTACTTGTGATGTAGAAAGGAAGACCGACAGTATAAAAAAGGAAAACCTATCATATCTTAAAATCATTGGACTCTTGCAGGATGAATTAAAAAAACTGTACGAGAAATATGAAGTAAATCCACACAAGTCAGAGCAATGGCGTGGTAAAACAACGACCAAAGATGTGAAAATCGGTGCTTCATCTTCCGAAAATGATCTGTTGTTAATTATTGCTGAGCTACGAGAGGAAACAAAAATTCTGAGTGATGAAAACAGAAGACTCAAGCTTAAATTGGAAGAGAGTGATCATCGGTTATGTCTTAATATCTCCAAACCCATGGAAGGATTGCCAGAAAGTGAAGCTACGACTAAAACGGCTCTCAACAGGCCTAGCAGTAAATGGGTTACTGTAAAATCGAAGAGGAGCTCTTACAAACATATTAACAATAAACATAGGCAGGACATTCTGTTACCATAAAATAACAAATATAATTCGCTTCAAAACACAGATGACATAGAAACTGTATCAGCATACTCATCTGATAATGTGGTGCAGGACACTCAAAACTTAGCGAACAGCGAAGTAAGGTACAAGAAAAAACGTAAAATTAAGATTTATTCAGACAGTTACGCCAGAGGATTAGCAGCTATGTTAACGGAACGCGGACCTCATGTGATTAACGAGTTTGAAATACAAGGTACTGTTAAGTCAGGAGCTGGTCTACGAGACGTTGCAACATCAATCAAGAAAGAAAGCACAGCCCTCGCGGACAGAGACTTTGTAGTGGTAATGGCCGGAGCAAACGACGTCAGCAGAAATGAAAGGAAGATAGCTACTTCGACACTGAAGAAGACTCTCGAAGTGTTAACCCACACCAACGTGATTGTTGTTAATGTTCCTCATCGACACGATTTGCCCCAGTGGTCGTGCGTGAATAAGGAAGTGGAGCAGACCAACAAGGAGTACAAAGCTATCTGTAAGCACTTTAAGAATGTTTCCTTAATTAACACCATTAGTTGTAGCAGAGAATGGCATACCAAGCATGGGCAACATTTCAATAAGCTAGGTAAATGTGTTTTAAGTGATACAATTCTCGGAATAGTATTGGATAAGCTAGAGAAGGAAAAAAGACCAGTAATGTGTTTGGATTATGTTTCAACTGAGATGACAAAAAACTTGTATGCATAGACCAGGCTGGGTGTTCTAGTAATGGAAGGACACAACCTGGTCAACTTTCATGCAGTAACACTAGGTCATGTCAACTAAGAGAATATACAAAAGAAGAAATGCCTAAAGTAGGGTTCAAAATATGCTACCTCAATATTCAGGGTATGACAGATAAAAACGTAATAGTCAACGAATTTTCAAATGAAAACGTGGTAGATGTTCTCTGTTTAAGTGAACATTGGTGCAAAGAGGATGAGCTTGGGTACAAAGTATTGGAGGATTACACACTACTAAGTTACTATTGTAGAAAACAGCACTTACGTGGTCGGGTAGCAATATATACAAAAACACCTCTTGCACCAAACTGTGGCAGGATGGATCTCAATACCCTTTGTGATGAAATGCATTTTGAAATATCAGGTCTAGTAATTGAGAGCCTTAAGCTAATGGTAGTAGTAGTGTACAGGCCACCTAGTGGTGACCCACATATCTTTCTGGAGAAACTTGAGGAACTCTTAATGTACATACGTATACCAAAATGGAAAAAATACAATATTGTCATTGGAGGGGATATCAACTCAAGTTTTGATGTCCTGCGGGACAGAAAAACTGTGACAGAGCTCCAAAATGTGCTTCGACAATTTAACCTGTACTATGTTAACTGCAAACCCACCAGAGGCTCATCCTGTCTAGACAATATATTTACAAATATTAAGAGAACTTGTATGTCCACTGATGTAATTGGTTTCCCTTTCTCAGACCATGATGCAGTATATCTTAGTCTTAATAATGTAACTTCAGACTGCACTAAACGAGAATCTAAAATTGTGATTACTAGACCAGTGAGCAAAGGGAGGGTGGATAGGTTTAGACATGCCCTCACTTATTTCAGTTGGGACACACGTTTTAATAGGTTTCAACACTGTTCAGGTGATATTGTTTTCACCAAGTTTTTCTCCGTATTCTTAAATATATTTGAAAATAACATCCCTCTGAAAAAATGTACAGTGAATATTAGTAGTAATTACAAGAAAAGGAAAACGAAGGAATGGTATACTCCACAGTTAGGGCAACCGAAAAATACTGTCATGCTGTATTCTAGTCTGTACAAATCCAGTAAATCAGAACTGCATAAAGAACTCTATGCTAAAGCTAAATACAAGTATAGGAAGGCAATAAATGAAGCAAAGAAACTGCATAACATAGTAAACATTGAAAAATCTAACAATAAATGCAAAAAGGCCTGGAGTGTAATAAACTCCATTGCACACACTAAATACAAAGAGGAAATCGCCATTACCCCAGAAGAATTTAATAAATATTGCATCCAGTCCATTGAAGAAATTAGTAGTTCAAGAAACAAACCCCCTGAAAATGCACTTAGCATTATGGACAGCTGTTTTGAAAAGCTTCCCCCGAGCACCTTCACTTTCACGGAAGTGAGCCCAAATAATATCCTAAAAATTGTAAAAAATTTCAAACCTTCAGTTAGTGTTGATTACTATGATATGTCAGTTAATTTGTTGAAAGATGTTATTGATTGTGTGATTTATCCTTTAACCTTTTGTGTTAACAAATGCCTAGTTGAAAGTAAGTTCCCTGACATACTAAAAATTTCTAGAGTTGTGCCCATATATAAAAAAGGGGAAAAGAACTGTCCCGCTAGTTACAGACCTATATCCATAACCCCAGTTTTTTCAAAAATTTTAGAAACAATTATGTATGATTAAGTTAGTGTCTACTTGGGTAAACTAAATATAATTAGTGATAAACAGTTTGGATTTAGAAAAGGTAAATCCACAATGAATGCAATGGACTCCCTCGTAAAATTAGTCCTAGATGTGTTCGAGGCTAGGGACTATGCCCAGGCTACATTTTGTGACCTGAGCAGAGCCTTTGACTGTGTAGACCATGACACTGTGCTGAAAAAGCTAGTTTACTATGGTTTTGATGACAACAGTATAAATATGTTCAGGTCTTTTCTAGAGAACTGTCAACAAGTTGTGTGCATTGGTAGGGAGAAATCAAATTTGGTTAATGTTAGGTACGGAGTGCCTCAAGGGTTGGTGCTTGGACCTTTACTGTTTATACTAATGATTAATGACCTGCCCTTATTCATAAATTCTCACACGATATTGTATGCTGATGACACAACTTTTCTACATAAAAGCTCTGATCTAGGTACACTAAAAACACTGACTGAAAATACCCTTGCTCAGTCCTCATTATGGTTCAAAGCTAACGGCTTCCTACTAAATGAAAACAAAACCCAGACACTTTACTTTAGCCTCAAAGAGATTCCCAATTACCAAGAATTAGAAACTGTTAAATTTTTAGGTGTTACTATTGACAATAAATTAACATGGGAACCACACATTAAAAGTATATTGGCTAAGCTTTCAAGAGTCATTTATCTAATTAGAAATTTAAAAAGACATGTCCCCAATGACTATGTGAGATCAGCATATTTTGCCTTCTTCCAAAGCATCATCTCTTGTGGAATCTTACTGTGGGGTAGTAGCTGTCATGTAAATGACATTTTACTTTTACAGAAGAAAGTGATCAGAATAACGGATTCTGATAAAACAGAACATTGTAAACCTCTGTTTATTAAATTGCAGTGTCTTACAGTAATAAACTTATTCATCTACAATGTTTTATTGTACATTAGAAACAATGTCTCTAATTTTGTGTTGAGAAATGATATTCATAGCCATAGTACTAGAAAAAGAACATCTGTAGACGTACCATATCGTAGATTATCAAAATCGCAGAACTCCTACCTAGTTCTCGGACTAAGGATGTTTAATAGACTAAGTGCTGACTTTAAAGAACTGCCTGTAAATATTTTTAAAGCTAAATTATACAAGCTACTAGTGAACAATCCGTTTTACACCATTGATGAATTTTTTAAAGATCAAAATACTGTATTCTAATGTGTACCTATTTTATGTTTAAACCAATTTACATCGATATAGTAGTTTATGTAGAAATATAAGCTCTTGACTTTGTCTATTGCTGTAACCAGCTGAATGACAATAAAATTATTATTATTATTATTATTATTATTATTATTATTATTGTTACAACACATTCTCTGCTACCCAAAACCATCCCAGCCTCAATCTACAGTAACCTACTGTCGACACACCATCCACCCAACTGTTTCTGCCTCCAATTCTTGTTCCGTCACCACTCTCTGCCAGGGCACCCACCAGTCTGTTCCTCTACCCTATACGTCTCCTTGCTGCTTCCCCTCCCGCTCCACACAGCCTCCTGATGCTGTGCTTGTCAGCCCTCCCCAGCCACCTTCTAGCCCCTGCACACTCTGGCAGGCAGCGCTTACTCACTCAGCACACCCAGACCCTGCTATCCTTTCCCCTTTCCTGCCACAGCCCAGATTGTCGATTCCGTTTGGTGTGGTTCAGTTGCATTCTGGCCGAAGCAGCTGGAGAGAGCAGTCTCACACGTGTAACATGTGCTTGCGTGAACATGAGTTGTTTTTCTTTCTGAAGGAGGCTTTGGCCGAAACCTTACCTGTAACAGAATCTTCATCATGCCTGTCTGCAATTTGACACATCGTTACGGTGCATAACGACTACCTTTTTCACGATATTGTTGATACTGCCACGAGCTGGTTACTGGCGCTGCCCAATGGATGAGTTAATTCCACAGACTGTTTCACTGTGCGAACTATTAAAAGTATCTCATACTGAAGTCTGCATTACACTTCGAGCACGTGTAAACTGTCACCAATTGTAGAGATTTTCTGAACATTTAAAACTGGCATACTTTTTTCATTGCTTCAGAAACAATGTCCTGGACTATTTTGTGTAACAAGAAGGATTTTTCTATGAATCACTTTATCTCCAAGAAAGCAGGTCATTCTCTCCAAAATAAAGTGCAGTGTTTACACTGTGTGTGTGTGTGTGTGTGTGTGTGTGTAGGAGAGGACCAAGTACTAAATCTTTCTGGACTCCATATTCAGTTCTCTTGTTGATGCCACACTGTTTTCTATTGTTAAAATAAGATTCCATTTGTGCAAGGGAAGTGCCAGTAATATCAAAATTTTAGCCTTCCCATCCGAATGTTACAGTCTTCACACTGAAGATCTTAGAAGACACAGAAAAGGCAAAGAGAGTAATTTTTCTTACTCAGCTCTACAAGAATTGCGTTTACGAGATCAAATATTGTCTTCTTTGTAGAGAACCCTTTACAGAAGCCTAACTAGCTGCTGTTAGTATTGAACCTTTTAAGTGATAACGCACCTTCTGTATAAAATTCATACTATGTAGAAAGACGGGAGATGGACTATAATTAAGAAATTACTTGCTTACCTTCTGTTTCATTAAACAGTTGGTACTAATATATAGCCGTGTGGTCTACGGCGTCTTTGCACTATATTCGTGGCTTCCCCCCCCCCCCCTTATGGAGGTTTGAGTCCTCCCTCGTGTGTGTGTGTGTGTGTGTGTGTGTGTGTGTGTGTGTGTGTGTGTGTGTGTGTGTGTGTGTGTCGTCCTTAGCATAAGTTAAAGTTAAATTAAGTAGTGTGTACACTTAGGGACCGATGACTGCAACAATTTGGCCCCATAAGACCTTACCACTAATGCGTAAAATACTTACCAGTCCCCCCAGGGGGTCCACAATTCTTTTTGTGGATATGTGCGTAGCAAGCACGGGATCCCGAGCTAATGTGGCCCTCCTTCCTTTCCGGGCTGCATACCTTCCTTTTCCGCATCCTTCCCTATCCCCCATCTTGGCCCCCCTCCCCTCCCCTCACCTCTGGCGACTCTTTCCTTCCCCTCCTCCCCCTCTGGGAGTATGGTTTGTGCCTACGTCTGGAGACGGACGCTCGTAAATGTAACGCATTCTTCGCCTTCTCTGCTTGTATGTCTTCATCTTTCCTTTGTCCTTCTCTTTTCCTTACCTCTTCTCTTTACCCTTTTCTCCGCTGTGGCGTTTGGGACCTCTCTTCTTTCCTTCCCCCTTCTTTGTTTTTCCTTTTCTCTTTCTTCCTCCCTGTGCGTGTCTGAAGGCCAACCCACGCATTTTCGTGCATAGCTGGTGACGGGGTAACGCGTAATTCCCTGCCCCCGGTAGACAGGTAGGACACGTACGTACCCCCTGGTAACAGCCAGGCCCATGGAGGGGTGATTACCCGAGCTGATACCTTCCGAAAGTCCCGATTGGTCCCTCCGTCCGTTTGTCGGGAGGTGTGATCTGAGATGTGAACAATCACCTAAGGCGGGAGTGCCCTCAGAGAGGGCCCCCACAAGGGAGGAGCGCGCCTTCGGAGACGCTGGTAATCATGGGGATTCTTCCACAATGGTTTCCTCATCTTCCACTTTGTCTGCTCACAAGCGTAAGTTCACTGAGTCTCAGCCACAGACAGTTCTTCCATCGTTGCCACAGTTCCTTCTTGTTTCTCGGTCTGACGAAGGTCACAACTTCTCCACGGTCAACTCTTTCATTATTCAGAAAGGTGTCGACGCAATTGCAGGTCCTGTAAAGTCTTGTTGCAGATTACGGAATGGCACCTTGTTCTTAGAAACAGTCAGTGCCCTCCAGGCACAAAAATTGCTGTGTACTTCACTGCTCCACACTTTCCCTGTCCAGATTGAAGCGCACTGCTCTTTAAATTCCTCACGTTGAGTCGTTTACACACGCTCTCTCAACGGATTGTCTGACAAGGAAATTCAGCACTACCAGTCTGACCAGGGAGTAACAGCTGTTCATAGAGTCATGAAAAGGGTTGACATGAACATCTTTCCAACCCGTACTGTCTTATTGACATTTGACAAAGTTCAACTCCCATCGAAAATAAAAGCGGGCTATGAGATAATTTCCATCCGCCCCTACGTCCCAAACCCTACGCGTTGCTATCGGTGCCAGATGTTCAATCACACCAGCCAGTCCTGTTCCAACCCGGCCAAATGTGTTACGTGTTGCAAGGATGCCCATGAGGGTGCTTGTCCACCTCCATCCCCTCGTTGCATCAACTGTATGCGTGACCACACTGCTTCCTCTCGAAATTGCCCCATTTTTAAAGACAAAAAGCTCGTTCAGGAAAACAGAGTGAATGAAAAGGTGTCGACCTTTACTACTCGAAAATTATTCGCAAGTTGAAAGCCCACTGTGCCTTAGAGAGGAAAATACAGCACATTCCTTGCCTCTCCTCGGCCAACAAAGGAGGCGGCCACACAGACTTGTGATTTCACCTTTAGTGACACGGTCGTCAGATTGGCCAGCGCAAAGATCGCCCGTTCAACCTCCCCACTTTCGCCTGCTCAATCTATGGCTCACCCTTCATCGGATTCTACTAAATCTCAATCCCAAAAGTCAGACACCTGGACTTCCAGAAAAGAGCATACTCGTGAAGAATTTTTACGTAGCCCAACTTCACAACCATCAGTTCCTCCTTCATCTAAACATCATGGTTCCAAGAAAGCTAATAAGAAACCCAGTTCCTCTCCTCCACCATGGCGTGTCTCATCTACAGCACCACCTGGCAGTAACCGGTCTCAGCCGTCTTCTGTGTCACCGAGGCGCACTGCTAGGGGCCGATCAACTGGCCGGTCGCTGGTGGCAGGAGCTGCCCCTGAACAACCTATGGATCAGGACCTTTTGCCTTCGGCTGAATGCCGTTCCACGCTGTTGGTCGCAAGCTCTGAGCAGTCGTTGAGTTGACGGAAACCTTGGCCACATTTTTCCATTTTCTGTCCACCCTATGTCCATTATCCATTGGAATATTCGCGGCCTTCGAGCCAATCTGGATGAATTGACGATCCTCCTCCGATCCCACTCGCCGGTCATCTTCTGTCTTCAGGAAACAAAGCTGCGTCCCCACGACCGCTTTGTTTTCCCCCATTTTCAGTCAGTCCGATTTGATCTCCCCTCTGTTGAAGGCACTCCAGCACATGGAGGACTTATGATTCTTCTCCATAATACTCTATATTATCACCCAATCCCCTTAAACACTTCCTTCCAAGCAGTCGCTGTCCATCTTTCCCTTTCTGGATATACCTTCTCTCTTTGTACTGTATACATTCCATTGTCCACATCAATGGCACGAACTGATCTCCTTCATCTTCTTGGTCAGCTTCCATCCCCCTATTTGCTAGTTGGTGACTTCAATGCCCACATCCCGCTTTGGGGGTCTCCACATCCATGTCCGCGTGGCTCACTATTGCTAGACATCTTCCACCAAGCGGATCTTGTTTGCCTCAACACTGGGGACCCTACATTTTTGTCTGCCTCCACGACAAATTTCTCTCATTTGGACCTTTCAGTCGGTACTGTTCCGCTAGCTCGGCACTTCGAATGGTTCGCCCTTGCTGATACATACTCGAGTGACCACTTTCCATGTGTCCTTCGATTGCAGCCACAACTGCCATATATGTGCCCGAGACACTGGAAGTTTGCCCAAGCCGATGGGACACTTTTTTCGTCTCTAGTGACATTCGATGACCGTCACTTTCGTAGTGTCGACGATGAGGTCACTCATATTACAGAAGTTATTCTTACAGCTGCGGAATGTTCAATACCACGCACCTCCGATTTGCCCCAGTGCCCCCCCAGTTCCTTGGTGGAACGAGGCATGCCGTGACGCAATACGTGAGTGGCGACGTGCTCTTCGCGTTTTCCGCCACCATACTACTTTGGCCAACTGTATCCGCTATAAGCAGTCCCGTGCGCGATGCCGTCGCGTCATCCGCAATAGCAAGAAGGCAAGCTGGAAATTCTTTACTAGCTCATTTAACACCTTCACTCCCTCCTCGGAAGTTTGGAGTTGGATGCGACACTTACCTGGCGGCCCTAGTTTCTCCCCAGTCTCTGGGCTCACTGTCACGCATGATACATTAGTGGACCCCATTGCAATTTCTAACTCATTTGTTCAACACTTTGCTGAGATTTCGAGCTCTTCAAATTACCCGCCAGCATTTCTCCTGAAGAAAGGTGCAGCAGAAGTGCGACCTCTTGCTTTCTCGTCTCAAAATCGCGAAAGCTATAATACTGTTTTCTCCATGCAGGAACTCCAACATGCACTTTCTTCTTCTAGCTCCTCCGCCCCAGGACCGGATGGTATCAACATCCAAATGTTGCTGCATTTATCAACCCATAGTCTGCGTTATCTCCGCCTTTATAATCAAATTTGGACCGACAGTACTTTTCCCAGACGATGGCGGGAAGCTATCGTCGTTCCTGTTCCGAAACCTGGAAAGGACAAACATCTCCCCTCTACCTATCGCCCCATTTCTCTCACCAGTAAGGTTTTCGAGCGTATGGTTAATTGCCGTTTAGCTTGGTGGCTGGAGTCCTGCAGTCTTTTAACACCTGCCCAATGCAGTTTCCAAAAGCATCGTTCTGCAGTTGACCATCTTGTTGCTCTCTCCACTTATATCATGAACAATTTTCTCTGGAAACGCCAAACAGTAGCAATATTTTTTGATCTGGAGAGTGCATACGATACATATTGAAGGACAGGCATCCTCCGCACACTGTTCTCTTGAGGCTTTTGAGGTCGGCTGCCCCTTTTTCTTCGCGAATTTATGGCAGAGCGCACATTTAGAGTGCGGGTGAACACCACTCTCTCCCATACTTTCTCCCAAGAAAACGGGGTACCTCAGGGCTCGGTGCTGAGTGTTGTACTGTTTGCCATTGCCATAAATCCAATTATGGACTGTCTCCCCTCCCGATGTCTTAGGCTCCCTCTTTGTGGACGATTTTGCGATCTACTACAGCTCTCAACAGACTAGCCTTCTTGAACGACGTCTTCAAGGCTGTCTCGATCGCCTCCACTCTTGGAGCCTCGAAGCAGGCATCCGCTTTTCTCCCAGTAAGACCGTTTGTGTTAATTTTTGGCGTCGTACAGAGTTTCTTCCACCCTCCTTACATCTAGGAAGCGTCAACCTTCCGTTTTCGGACGTCGCTAAATTCCTATGTCTTATGTTTGACAGAAAACTGTGCTGGTCCTCCCACATTTCCTATCTTTCGGCTCGCTGTCTGCGATCCCTCAACACCCTCCGTGTCCTGAATGGTACCTCCTGGGGAGCGGAGCGAGTAGTCCTTCTCTGCCTCTATCGCGCCTTAGTGCGCTCGAAATTGGACTATGGAAGCACAGTTTACTCCTCTGCTCGGTCGTCTATTCTTCGTTGTCTCGACTCTATCCACCACTGTGGATTACGTTTAGTGTGGAGCTTTTTACACCAGCCCTGTGGAAAGCCTTTATGCTGAGACTGCTGAACCTCCGCTTTCCAATTGGCGAGCAGTCCTACTGAGTCGTTATGCTAGCCATCTGTCTTCCGTGCCTGCTAAGCCGGCCCATAACTTTTTTTTGACGGCTCCTTGGATGTAGGGTATGCAGGCCGTCCTTCCTCCCTACTACCACAGGGAGTCCGCTTCCGTTAACTGCTCCATTCTCTTTCCTTCTGCTTTCCTAAAACCTTCTTGACAATTTGGTGTACAGCACCGCCTTGGCTCCATCCCCGGATCTGCCTGCTCCGTGACCTTTCTCAATTTCCCAATGATGGTACCCCTTCACTTGTTTATCGTCAGGCATTTGCTGCTCTATGTGCTCAAATGAAGGAAGCCACATTTATTTACACTGATGGCTCGAAAACATCGTTAGGTGTAGGGAGTGCCTATATTGTTGGTGACACCCCAAATCGATTTCGGCTTCCCGGCCAGTGTTCGGTTTATACTGCGGAGCTTTACACTGTTCTCCAGGCTGTCCAATACATCCGCCGCCATCAGCGGATACAGTATGTTATCTGTTCAGATTCTCTCAGCTCTCTCCTCAGTCTCCAAGCTCTCTACCCTGTCCACCCTCTGGTCCACCAGATTCAGGACTGCCTCCACTTGCTCCACTTGAGGCGCGTCTCGGTGGCGTTCCTCTGGATCCCAGGACGTGTTGGTATCTGTGGAAATGAGGCGGTCGATATAGCGGCAAGGCTGCAGTCTCACTTCTTCGGCCAGATTTTCGATCGATTCCCTTCGCCAATCTACAGAGTGTTTTATGTCGTTGTGTTGTTCTTTTATGGCACGCACATTGGTCGACACTTCTCCATAATAAATTTCGGGACGTGAAAGCTCTTCCCTGTGCTTGGTCCTCTTCCTCCTGAACGCATGGTCGGGAGGACGTAATTTTAACCAGACTCCGGATTGGGCACTGTCTTTTTAGCCATCGACATCTTTTAAGCAGCCATCCTCCCCCACTCTGTCCCCAATACTCTCAGCTGTGGACGGTAAGACACCTTTTAATTGAGTGCCCCTATTTTACTCCGTTACGCGCCCGTCTACAGCTGTCGCCTGATATATCGTCCATTTTAGCAGATAACACGGGCTCAGCCGATCGCGTTCTCGATTTTATTAGTGCCAGTGAGATAACGTCAGTCATTTGAAGCTCTTTTTGGGGACAACCAACCCCTTTCTGTAGTGGATTTTTTAGCTTTCCTTCTGCTTTTAGTTTTTCCAATTTTTTGAGTTTCCTTCTCATTGCTACTGGCTTCCATTTTCGTTTTTTACAGTTTCCAAAGCCACAGACCGGGCGGTAATGACCATAGCAGTTTTGGCAACCCCCCCCCCCCCCCCCATAAAAAAAGAAAAACAAAAAACAAAAACTTACCCATCTCACTTGCAGGGTGAAAGAATACCTCTAAGTAGGGCGGAGGAAACAGGTCAAAGTGAGGTGAAATAGGAGCCAAAGACTGGAGGAGTAGAGGGAAATGACAAAAAACAAGCAAATGAATTTATCTTTCTGCGAAAATATATATTTTGAAACATGTGTATACAAGAACAATAAGATTCAATAATATGAAAATATTTTGCAATACATAAAATATGTACTCATATAGGTCAATACTGGGTTAACCAACAGGTTAATCACAGTTTAAATATTCACAATGGCAAACACAACTTGCAATGGAGGTAAATCCAGTCCCTACAAAGTCTGCCTTAACCAACTCACCATTGTTCACCTGTAACATTACCTTGCCTCTTGTGAACCTTCTACTAAATACATTGTATCAGATTCCTACGAGCTGCAGATTAATGTTGCTATAGATTTGTGAAAATAAAAGTAATAGAGAGAGAACTGGACTTAGCAGTACATGCCTGAAGATTCAGAATTCCAAGCACTCACAATATGAGTACATAAACACCATGCATTGGGAGAAACATGTTCATTTCCATGGGGGAAAGAGGAAATGGTTGAGGAAAGTGAGGTGAGTTACTCAAACTGACCTAACAGGGACACTCCTTGTTACAAGGAAGAAGGGAGGTCTAGGGGTGAGGGCGTAAGCGGGAGGAAGAGGTTGAAATAATACATCAGCAATGTGTAACATTCAGTTAAGAAGTATCAGGCTGGACATACGAGGTCTGTTAGGAGAGTATCTGACCCCTCCCTGTCGAACACCTAATGCGTTTGAATCTAGTATAACTTGACCTGACCTTTATCCTTCACGAATTTTTTCACGCCTATCAACAGCGTCAGTTGCTGTTGAGCAGCAGTTGAGTGAGGTAGTGTGTAGAGTTTGTGTCAGATTTTCATTGCAAGGGAATGACTGGCGCAGTGCAACTGCATCAAATTCTGACAGAAACTGGACATACAGGTGGAAACGATTCGGTTTCATGGGCATCACAGAGATTAAGGTACAACCTGTTTAAAGACAGCTGAAGTTGCATGTCCACCAATCAAGACAGCAACTAAAATACTGAAAAGTTAAAAGCGATGACTTGAAGAGTTTGGATAGCCAGAAAAATTCAGTGTGGCTGTCTAGAACCATGTTCAGTTTACAATCTTAGTGTGACCTACTCCTAACTGAACATACCAAATCATTACGTACTCTGCACTGCTGAGAATAACTGTGCAAGTTCTAAAAGCATTCCCATGAATGCAAGTACATCAACATTAGAAATGTGACTACTCTATCAATAGTTTATTAACACTAGCGTTGTGGTTGCAAATACTGAAATGTGTTTTACATCACAATATGTATTTAATTTGATTCTGTTAGAACATCGCCAAAGTTGGGATTTTCACACCCATTTCATGCTTGCAACAGGGGTGTGATGTCAGCATCTAAGGTTCACTAAATTCCTTTTTTTCTTTGGGCACAGTCGCTGTCATAAAAAATAGAAGAAACTGGGAAACTGTAAACAGCATACAACAAAGCTGACAATGAAATCTAGCAGTAATGCAATATTTCTATGGCAGCAAATATCAGCAGTTGCTTCCTAATATACAGTAAATGCTAATTCTGTCAATGCTATTTAAAAATTGTTAGTTCGTCATTGTTGCCATTCCATCACTTAAAAAATGGAAACTGCAAATCCGTTGCTGTTACAAAAGGGGTACATATAAATTTGTAGATGATTAAAGTTCCTTCTACATTTTTCAAAACATATTTGTGGTTACCTTACATAAAAATGCAGCAGTATCCAAAAGTAAAGCAACAAACTGCTATTTCCGTGTTGTGTCTAATTCACAATATAATCATACAAACTGTCAACCTGATGTCCATACGATCGTGCTCTGCACAGAAGATGGCATTACGGTCAATGGGCAACTGTGCCAATGATGACGTCAGGGCACCTATGAAATGAGGTAGCATTTACCGGGAAGCCCCACATCCACAATCGCTGTGTACGCATTCACACGGTGCAGCACGGCACAAAGAAGATGCCTACCAGATACTCTGCGGTGTAGGGCCACACAAAGAAAAGAAACAGGACAGTTGCAAACTGATGTAGCCTGATGTCTTAACGTGAATCGTTCTGTTTCTCAGATATGGCGACAGTTTATATCCCAAAGACCAGGGCAGGGATGATCACGTGTGACATCAGAAGAGAGGACCATTACTTGGCTGTAACGGCACAAAAGTAACACCTCAGCACTGCACAGCAACTGGTATGTGAGCTCACAGCATCCACTGTATGTGCTGTATCGAGGTAAACAGTATAACAGTATGCAGAAGGCTTCAGCAGAGAGGCCTTTATTGTCAGAGACCTGCTGTATGTCTACCTCTGACATATCTTCACAAAAGGGAAAGTCTATAATGGAGTCGTCAACAGGCCACCTGGATGGTCAAACAGTGGGCCAATGTTGTATTCACAGATGGGTCCCAATTTACCAGGTGTACCGGAATGAAATGAGTGTTAAGATACAAATGTGTCGAACGGGAACATTTGTTGTGAACGAGCCTTAATTTTTTTTTGTTTGTTTGGTTGGTATGACATCTGTCGAAGATATTTAGTATAAATCAAGTCATGGAATGAACAACATCATATGTTTTCATCGTGTTAACAATGTCGAATTTTGTACCAGAAAGTGATGATTTGCGGAAAGCATTAATTTTTTGTTTTCATTTGAAAAAAGTGCTGCAGAGTTGATCGAATGCTTGTCGAGGCATATGGTGATCATGCTCTATCAGAAGCAACATGCAAAAGATGGTTTCAACAGTTCAGAAATAATGATTTTGATGTGAGAAATGAAGAACATGGAAGGCCACCAAAAAAGTTTGAAGACACCAAATTGCAAGAAATATTGGATCAAGATGGTACATTGAGTCAGAAGCAAATGGCAGCAATGCTAAATGTTGCACAACAAACAATTTCTGACCGTTTGAAAGCTATGGGAAAGATCCAAAATTGTGGAAAATGGGTGCCACATGAATTGACCGAATGACAGATGGAAAACCGAAAAACCATTTGTCAAATTTTGCTTCAAAGACATGAAAGAAAATCAATTTTGCATCACATTGTTATTGGCGATGAAAAATGGATTTATTAAAAAGAATCCTGAATGGGAATAATCATCGGTTAATCCAGGACAACCATCAACCAGATCGATTCGGCAAGAAGACAGTGCTCTGTGTTTGGTGGGATCAGAAAGGTGTGGTGTATCATGAGCTTCTAAAACCCGGTGAAACTGTGAATACTAATCGCTACAGACAACAAATGATCAATTTGAACTATGCATTGATCGAAAAAAGACCAGAATGGGCCAGAAGACATGGAAAAGTAATTTTTTTTTTACATGACAAAGCAAAACTGGTTCAGGATACAATTAAAACACTTGGCTGGGAGCTGCTACCCCACCCACCATATTCACCAGGCTTGGCCCCTTCCGACTACCATTTGTTTTCATCAATGGGACACAAATTGGCTGAGGAACACTTCGATTCCTACAAAGAAGTCGAAAATTGGGTGTCTGATTAGTTTGCTTCAAAAGACGAACATTTCTATTGGTGTGGTGTCCACAAATTGCCAGAAAGGTGGTCAAAATGTATAGAAAGCAATGGTCAGTACTTTGAATAAAACATTTTTACTTTTCAACTGAAAATTAGTGTTTCATTTTCCAAAAAAAATTGCTCATTTCATACCGATGCACCTGGTAGTCTGGAGTGTGATTCTCGATGGCTTCACACCTGGAGCGAATGTGGAACACATTTTCAGGACAAAAGCATCGTGGGAAGAGGCTGATGTCGAGGTGGATCCCTAATGGTGTGGGCAGGGATTATGGTTACCACTTATCATGAAATTGTATGGGTGCACTGGCAAGGTTTAACTGTTGTCAGGTATCATGACAAGATCTTGGGGACCTAATTGCAGATGTTGCAAGGTGCTGCAGGCCCTGAATTCGTATCAATGGACGATAATGCTCGACCTCATACAACACGGGTGGTGGTGTTTTCTTGGAAACAGAAGATATTGCACACACGATGTGGCTCACTCGCTCCTCTGATATGAATCCCGTAGACCAAGTCTGGGATGCACTAGGGCGATGGCCTGCATCACAGTCGGCATCCACTAACCACTCCCCAAGACTGCGAGCAGCTCTGCAGGAAGAAAGGGTGTTGTTGCCTCAACATGAGACTGACATTCACAGCATGCCCCATCATTGCCATCCTGTACTGCTGCCACACCCCACATTGAGCACATTAATATGTGTGCAAATCCTTTTTTGTTGGAAAACACAAAGAACATTTTTGTTTACTGTTGTGCATATTGCGATTGTTTACATTCTGTATTCTTTATATTGTTTTTACTTTGCTATTATCTGTTTATACTGTTTTGCTGGTTTGTGGCAAAATAAGTGCAACCTTACAAAATTTCCATTAGTTGCTTTAATTTTACACACCAGCATATATATTGCCTTTAATATCAGATATTACAGAAAATTCGGTTCAGAAACAATGTTAAAAAAATAAATATTTTCGGTTTCACATTGTTAGACAGCATCTGGAAGTTCACTGCAATACACAGGAAGGGACAAGAAAAAATTGTTTCAGTTCATAACAAAATTCAGTGTTATTTTTTGCCAAATTCTGCATTTCTTTCCAAATTCAAAGTTTTTGCCGAAGTTGGCATTGACTGCCTTTTTTGCCAAATTAGGCATTGGCTGTGCTTTATTTTTCCAAATCTGGTGGTGCTTCTTTCTCGTCAAATTTGGTGCTACTTTTATCAAAAAATAAAAGTTTGTTATGCAAGAAATGAACTGTTAGTTTAAGGTTATACACAAACACAAGCCTTGTGGAGATTAGAGGCCAAAACGGTTTTAAGAGTCAGTAACTATCAATTATGAATATTAGCAAATTGCCATCTTTATTTTTCCAACATTTTTACACACTGTACACTAAAAATTTTGCAATTAGTTGTAAAAGTAACTGATTTTGCTAAAAATCACTAATTTCACATTATTTTTGCATTGTAATTTTCCCGTCTTTACACATGGAGCATTAACAACAATCAATCTTAAAGTCTGATCCAGTTACACAATTCCAAGTTAGATGCAATCGGTACTGGCAATCATTGTTTTCTATAAATATCATATCATTTTTACATATCCCTCAGAAAGACAATAAAAATAGCACCTCCACTCCAAATAACACTACCATTCTCACCATCACTGCTGCAATTACTATTACCATAACTGCTTTCTTTACTCTGCATCACCAGGCCCTATAGTCTCATAATTTCCTCCCACTGCAAGTTCCACATTATTCTCGTGACCCACTGTGTCTACAGCTGTAAGGGTGGTTCTGCCACTCTAATGAAGCCGTAGATTTTGAGACTGGGCATCTGGTAAGACAGCCGACTTCTGAGTTCACAGTCACTGCGACACCAATTCATACACAACTTCCTGTGAAGAGAATGAAGACACAGCTGTTATTGTAGCAATGTGACCATACAACATCTATAAAGTTGTGGTTTGTACAACAGTTCTGCCAAGACATTTTATTAGGTTGGTGCACAAGTTCATAGCACTCTCGTTTTGCATGTTGGTATTGTGGTTGCTGCTGATTTATTTATCAACTGTTATTTTTTATTTGTATCTCAAGGTTGCTATTTGGGTTTACATGCTGTCACTCTGTCATTTGGAGACAGGGAGTGGAGATATGAACACTAGAAAATGTAGTGCCAAGTCGAGAAACCTGAACATTACTGAGATATTCTTCTGTTTCCGTTAAGTACATAGGTGACCGCAGCCGTTGTGTACAGGGATAATCCCACGCAGCAGAGCACGGCAAGAAAATGGTTTTCTCATTTTGATAAGGATCATTTTGACATTAGAGACTCTCCAAGTTCAAGAAGACTGATTGATTAATTGTGAGGGGTTATGGGACGAAACGGCAAGGTCATCAGTCCCGTGATTTATAAGTGAGTCACAGAAGAAAGGGGGTCTGCTAAAGGTGGACAGATCCAGTGATGGGAAACAAATTATAAAGTAATGATCATTAAACACACACAGTAAAGGCATAAAAGGTGAGACCAAACGCAAAAACAGAAAAAAAGGGGGATGATCATGGGGTCACAGACCGAGAAGACTTTAAAAGAAGTCGCAACCACAATCAACCTGCCCCTGCTCCGAGACTAAAGTTGAACCTTATATTTGGAAATAAAAACCACTTTCACGAAGGAAACTGAGGACCAGTTGCACCATCTGTGGATCGTCTGCCAACATTAAATTTAAGGAATCAGGAAGACTACACTTAACACGAAGGGCCGAAAGAAGAGGACATTCCAACAATATGTGAGCCAGGTATAACCAATGCGTAAACGGCATAAAACAGTGAACTCTTTCTGAGAGGAGCGGAAGGAAGAGCAGCAAACTGCAGTAGACATCTTGATTGTGCCGAGTTTATTGCTATGAGCTGTAGCCTCCAGATGGCATTCAACTTTTGGGCAAAGTGTTTTGACATAGATCCACATATCCACATCTGGAATCACGAAAGGAAATGGAGGATAAGTATCTGCTTCTCTAGCCAACCAGTCAGTCAGTTCATTTCCTGGGGTGCCCACATGACTTGGGACCCAGAGAAAGTCGACTGAACAGGCGGCACACTCGAGGACAGAGAGAAGGTCACAGATAGCAGAGACCAAAGGGTGACGAGGGCAGCATCGGTCGATAGCCTGCAGGCTGCTCGTGGAGTCTGAACAAATTAAAATACTGTGGAGGGAGGCCTGAGAAACAAAGATGAGGCCCTGTGAATGCTAGAAGCTCTGCCGTGAACACACTACACGATCCCGGCAATAAACAGTGCTCGAAGCCAGTAGGAGACGTCAGAGCATATCCCACCTTATCAATTCTCTAAGAACCATCTGTGTAAAAGATGGTGGCACCCTGGAACTCTGCAAGGATGGCACATACAAAACGTCAGTAAACCACAGGGGTGACCGACAGGAAACCTTAGGACTAGCGAATAGATCGGTCTAGGCACCATCCAGGTGGGGGGGTGGTGAGGGGGGGGGGGGGGGCAACTGGCAAATCCCAACTGTGGGATTGGCGAAGAGCACAGGATGGTCAGGGAATTGGTGAATGGCAATTGTGTAAGAAACAAGGAGTTGGCTCCGTCGGATGTGTAGAGGTGGGAATCCCGACTTCCGTGAGGAGAGTATCAGAGAGACTAGTGCGAAAGGCACCAATAGCCAGATGCACCCCACACTGATGGACAGGGTCAAGGAGTTTCAAAGTGGAAGGAGCTGCTGAGCCATAAACCTGACTACCATAAGGACAAGACCAGAGCACAGTAGAGAGGGATAACAGTGGAACTTTCTGCACCCCAAGGTGTATGGGCCAGGAGGCGGAGAGCATTAAGCTTCCGCATATATGTTGTCTCGAGGCAGGAATGTGGGGCATCCGTGTCAGCTTTTTACCAAAAATAAGGCCCCATTTTATCAAAAATAAGGCCCAAGAAACGAGACTGCACTACAATATTGAGGAGCTGGTTGCCTACACAAAGTTTCAGATCGGGTTGTACTGTGGGTCGACGACAAAAATGCGTTACCTGCATTTTGGAGGGAGAAAACTGGAAGCCGTGGGCAGAGGCCCGTCGGATGACATCTTGGAGATGGCGTTCAGCGGATGTTACCGAGTGGGAGCTGCACCAGATGCAAAAATCGTCAACGTACAATGCCGGGGTAATTAGAGGCCCAACCGAGGTCACGAGCCCAGTGGGACACCATTCTCCTGAATCTGAGGGGCGCCGACCTCAGAAGAGGCGGTGAGATAAAAACTTGCGGATAAAAATCGGAAGGGGACCACAGAAGTCGCAGTCGTGGAGGGTAACTGAAACGTGATGGCGCTAAGCCATGTCGTACGCCTTATATGGGTCAAAGAAGACTGCTACGAGGTGCTGGCAAAGAGTAAAAGCCTCTCGGATGGCTGATTCCTATCAGAGTAAATGGTCAGTTGAAGATCCCCCTGCATGGAACCCACACTGATATGGGGGAAAAGGCCGGAGATTTGAGTACCCAACATAATCTGAAGCTGACCATCCATTCGAGCAGTTCAGAGTACATTCATCAGGCTAATTGGGTGGTAGATATTTAGAGATGTCAGGTTTATCCCGGGCTTTCGGATGGGGATAACTATACTGCCTCACCATTGTAACGGAAAAGCACCTGTGAGTCAAATGTGGTTGAAGACCCTGATGAGATTCAGAAGGATGTAGGCTGCAGTAGGTACTGGGAGATGAAGAAGCTTTCACAGGATAGAGTAGCATGGAGAGCTGCCATCAAACCAGTCTCAGGACTGAAGACAACAACAACAACAACAACAACAACAACAATGTTACTGGTGATGAGCAATGGCATCCTTATGCTAACAGCAGGAAAAGACAGGAATCATAAGAGTCCATACAAAGCAGAAACTGCCTGTACAGAGACCTGCACACGTCCATTTGGTGGAACAGCAACAGTGTGGTGTACTCGGAAGTGCTTCCCCGAGGTGTAACTGTCACTGCTAACAACTGAGATGTCTTGCAGACACAATGCAAGAACAATGACCAGGAAGACTTTGTCAAGAGAGACTACTCACAGACCTATATCTATGATCTATATCTCTGACGTCGATCTGTTGTAGAATTTTACAACATGCTTTTTGCTCGAGTATCATGTCGTTTTTGGAAACCCAGAATCTACTCTGTAGGAATCAACAGATTCCGGAAACAGCGATCGTGTGACACCCAACTCGCTTTATTTGTTCATGAGACCCAGAAAATATTAGATACAGGCTCCCAGGTAGAAACTATTTTCCCTGACTTCCGGAAGGCATTCGATACAGTTCCGCACTGTCGCCCGATAAACAAAGTAAGAGCCTACGGAATATCAGACCAGCTGTGTGGCTGGATTGAAGGGTTTTTAGCAAACAGAACGCAGAATGTTGTTATCAATGGGGAGACGTCTACAGACATTAAAGTAACCTCTGGCATGCCACTGGGAAGTGTTATGGGACCATTGCTTTTCACAATATATATAAATGACCTAGTAGATAGTGTCGCAAGTTCCATGCGGCTTTTCACGGATGGTGCTATAGTATACCGATAAGTTGCAGCATTACAAAATTGTAGAGAAATGCAGGAAGATCTGTAGCGGATAGGCACTTGGTGCAGGGAGTGGCAACTGACCCTTAACATAGACAAATGTAATGTATTGCGAATACATAGAAAGAAGGATCCTTTATTGTATGATTATATGATAGCGGAACAAACACTGGTAGCAGTTATTTCTGTAAAATATCTGGGAGTATGCGTGCGGAACGATTTGAAGTGGAATGATCATATAAAATTAATTGTTGGTAAGGTGGGTGCCACGTTCAGATTCATTGGGAGAGTCCTTAGAAAATGTAGTCCATCAACAAAGGAGGTGGCTTACAAAACACTCGTCCGACCTATACTTGAGTATTACTCATCAGTGTGGGATCCGTATCATATCGGGTTGACGGAAGAGAGAGAGAAGATCCAAAGAAGAGCGGCGCATTTCATCACAGGGTTATATGGTAAGTGTGATAGCGTTACGGAGATGTTTAGCAAACTCGAATGGCAGACTCTGCAAGAGAGGCGCTCTGCATCGCGGTGTAGCTTGCTGTCCAGGTTTCGAGAGGGTGTGTTTCTGGATAAGGTATCGAATATATTGCTTTCCCCTACTTATACCTTCCGAGGAGATCACGAATGTAAAATTAGAGAGATTGGAGTGCTCACGGAGGCTTTCAGACAGTCGTTCTTCCCGCGAACCATACGCGACTGGAACAGAAAAGGGAGGTAATGGCAGTGGCACATAAAGTGTTCTCCGCCACACACCATTGGGTGGCTTGCGGAGTATAAATGTAGATGTCGATGTAACAGCTGCCTACAATAAGCTAGACTAAAAAAACACACATACCCACCTTATTCCACTGATCTTGCACCCTCAGATTTTCACCTTTTCCGCTCTCTATCAAACAACCTATAAGGAACTTCCTTTCCAGATGGAAATGCCCTCTGAACATTGCTTGATGAGTTCTTGCCTCAAAACTATGTGAAAGTTATCACAGCATCGGCTGACTGTCGTAAATGGTGAAGAAAACACTGTTGATGACTAACATCTGTTATGGTTGGGAAGGGAGTGAGGCGGGGGTTGTAGCCTATCCCTGATGTTATTCAATCTGTACTCTGAGCAAGCAGTTAATTGAACCAAAGAAAACTGTCTTTATTTAAATTATGAAAGAATGCTACAAACTCGTGCACCATCCTGATTGTCATGTACATGCAGGTTCATATGTACATATGAAAAAGGATTAGAAAATAATCCGTAGGAAGGTGATAAAAGAGAGAAAGATTACAAAAAGGAGAGAAAGAGTTTAACCAGGAAAGGAAGGTTAGAGGTTGCAGATAATGAGTGTGTAAAAATACAAACTACATGTAAACATTGTGAGATAACAGTTCTGAACAATGTAGCAACATGCTACCGCTTTTTCTTCTTGTCTGCAAGATTAGTATCAGGAATTTTTATCAGCCATTGATAATTTTGATACTATTGTTGTACAGAATTTTCTCGTATCAAGAAATGAGAAGGAGCGATTGTTTTATTTCGTAAAAAATATTCTAAAGTTAAGATTGCATAAATATTTCCTTATTTTCAACAGAATTTGCTGTTATCTTCAGGTCTTCAATATTTTTGTTAGAAAACTTCTTTATTGTGACATGAAACTTCATGGCAAATTATCAAATTAGTGGATAAAGTGCAGCACATTATACAAAAATTTGTCAGAAATACAACATTTACAATCAAAAAGCATCTTGTGCACATGGCCACAGATGAGTGTTACACCATAAATATCACAATATACAATAAAATTCATTGTAGCACATCTGTTTACACTAGCTCGATGTGCTCCATTCATCCATTGGTCATCTACCTCACACAGCATATACAGTACCATATATGTTGCCTAAAGTGAATCATCAATGAACAGAACATCAGTAGTCACGGCTCAGTTTGAAATGGAACTCATCACTGAAAACACTTCTACTCCAGCCAACGAGATTCCAGGCGAAAAATGTATCTGAAGAAGCCCGAGACAATGGTGGGATAATAAGCTGACTGTTGGGCCCTATGATGGTCCGAGTGCCATTACACCTCACAATAGGAGCCCTTTGGTTATCATCCACAGCACCCTTACAGTACAGCGATACATCAACTATACTCTACATCCCATTTTGTTACCCTTCGTGGCAAGCCATCCTATGCTTACAGTTCAGCAAGATACTGCCTGCTCACATGTGGTGAGAGTTTATACTGCTCGTCTTTGTGAATGCCGAGCCCTACCTCGTCCGGCAAGGTCTCCAGATCTCCCCCAATCCAGTTTGGAGCAATAGGGACAGGGTCCTACAGCAACCCTGCGATTCTGATGTTCTAACATGCCAATCAGAATTTGGAACAATATTCCTCAGGAGAATATCCAACCACCTGCCAATGCCAAGCCAAATAACTGCTCGCATAAGGGCCAGAGGTAGACCAACGAGTTATTGACTTGCACAATTTTTGAATCTTGCTCTTGAGTAAATAATCCAATTTCTCTGAAATTGTAATCATTTACATCACATCTTCCATTCCAGTTGGTGAACTTTCCTTTTTGTCAGAGTGTACAATAAAATACGTTGGGGTATGTGGTCTGCACATCGCTCTCCCAGTCATTGGCTACTTTCTAACTCTGGAGACGCTGCTACTCGTGTGAGTAGCTCCCCCGACAGTCTCTCCAAGCCACGTGATTTGTTCTGGTCCTCCTACTCAGGGAAAATCTTCAGCTCTATTGGGAATCAATCTTCAGGTCCTCTGGATGGCAGTTGCACACACCGATTCCCAACGACTGATATTTACAGTAAGTAGCAATCCATCTTAGCCTACATTGTTGATATTCCTACCTGGAGTTTCCATTGCTTGAACATTTCATTCAGGTACACTAATGTGGACGCCTCAGACGACGTGCAACTATTCTTCCATAAAGACCTTTTGATCATCGATAAAACATGAGAAAACAGTGTTTGCACAGAAAGATTGACACATTCAATTTTCCCGAGTGCTATCAGAGAGTAAAATGGCAAGGAAACAGTGAACGATTCAAAAAGAACAGATTTCAATTGTTTATTACAGGTAGAAACATGTTGCACATGTCACTGGATAGCTGAAGGTTCAAAGTTTTGACACACATGTGCCGTCTGTATGTAGCAACATGGTGACTACACCATGAGAGGAAACATTTTGTGTGTCGGAATTTGCGCACAGTCGACACTCTGTCCGAGTGCACCGTACATTCCACTGTCGATTCACCAATAAGCCACCTGCACACGCAGAATTATGACTGGCACATAAAATTCTTGGAAGGCTATTGCATAGGGCAAAGGGAAGAAGACCAGTCAGCCACGCACGCCCCATGAAAATGTCGAGGGTAGCCGAGATGAGGTTACATGGACCCCTCAGAAGTTCACAAGATGGGCAGGCCAGAAACTTCAGCTTCCTCGAACAACAGTGTAGCGTGTTCTGAAACGACACCTGCATACAAAGCCCTGTAAGTTGCCGTTACTGCAGCAATTGTGTCCTGACGACCAGAAAAAAAGGTACAAATCTTGCATTGCAGTTCACCAGGCCCCGGTTGAGGACACTTTCTCCAAACAACTCATATTTTCAGACGAATCGACATTGCATCTGGTGGGTGAAGTAAACAGCCACAATACGAGAATTTGTGAGTCACAAAGTTCTGTCATTGTTGTCAAACATGGAGGGGACTCTCCGAAACTGAATGTATTTTGTGCTGTTTCTGTTTACAAAGTATAGGACCTTTCTTTTTTGTGGAGGGAACTGTGACAGGAATGTCCTATCTGGACATGCTGTGAAACTGGTTGTTTCCTCAACTTCACAAAGATTCCAGTGTTTTCATTTTTACGCACAACAGCATCCTGTCTCACTTTCACCTCAAAGCGTGGCATCATCCTGTAAGACGTCGTGGTGTCCTGACCTTCATTGCTTACATATTCCGCGCTCACAATCATATTTCGCCCATCAACACGCTTCATTCAAACCCAAACTCGATAAGATAAAAGTCAATGTTGTATGAATTTATGCAAATAAAAAATAAATCAAAAATGCGCACCGAGATTTCAATACTCGAGGCTGGCGTACAGACACGCACACATTCATGACATGACGGTCCAGGGGTTTTTAGTTCGGGAGATGCAAACCACACGCCAGGGGGGCGTTCCCTTCAGAGGACGACTTGGCCTATCTACGTCGGCTGGTGACCGCTCCTAGAGCAGACAGCATTTGCCCGAGTGAAAGGGAGGACAACCTGTGTTCGGCTTAAAAGCAAATTCCGCTACATTGTGATGGAGCGCCCAGCACTACGCATTCTCTGCAAACAGAGAATGCAGTTTCAGAGATTTTCACAGGGAGACAGCAAACACCAAACACCAATGCTGCAGATTTCCGGATTGGTCGCTTTAAACAAAACGTCATTCTCCCATTTTAGAAGAGCAATGCTGACTGCAGACGATATTTCTGACGTCTTGAGCTGAAGGAGTAATGGAAGAGACCGAAAGATATAGATCTTCACATCTGGCATGGAGAGATGCCGTTCCGTTGTCGCTCTTAGAGCGAGAACATGTAACGATAGCGTGCGCACTCGTACATGTACTGAAGGAGCGAGGAACAATTATCTCCTCAGTACTTCACTGGGAGAGCACTTCTGTCGAGAGCGAATCAGAGTGCAACTCTATACTGAGTCCATGCGATTAAGCGTTGTTCACTGTGTTGGCCGCCACACTTATTGTGCGGTGTGAATGGACAGAGTTATAGTTAAATGCCTGCGAGCGAATTTTTTAGTGGCATCGCGGTGGTTATCTGACCAGTGTACCACGCCAATAGTTAGACTAGGGGCGAATAGGAGTCCTTGACTTCATCAAGGCATAGGGAGAGCTTGATTGGCGAAAGTAAATCCAGACAGAACGAGAGTTATCTTATTTGCCAGCAGCGAGCGGTGCAAAAACAGCAGTCATCGCAAGTTATGGTATTGTGTGCAAAAGCTTTTGCGAGCCCCATATTTCCTCCACAACAGTACATTTCACTGCAGTTCTCAGACATTGTCAAGTCAATAACAAACAATCTTAAACTTTGTATAGAAATTTCATTAGCAAATCCTATCCTTAAGAGGTAACTTCACATTCCAGAAAGAACTCGGAAATAAATTGTTCAGTTCATAACTAAAAGTGCCATTGTGATTTCTCAGAATTTTTGCAAAAATAAAATAATAATAGTTTCACGTTTTTCTTACACTAACTAGCACTACTCCAGTACCCAAGTATCACACTAGTTGCGTAAGAAATTTTGTGAATTTTTCTGTCATTTCCTTACAGCGGACGACTCCAGAAGATATTTATTGCTGAAAGTTTTTCAGGCATTTCTCTTTAGAACATTAGGACTGTCTGTCTGACTTCTGTAGTAGTGTGGGGGTGAACATTGCATCTTGCAGGACCCACAGGGTAAAGCGTACATCTCAGATTAATCCGTTGCACAGAATGACAGAATAGCACCCACCCACACGCTCACTATCTTAACAACGCTATACTAAAATGTTGGATTTGAAGATGTGGGCAACAAGATCTCATTCGTTGCTTTTAGCCTCCCAGGTCACCAGTCCTCACATCTTACAATTTTTTTCCTGTAGGGGCACGTAAAAGACAGAGTCTTTGCCACACCTACGACAGCTACTCTTCGAGAGCAGAGAATGCATAACATTGAAGCTGACCGTTCAATAAATGGGAACCTGTCGACTCGGATGTGGAATGGAACGGACTACTGTTGCAGTGCTTCTCTAGTAGCGCACTGCGCTTACGTCGAGTGTACGGTTTAGTGCCTGTGCGAACATAAAACTCTGGACCGTCCTCTATCCAGCAACGTGCAATGTGTTTATACTTTTCATAGTTTGTCTATAATAAACAGCTGAAATTTGGTATTGGTTTTTGAATCACCCTGTTGTTCTGTGTACTGTGTGCCATTTTTGATTTGCAGAGTAATCGTGCAGATGTAGATATTTCCTTACCTCAGATTGAGTAGCTTTCCTGGAAAATTATGAAACGGAATTCCAGTAACATTGGAAGAGTCGATCGTCAAGTTGCGCAAGCTGGAGAGTTCGAGGATACTGCTCAGTCCTGGCTGTAGCTTTCATAAAACCATGTGCGCCATTTTTAATGTGTGGAGTCGCATTAGTCCTGCGAGGTAAGGGAACACGGCTCCGCCGAGACTTCTGCAATTCGATATGTCCAGTCTGGAACAAATCACAAGTGTACTGTGTACATTTATCTGGAAAAAAGTTGGCAAATAAATACGTAATAAATTATACTCCTAGCAGTCATCTGTAAAGTGGTCTTCCTTTGATGTAAATGAACAAATTACAAATGTCGCAAAATTAAATTTCAATATAATACAAATTGAGGGGTAGGATGGGGGTGGCAATGGCAGATGCTTATGAAGTGACATTACAACCACTAAAGGAGACTCAAAAATACTGCATTTCACAACCAAAGGGTCCTCCAAATCAAAGTTCTGACTCAAGGAAGATAACTGTGTCTCAGTTTGAAGCAATCAAGTTCTTATGCAACTAATATAAATTGCCTAGTATCAGTTCTTGATTTGTAAACTCTTGCAAATGTATGAACACACAAGGTAATACTGACTTTATGACTTCTCTTAGAACATAGGTTAAGGAAAAGTACACCTACATTTATACCATTTGTAGACTTTCAGAAAGCTTTTGACAATGCTGACTGGAAAACTCTCTTTGAATTGCTGAAGGTGGTTGTTGTTATCCAGAGACTGGTTTGATGCAGCTCTCCATGCTACTCTGTCCTGCGCAAGCAACTTCATCTCTGAGTAACTACAGCAACCTACATTTATCTGAATCTGCTTAGTGTATTCATCTCTCGGTCTCCCTCTAAGGTTTTTACCTTCCACGCTTCCCTCCATCACTAAATTGGTGATCCCTTGAGGCCACAGAGCCGGCAGGAGTGGCCATGCGGTTACAGGCGCTACAGTCTGGAACCGCGTGACCGCTACGGTCGCAGGTTCGAATCCTGCCTCAGGCATGGATGTGTGTGATGTCCTTAGGTTAGTTAGGTTTAAGTAGTTCTAAGTTCTAGGGGACTGATGACCACAGCAGTTACATCCCATAATGCTCAGAGCCATTTGAACCATTTGATGCCGCAGAACATGTCCTACCAACAAATCCCTTCTTCTTGTCAAGTTGTGCCACAAATTCCTCTTCTCCCTAATTCTATTCAGTACTTCCTCATTAGTTATGTGATCTACCCATCTAACCTTCAGCATTCTTCTGTAGCACCACATTTTGAAAGCTTCTATTCTCTTCTTGTCTAAACTGTTTATCATCCATGTTTCACATCCATACATGGCTACACTCCAAACAAATGCTTTTAGAAAAGACTTCCTGGCACTTAAATCTATATTCGATGTTAACAAAATTCTCTTCTTCAGAAACCCTTTCCTTACCATTGCTAGTCTACATTTTATATCCTCTCTACTCTGACAATCAACAGTTAATTTGCTATCCAAATGACAAAACTCATCTACATCTTGTAAGTGTCTCACTTCCTAATCTAATTCCCTCAGCATCACCTGATTTAATACAGCTGCATTCCATTATCCTTGTTTTGCTTTTGTTCTTATTCAGTTACACCCATCTTTCAATACACTTTCCATTCCATTCAGCTGCTCTTCCAAGTTCTATGGTGTCTCTGACAGAATTACAATGTATCGTCAAACGTCAAAGTTTTTATTTCTTCTCCCTGGACTTCGATTCCTACGCCTACTTCTTTTCTAGAAATATTTGTATGTGTGTAGCCATGTATGGAAGTGAAACATGGGCAATAAACAGTTTAGACAAAAAGAGAATAGAAGCTTTTGAAATGCAATGCTACAGAAGAACGCTGAAGATTAGACAGGCAGCTCATGTAAAGTAGTGTGGTGGTCTGAACTGAATTGAGGGGAAAAGAAATTTGTGGCTCAACCTGACTAGAAGAAGGGATCAGTTGACTGCACACATTCTGAGCCGACAAGGGATCACCAATTTCATGTAAGTGGGAAATGTGGTGGGTAAAAATCACTGAACTATTGAAATGTGACTCACGACCCTCCATCTTGACTTCGCTTTCATGAGTTTTTCATCTCCTACCTTCAAAAACTTCACAAAGTTCTCCCACATATCTCCTCGAAGGAAGGATACTGTGGAAACATGGTTTGTCCACAGTCTAGGTGATTGCTTCAAAAACATATTTTCACTCTACAGTGGAGTTTTTGCCGATTTGAAACTTTCTGCCAGGTTAACACTTCAAAGTTCAGAAACTAAGTGAAAGGCAAAGCTGCCCTGTACGAACTCCAGTCCAGTATAGTTTTAAGTCAATTCTTAGGAAATTTCACATCAGTTTTAACTACTTAAGAGCTGAGCAGAGAACATGACTTAAATTAATTCTCATTCTGGCAGCAATCTGCTACAAATGTCTACTAACTCTTCACATGTAACAGCCCCATTCCCTACTCTGGGAATTGCAAAACTCTACAGATAGCATTTCTAAGCCAATCCAGTGTGAACACAGAAGAAGAAGAAGAAGAAGAAGAAGAAATAATCCTGTATTTTTCCTGGATTTCCTAGTAACAAATACACTTTTTTCCCCAGGTGAAACTGCACTTTTTCTACGTTAAGTGACAATACTCTTTCTGTCAGAGCTGTGGAACAATTCCTTGAATGTTAAAAGCATAGAACTTCCCTGGCATGTTACTTGGGGGAGGAGGGGGGATGGGGGTGGGGGTGGGGGGAGGGAAGAAAAGAACAGCGTTTTGGAAAGATTTTTGAGGCAGGCCCGCATTACACTGTATATTTTCATATTACAAAGTAAAAAATACAAATTCTACCAAATAAAGAGCAGTATGTCCAAAAAACTGATATCTAGATTGTGCTTTTCTCAGCTAATTGTGACTCACACCATGTGATCTCACTAGCCAATGACAGCACATATTTAGAGCACAGAACAGAAGATGCTGCCAGCCAAAAGCAACGTCACTGTTATGTTGTGCTAACACACAAGTAGGAAAAGTTAATACTTTAAATTAATATACATATAGTATAGCTACAAGAAAAGCTAAATTTTAAATATAATATCGGTCTTTTTAGCATGTGTTACCCTTTAAGAAATATCAAACACAAATGTGTTGGTAAAATTTTAAATAATGGCATAAATGGCTGGCTTTCTGCGCTAGAAATTTTTCTAAGTGGCTGGTCCTCAAAGTGTTAAGTTTCAAACAAAAGTCAAGTGCTACACGGTTTAAGAAATTCATCGTACATTCTCACACATGACATAGTTCATCTTGTGTAAAAGGAAATTTACTTAAAGAGATAAGGCTTCTCAAAGCACCACTCACAATATTTTCCTGCGACCTATGAGGAATGTAAACACTTGTGACGTCACGCTCTTCAAAAGCAGTTTGTTGTTATGAAGCATTGCACAGTCTTTGTCCTAAAGCTTTTGACACACTTTGCTGCTGGCAGATGCTTGTGTGTGCATTGTGTTTTCTTGTTGCAAATGGCACATTTTCTTTGCAACTAAAGTTTTATTTTGCTGCGATTCTCTTGTTTGCAGTCTTTGCTTAAGTATTCTTCTGCAGTAGCGGACTAGAGCAAAACTCTTTGTTAGAGTATCAGTTCTTACCAGTCAAATTTACAATAAATTAACTGATGACTAAAACCATGAAAAATATCCACAATTCTAAAAAGTTCTTGAGATTTTCCCAGAATAACTGGTTATCCAGGGTGCATACACCCTATATTTATCCATACATGTAAAAACTTATGCTTATGTTGTTAGTACATGAAATTTGTTTGTCTTAGCTGTGTCTCTTGTGCCAGCAATTTATGTGTCTGAGCCTAATGTACTGGCAATCATTCAAATGGGAGAGAGAGAGAGAGAGAGAGAGAGAGAGAGAGAGAGAGAGAGAGAGAGAGAGAGAGAGAGAGAGAGGAGGGGGAGGGGTCAATCATCACTAGCAATAAAGGCTTATTCACTTAATTCACAGACTAACATTAAAACTGCAGTGTTTATGGTACCCTCTTTTTGCAATTTTTTTAAAGCCTCATTAATATGACACCTATACGTTTTTTGATTTGTAGAAAAATAATGCACACCCCTTTCCGCATTTACTTTTCTTTTCCGTATAAAAGTACCCTCAATGAAATGTGCCCCTGGGAAGAATTCATTTGTACAGACATTCTGACAAACAGTAAATAAAATGACAATGGTATCCATTGAGCAATGCAAGATGGCTTGCAGAGTGTAGATGTAAAATGTGAATTATTTAGGAATAAAGGAGAACACTCACAAAATAGCAGAAGCACTGGGTCTGTTCCTATGAGAGGCATTTTGCAAGTAATACACACACAATTTTTTTTACTCACTTTTTTTTCTCTCAATATCTCTTTATAGTCCTCAAGCATGGTCTCCCTGCTATCTATGATTGAATCCCAACGTCTCAGAAGCTCTATTATTCCATCCGGGACACCACTTCTTTTCATCTGTTTGAGACTCGGCTAACAATGGTAGAAAGCTCTTCCAGAAAAATATTACAACATCCACACACAGGTTTTTTTCAACTTCGCTAACTAATCAAATTTTGGTGGATTTCTCAGAAATTTTTCTCTTCTTCACATTATTTGTCAGATGTTTGGGGACTTCCCATGGCTTCAGAGTGTTCCTCACAAATCTCACTGTGGTCTCCTTCTAGAGCATCTGCTATATGTTTCACTCTTCATTACCTTTTGACTTTTTGGCCATTTGGGTCTCAGATTATCGTCTATGCTCATACGATCACCATGACAACAATTAACCCAATGTGAAGCTATACTACACTCCAAACTTCACTTAATGCCGTGTGGATTTCTTTCGGGTTTTTGCGCGTTAAGATTCGATCGTGATGTATGACCTCTGGTCTTCAACTGTTGCAGTCCCCAAGATCCCTGCAGGATCCATTTCTACCTCACACCAATTTTATGTTAGAGTACACAGCAAAAAAAACAAGAACACATCTTTCTCCTTCCAGCTCCCAACTAGACCTGATATAATTTTCACTGTTGTTGTATCAAACAATCCACAGTAAAACTAACTTGTGCATTATTTATGAAATGTGTCTCATATACTAACCCGTTTATGGGCCACCTTTATGAAATCTTGCTGGCCTCACAAAAACCCGAAATCCCTTGTCTGGTTCAGGTTCATTGATGATGCCTTCACATCAGGGCCTCAGGCCTAAGACATATTTTAGTATCTGACATTTATTAAGATACCACTGCCCCCCCCCCCCTCCCTCCTCCAGTCTGAGTATCGATAAGGAGAAAATGTCAGAGGTATTTGGGCCGCATGCTACAGCCGCAGCTCGTGCCTGCAGGAGATGCTGCTGCAGCAGCATGTTACTTAATACAGCAATGTGTCCCCTTCTTCCTGCTGAGCCGAAGAAAGATGTCCACGAGAAACATGATTTTAATTAGTAGTGTAGGGAGACAGCCCTCTGTCTGTGCATTGTTTGGATTTATGCACAGATATGAAGGGCAACATATGAGAACGGTGCGGCCACAAGACATGATGAGTGAGTGTCTTACACTTGATCTGCTTCCTTTGGAAATGAATTCCAATGGTATAACTACTTTGCATTGCATAGCAGGACCACTGCATCAAGAATTGGCAAAAATGCAGCCCTAACAAAGGACTCCAGGTAACTGATATTACAAAAACATAGGTGACAAATCTCTCCAAAAAGTAGGTACCCTCAGTAAGATGACATAAGCCTGAGTGAACTGAACCGCTCCACATAATGTGGCACCACTTGCTGATGTGTTTAATGGTAAATACTTGGGCCAGGCTCTGCTAGCTAGAGTCTCACTTGTGTCTGAAGCCTTTGCTTAAGAGCCATTCAACACCAGAGTCCTGACCTAACCTGATTTAGGTTTGAGATTTGGGTAGCTCTCTGAACAGTTTTTTTACACTTTGTACTTGTTTTGATCATCTGTTCATTTTGTGAACTCCACTAAAAATCGACCTCAGAAACCACCTGCTCTTTCTGCCGGTCTCTGCATTACCGCCAGTGTGAGTGATTGTGACTTGCCTTCTACCTAAGCAGAGGAGGTCAGGAAACACCCTATCTGCATTCCTCCACAACCCTCCTGGTCTTTTTGAACCCAACACGTCACCTTTCTGGACAGTGACCCCCAACTCTCCTCACTTGTGGCCATATTAAGCTTCCTAACCACCAACAGTAACTGCATTTTGACAGCTGCCACTCCTTCACTCAAAATAAATAAATAAATTAAAATAAAATAAATTAAAATATAATAAAACTGTTGCCATTCCGTCTGACCAACTGTGGACAATGTAATGTATCTGTAGTTACAAGAATTACCTCACCCAGCATGCCAAACTCCTCACAGAGCCTTCACTAACAGGAATTACCCCCTGAACCCAGTCCACACACCATCGCACATCCCTGATACACCAACTGACCCCCAAGAATAAGTTGCAAAGCAGCACTCCCTATTTACCCTGTACGAGGACTGGAGCAACAACCGTGTCCTATCCCAGAGCTTAATTACGTATCATTCTGCACTGAAATGAGGGATATCCCACTCGCAATCCTTATCACCCTTCCTGAAGCGGTTTTCCATTGCCCATGCAACCTACACAGCATCCTGACCTGTCCCTATAGCACTCCCCTTCCCAACTACTTCCACAGGGATGATATCCCTGTGGAATACTCAGGAGCCAGATTCACCCAACTCACCCACCCAACACACTCTACTTCAGTCCCTTATCCTTCACTCCCAAATTATTTATACTCTATTGGGTTGGTACATAATTCCATAGTGTTTTTCCACAAATTTAGCAAACATAACAGATACATGTAACAGATACACATAACGGAGACATTAGTAATCAATAATATATTCTGCTTCACTATTTATAACAGTCTGCCAGCATTGGCATAACTTTCTTATTCTGTGGTTTTCAGGTGAAGAACTCGTTGAGCAATATTCGGAGGATACTTTCGTCTGGAAAGGAAGTTCCTTGACAGAGAGCAGAAAAAGTGAAAACCTGAGGGCACAAGTTCAGGTGAGTAAGGTGGATGCGGAATGACTTTCCAACCCAACTCCTCTACAGTATTTTTTGTCAGTCTAGCAGGACGTGGGCAGGCGTTATCGTGAAGTAACATCACTTCACACAGCCTTCCCAGCCGTTGTTCTCAGACTGTGTCTGCAAGACGTCTCAGTTGTTGACAGTTAATCTAAGAATTGATCGTTGAACTTCTGGGAAGCAATTCTAAGTACACCACACCGTTGCAGTTCCATCAGATGTGTAACATTACCTTTTGGGGAGTTGCTGCTTTGTTTGGGCACAACCATTCCTTTTGTTTATGTACGTTAGCTTGAAGACACTATTTCCTCTCACCAGTAACAGTACAGGATAGGAATGGTCACTATTGCTCACAAGCCTATTTCCTCTCACCAGTAACAGTACAGGATAGGAATGGTCAGGAATGGTCACTATTGCTCACAAGCCTATTGACGATGAGCTAGAAAACGTCACATATGGCCACCTGCTCATTTTTGTGATTTTGGTACGTTGATAGAGACAAAAAACACACACAAATTTCAAGCTTTCGCAACCCAAGGTTGCTTCATCAGGAAAGAGGGAAGGAGAGGGAAAGACGAAAGGATGTGGATTTTAAGGGAGAGGGTAAGGAGTCATTGCGCGCGCGCGCGCACGCACGCGCACACACACACACACACACACACACCTATGGAAAGGCAAAAAAGTTGGGCAGAGATGTGAGTCAAGGCGGAAGTACAGAGGCAAAGATTTTGTTGAATGACAAGTGATGTACGAGGGGTGACAACTTGAAATTAGCGGAGGTTGAGGACTGGTGGGTAACAGGAAGAGAGGGTATATTGGACAAGTTCCCTTCCGCGGAGTTCTGATAGGTTGGTGTCAGTGGGAAGTATCCAGATAACCCGGACGGTGTAACACTGTGCCAAGATGTGCTGGCTGTGCACTGAGGCATGGTTAGCTACAGGGTGATCCTCATTACCAACAAACACTGTCTGCCTGTGTCCGTTCATGCGAATGGACAGTTTGTTGCTCGTCATTCCCACATAGAAAGCTTCACAGTGTAGGCAGGTCAGTTGGTAAATCACGTGGGTGCTTTCACACGTGGCTCTGCCTTTGATCGTGTACACCTTCCGGGGTTGCAGGACTGGAGTAAGTGGTGGTGGGAGGGTGCATGGGACAGGTTTTACACCGGGGGCGGTTACAAGGGTAGGAGCCAGAGGGTAGGGAAGGTGGTTTGGAGATTTCATAAGAATGAACCAAGAGGTTACGAAGCTTAGGTGGATGGCAGAAAGACACTCTTGGTGGAGTGGGGAGGATTTCGTGAAGGATGGCTCTCATTTCAGGGCAGGATTTGAGGAAGTCGTATCCCTGCTGGAGAGCCACTTTCAGCAGAGTCTGATCCAGTCCTGGAAAGTACCCTGTCACAAGTGGGGCACTTTTGGGGTTCTTCTGTGGGAGATTCTGGGTTTGAGGGGACGAGGAAGTGGCTCTGGTTATTTGCTTCTGTACCACGTCGGGAGGGTAGTTGCGGGATGCAAAAGCTGTTTTCAGGTTATTGGTGTAATGGTTCTGGGATTCAGGACTGGAGCAGATTCGTTTGCCACGAAGACCTAAGCTGTAGGGAAGGGACCGTTTGATATGGAATGGGTGGCAGCTGTCATAATGACGGTACTGTTGCTTGTTGGTGGGTTTGATGTGGACAGATGTGTGAAGCTGGCCATTGGACAGATGGAGGTCACCGTTGAGGAAAGTGGCATGGGATTTGGAGTACAACCAGGTGAATCTTACAGAACCAAAGGAGTTGAGGTTGGAGAGGAAATTCTGGAGTTGTTCTTCACTGTGAGTCCAGATCATGAAGATGTCATCAATAAATCTCTACCAGCTCTTTCTCGTTTGGTAAGTCACAGCATCTTTGTTTTTTTATATACAATCAATAAATAAACACATAACAACCAGAATACCAACTTGCAAAACAAAAATGCTACAAACTTGTGCACCAACCTAATATATCTAAATCTTTACACTGCAAGCCACCTTACGGCATGTGGTGGAGGATACATTTCATAGCCACCACGAGAGGCAGGGCCACTTGTGCAAGCAAACACACAATGCACTAGCAGTGCTGCAATTTCTGCACAGCATTTTATGTGGGCGTGGACAGCAACCAGATGTCCACCAGAACAGCCACTGACAACAGAGCAGCCGAGAACAGTCGCCCCTCAAGTGATGTAACATGCTCAAGTTTGATGGCTGATTCACGATCCGTGCTCTGTAGCTGACAGTTATACTCGGGACGCATCCTCCACTCCTAAAATTCTCTCAACCTCTGCTAACCTACTGCCCCACACCCTTCACCCAACAGCTTCCCCCTCCTATTCTGTCACCCCTCCACAAAACCTCCATCGTGTGCTGCAGCTCGCCCATTCCGGTACCCCTGTTATCACGTGCCTAGCCCGCGCATCTGCGCCTCCCGCCCACATTCTTAATCTCTGATCACTCGGTGTGTCTCTCTAATTGCGACCTACCCCTCCTTGTCTCACCCACTCTTTCTCCCTCTACTTATCCCTTATAATTGAGAACAGGAGCAAAACTTTTTATTTTATAAATTCTGGCGTTATTTTGGCCATTTAGTGTTATCTTTTTTGCTAGATATAGTGTTACCTTTTTTTTGGCAAAATTCAGTGTACATTTTTGATAAATTAGGCACGATTTTTTTGCCAAATTTGGAGTAGTTTTGTTTCTGGCAATTTTGTTTTGCATCAAACAACTTGCAATTTTTTCCCAGTTTCTGTGCAGTTATGCCAAATTCTGCGTTTTCTTGCAAATTTTAGTGTTTTTTGCCAAATTCAACATTTTTTTGCACATTAGGTTTTATATTTTACTAGTTATCTTCGGCCTAATTCGAGGTTACAATTTGTGAGTTTCTCTGTTATCTTTTTCGTCAGATTCACTGTTTTTTTACCAAATTCAGTAGTTTTTTGTCAAATTTGGTGATATTTTTTCGCCAGATTTGTTGTTTTTTTTTTGCCAAACTGTGAAATTTCTTCAACAATTTTTGCAAGTTTGGCTGTTTTCCTATTTTTTGTGGCTTTTTTGCAGTTTTGGTATTTTTTTTTTTCAATTTCAGTGCTGTTTCTTTTTGTTAACTTCAATGTTAATTCTGACATAGAAACATAGTTCTGCAGGAAGTGAATATTCATTTGAAGATTATACGTGAACCTCAGCCTTGAGGGAATGAGAAGTCAAAATGAAATGTCTGAAAATCAGTAAACTGCTGTTCTCAGACTTATAACTTTTCTCATATGTGAAAATGACAAATTTAATGACATTTCATAAAACTGCCAATTTCATGATATTTCATTACAAATTAACAATTTTATGATATTTTGCACATTATCGGTTTCGTGAAATTTTCCTGTCCCTACTTACAACACATCTGGTCTCAGAAACTGATACTTGGTTGGGAGAGTGGTGTGCTGACCACATGCCCCTCCATATCCACATCCAGTGATGCATGTGGGCTGAGGATGACACGGCGGCTGGTCGGTACCATAGGACCTTTGTGGCCTGTTCGGGAGGAGTTAAGTTACTTACAACACATTGTGTTACAAACACTTCCAAGAACACCACATGCATTGATGACCACATGGGTGGCTGCACGAGGCTGGAAATAAAGAACGACTCAAGAAGTCTTTTTTTTTTAATAGTAAAGACAGCCCAATGGGTGCAATTGATTTTATAGTCGAATTGACCATGGTTTCGATGCCTAAACTAAGGGAGTCTTCATCAGAATTTATATTACCAAAATAAGGGGGATACAAAGTTAGTCATTAATAAGAAAACTACAAGACATTAATAATTAATATTATGTCTTCATACTATAAAACATTTAAAAATTGTAGATACATCTGCTATACAAACTGCGGTAACCTTTCTATCATGTATAGCAGATGTTACCAATTTTCATCACTAGATGGCATGACACCTCATGTCCACATCGTAGTATAACCGGTGCATGCGCCACCCAGTCTGAAGCTACCTGTTTCAGTATATATAAGCAGCCTGTAGCGGCAATCTTTAATTTTTAACTATAAATGACAGTAAAACTTTTACGTAGAATGTTTTATTATGCGATGTGGCCTTTTTGGTGTTAAAATTGTATGACGAGAGCTGTTATGTTCAACTTTTTACATATGTGAGTACAGCTTTATATACAAATATTAATTATTACTGTCTTGTAATTTTCTTATTAATGACTAACTTTATATCCCCCTTATTTATATAATATAAATTCTGATGAAGACTCCCTTAGTTTAGGAGTCAAAACCATGGCCAATTCGACTATAAAATCAACCAGTAGGCTGTCTTTACTATAAAAGATATTTTCACGGTTGCTGCACACAGCTATGTTTAAAATTTCAAAAAGTCATTAACGATTCAGGACATTTTGATGAGGAACGAACAGCTGTTCCATCCATAATTTGTATACCAATTTTGTTTCAAAGTATCTAAAGATTCTGCCACGAATTAAAACATCCAAATAATTAGAGAAACAATAGAAACCTTGTAATAGTAATTCCCTACATACAGAGAAACTGAAATCCGTACACAGACTTTGGGTGCCGTAATTTAGAGAGGAATTAATGAGTTATATATAATGTTTTATACAGTTAAGGAGAGGACAGCTAATGATCTCTTTGGTGCAGAGGCACACCAGAATTGCACTCTCGCAGGAATCGATGAATTGCTGTTAGCAATGAGGATAGTGGGCAAGCGGCAGTAAATTACTAGTGTATGGATAAATTGAGAATTTCAGTCTGACAGGAAGCATGCTAGTCTAGTCCGTGCAGTTGCAATGAACACTGTGGCACAGAGGTCGGTGCATCTGCCTAATAAGCAGGTGACTCAGGTTTGAACCATAGTCTGGCACAAATTTCCAACTTTATCTATTATGGCTACAAAGTCTTTCGTGACGTATTTCTTGAATAAAAACCTCCCTGTGTACATGCCACTTCAATTCAGGATAAAACTCCAAGCTTTCGACCACTACCTCTATGGTCATAGTCAGGGCTAAAACTGACTATAAATAAAATTTACAATGGATGTAGAGAAGGAAAGGAAGTTACCTTTCTTAGATGTGTTGGTGGAGCGAAAACCGGAGGAACGACTGGGCCATTCTGTGTACAGGAAGCCAGCCCATACAGACTTATATCTGCATAGCCACAGCTTCCATCATCCGTCTCTGAAGAGAGCTATGCTGAATACTTTAGTACACAGAACCAGGACTATTTCCGACAAGGACCACCTCGATCCCGAGATTAACCATTTGACAACTGTTTTCAAGAGGAATGGTTATTCTGTCGGTGAAATTAAATCAGTATTGTCCGAGAAAGTAAGATACAATGCCGTCCATAAACAAGAAGAGGACCAACACACAGCGCGGTTTCCATTTTACGGTACTACAACAAGCAAGATAGGCAGAGTCCTAAAGAGGCAAGAAATGAAACCAGTTTTCCGACCACCTAGGAAAATTAAGGAAATGTTGAGACCAGTCAAAGATAGTCTCGACTTAAGGGTGCCAGGAATATATAGTATTCCTTGCAAATGCGGCAAGAATTATGTGGGCCAGTCGGTAAGAACCGTTGCCGACCATTGCATCAAGCACCAGCGCCCCCTGAAATACAGGTATCTGGAAAAATCAGCGGTGGCTGAGCATAGCCTGCTTAACAAGTGTAAGATTTTATTTATAGAAATGAGAGTAGTACCCCATGCATCGAATTACTGGGACTCTGTGATACGGGAAGTGGTCGAAATTAGACTTAGCGATAATAACTTTAACTGAGACAACGGCTATGCGCTTAGCAACACCTGGAAGAGTGCACTGGATAAAGAAAAATCGCAGAGGAAAACTTCCCGCACTTTACCTACTGATTCAAGGGATGGCGCTTCAAGCAATGCGGGATAGAAACTTCATCTATGGAAGTAGAGGGCAACACTTCACTACGTGCCATATCGCTGTTGCTATGACGTATTCCAGCCAATCAGAAGCTGTCCTTTGCATATAGAAGTGGGAGCCTCTCTAGTTCACGACAGTCAGTTTTAGCCCTGACGACGACCATGGAGGTAGTCGTCGAAAGCTTGGAGTTTTATCCTGAATTGATGCGGCATGTACACCGAGAGATTTTTACTCAAATTTATCTATGGATTTACATCGATGTCCACTCGCACCAAATGTCTGTAATCCCTTTGTGTCTTAATAAACTGTTCAATATGGTGGCAGCCACTAAAAAGATTCAAATTTAAACACGGCATCTAGTCTGTCTACAGGCACACACACGACCACAGTAAAGCAAGCTGTCCCAATGGCCGAGACTGTGGCAGGTTACGAAATTTCTGCTGCTAATAGGAAGCAGCCAGTTGCATAACCCAGCAGGCAAGAACTAGCTGCTTCACAACCCAGAAAGTTAGCACCAGAGCTATATTTTTCAGCTGTATGCACACTAGTGTGAGATCTGACCAGCTAACAAAACCCCTAAACATCACTGCTAAGGCCCATTCTGGAGCGTCTCCTCAGGAAGTCCAGCAGGTGCCATCTCACACAGGACTGCACCTCATCATTAGGTATGCTCTGCCATGCTACAGTATAGTTTAATGGTTTGTTACTTCGAGTACAGTCTAGTCACGATTGCCATTTCAGTCGTTTGGCAGTCGTGAATATTTCATGATACTGGGGGCCGCAGAATCGCCAGCCGTGTGGTAAGGTTCACCATAGTCTGACACTCCCTCTCTGTTGCCGAAACATAATTCTTATTTTATATTTTATTTACACACCGAGTTCCATAAGATCAAACTGAGGAACAAATCTCCAAGGTCGTGGAATGTGTGAGTACATGAAATTACAACGTAACAGTAATAACAGACAAAAATAAAATGTTTATGAACCCCAAAAAAGTCAAGTCATACGTTTAAGTAAACGCAATCAACAATATAACACAAGAATCAGCTTAATTTTTCAAAGAACCCCTCAACAGACTAGAAGGAGGGGTCCAAGAGAAAACTCTTCAGTTTCGATTAGGTTTAGAAAAATAAAAATTTTCATTACATTTCATGAGTCTAGAACCCATGACCTACATGGCAGGTTAATGTGTAACCACAACACTATGACACTAATACGCATAGACTTGTTACATTTACGGTTCTGATATTCCAGTAGCAACAATAAGTTGCAGGATTCAAACATTTGTCTTCACATAATGTTGTGCAAAATCTTTCTAATATAAGCCAATCTCTGTGATGATAATTACCATACATGTAATGCCGAATTGCATTTCGTGTGGAAGTGTCCATTTAGTGCCATGTACAAAACGTGTATATATGTCATTAGCATCGGAGTACGAAATACGAAATTAAACGGTTAGGTCTGCTCCAGCCTGTGAAGCGTCAGCTATCAAGTAATTTTAATTGGATTATAATTTCAATTCTGTTTGGGTAAACTTGACCTGTCACCAGTTGTGGACACTCAAATCTGAAGATGATCATTACAAAGGGTGGAAAAACAAACTGACAATAAGATCAGAGGAGAGGTGACGACATTAAATTGATCAAAATTTTCCAAATAACCATAGGTCATAAAATGGCAATGTGTGAAAATATATCTGCTAAACAAACGTGTTGGGTGTGTCTAGGTAGCACTAAAGTTTTGTCCAAATAAGCTGCTACTCTACATGTTGGGGAAAAAGTTAATTAATGCCATCTGTACATTTTGCAAAAATTAAAACCTGTAGTCCTTAGCTTTCATTATTAACAATGTTGTACCTTTGAGTATAACACATTCACAATCACAGTGTAGTGCTATTTCTCCAGTGCAGAGTCTTTAAAAAATGGTTCAAATGGCTCTGAGCACTATGGGACTTAACATCTATGGTCATCAGTCCCTAGAACTTAGAACTACTTAAACCTAACTAACCTAAGGACATCACACAACATCCAGTCATCACGAGGCAGAGAAAATCCCTGACCCCACCGGGAATCGAACTCGGGAACCCGGGCGCGGGAAGCGAGAACACTACTGCACGACCACGAGCTGCGCACAGAGATTCTTATCTTGACAAATTAATGACACAACAGTATGATTTACTTAGTTGATATAATACTCAAGCTTTACCCAGCGAATATTACAGAAAATTTGTGTCTAATATAAATATGTGTGGACAGTGATTTGCACGGAGTTGACAAAAGTCTCGATGCACACGTATACAGCTGGCGGTAGTATGATGTACAAAGCATCAGCAGAGCTGTCAATTCTACTCAAGTGATTCGTGTGACAAAGTTTCCAACAAGATTACTGTTGAACGATGGGAATTGACAAATTTTGAATGCAAAATGGCACTTGGAGCTAGATGCGTGCAACTTTCCACTTTCCCAAGAATACCAGATTTCACGCGTCACCTCTCACCATGAGCAACAACGTGCTCCACAACCATCACTTAACGAGCAATGTTTGCACAGGGTTGTCAGTGCCAGGCAACAAGCAATAATGTGTGAAATAATCACAGAAATCAATGTGGGATTATGACGAATGTATCAGTTAGGACAGTGTGAAGAAATCTGGTGTTAACGACCTACAGCAGCAAACAAAAGACGTCAGAGCATTTGTCAACAGCCCAACATCACTTGCAGTGCCTCTTCTGGGCTCGTGACTGTATCATCTGGATCCCAGACAATTGAAAAGACACGGGGTGCTCAGCTGAGTCCAGATTTCAGTTGGTAAGAGCTGACAGTAGGGTTTGAGTGTGGCACAGACCCCACAAATCTGTGGACCCATGTCTTTTTTGGGGGGGAACAGTCTTATGCCTGGTTTGACGTGGCAGAGTTCCTTAACTCCATCTGCTTCGTGACCATCAATTCTGATGTTAAGTTTCTCACTCTTCTCATTTCTACTACTTCTCATTACCTTTGTCTTTCTTCGATTTATTCTCAATCCCCACTCTGTACTCATTACACTGCTCATTCTGTTCAGCAGGTTATTTCCTCCTTTCACTCAGGACAGCAACATCAGCAAAAAATCATCATATCATTGACATCCTTTCACCTTGAATTTTTATTCCACTCCTGAACCTTTATTTTATTGTTTGGCGACTCCATGGAGTGCTGTGTGCACAACGACCATATATGTTAAATTAAAAGGAAGATCAGCGTTGGCCGTAATATTGAAGTTTTATTGATAGCAGAATCAATTTTCGATCACATGGTCCTGTACAAAGTAAACTCAGACACTGGTATCAAGTTATCAATAACCAAAACTGACTCATTTATTGTGATTGCTTCTCAGTTTTGGTTATTGATAACTTGATACCAGTGTCTGAGTTTAATTTGTACAGCGCTGAAGATGATCACTATGTGATCGAAAATCGATTCTGCTATCAATAAAACATCAATATTATGGACAATGCTGACCTTCCTTTTAATTTTTTTTTTTTTTTACTTTATTTCCATCATTGCTTCCTCGATGTACAGATTGAATAGTAGGGGCGAAAGGCTACATCCTAGTCTTACACTCTTTTTTATACGAGCACTTCGTTCTTGGTTGTAAGCTCTTATTATCCCCTCTTGGCTGTTGTACCTATTGTATATGACTCGTCTCTCCCCATAGCTTACCCTTACTTTTTTTCAGAATTTTAAAGATCTTGCACCATTTTACACGGTCAAACGCTTTTTCCAGGTCAATAAATCCTATGAACATGTCTCGATTTTTCTTTAGTTCTCACTTCCATTATTAACTGCAACGTCACAATTGCCTCACTCGTGCCTTTACCTCTCCTACACGCAAACTGATTGTCAGCTAGAGCATCCCATGTTATTGACAAGGAACTGTGTAAGCTGGTGTTGGCTCTGTAATGGTGTGGGCTGTACTTACATGGAATGGACTGGGTCCCTTCCTCCAAATGAACTGATCATTCACTTGGAGCCTATTTGCAGCCATTCAGTGATGGAATTTTTACAGATGGGAATGCAACGTGTCACAATTGTTCCGAACTGGTTTGAAGAACATTCTGGACCATTTTAGTATGTGATTTGGCCTCTCAGATCATACAAATGAATCCCATCAAACATTTATGGAATATAATCAAGATGAAACTTCTTGGCAGATTAAAACTGTGTGCCATACCAAGACTCAAAGTCGGGACCTTTGCCTTTCGCAGGCAAGTGCTCTACTAACTGAGCTACCCAAGCACGACTCACACCCCATCCTCACAGCTTTACCTCTGCCAGTACCTCGTCTCCTACTTTCCAAACTTAACAGAAGCTCCCCTGCAAACCTTGCAGAACTAGCACTCCTGAAAGAAAGGATATTGCAGTGACATGGCTTAGCCACAGCCTGGGGGATGTTTCCAGAATGAGAATTTCACTCTGCAGTGGAGTGTGCACTGATATGAAACTTCCTGGGAGATCAAAACTGTGTGCCGGATCGAGACTTGAACTCGGTGCCTTTGCCTTTCATATCAGCGCACACTCCGCTGCAGAGTGAAATTCTCATTCTGGAAACATCCCCCAGGCTGTGGCTAAGCCATGTCTCCGCAATATCCTTTCTTTCAGGAGTGCTAGTTCTGCAAGGTTCGCAGGAGAGCTTCTGTTAAGTTCGGAAGGTAGGAGACGGATACTGGCAGAAGTAAAGCTGTGAGGACAGGTGTGAGTCATGCTTGGGTAGCTCAGTTGGTAGAGCACTTGCCCACGGAAGGCAAAGGTCCCGAATTCGAGTCTCGGTCCGGCACACAGTTTTAATCTGCCAGGAAGTTTCATATCAGCACACACTCTGCTGCAGAGTGAAATTCTCATTCTATAATCCAGATGTCAGTTTGTGCACAAATATTCTGCACTGGGTACACTTTCACTATTATGGACAGCTAGAGGGGCAGCACAGCTCAATATTTCTGCAGGGGACTTCCGAGGACTTGTCGAGCCCACGTCACTCCAAGTTGTAGAACTACGCCACGCGAAAGGAGGTCCGATACAATATTAGGATGTATCCCATGACTTTTGTCACTTCAAAGTAATTAGCTGCAAACCCAAGAACGTTTAATACTCTGCAATCCCAACAGACAATACGCTCATAAGTAATGTGTGTGTTCACCACATAACTTACTTGAATGTCAGGGCAACTACACCAGGTGGCGGTGGGAAGCCTGCCGTTGCCGCCGTCACCAGAAGTTCCTGCAAGTTCTTAAACTTTCCCAGAGTAATAAACGCCTCCCTCGCCTCATCGTGGAGTACATAGTAATGGTAAAGTTCCAGCTTTTCCAAACTGTCGACACAGACTGCCAGCAGCGGTACGACACACCTGTGAAACAACAGAAATGGGTCCCGTGAGAATCTCTCTGTCCTGGCACATTCCAGAAATCAAAGAAATGATGCACCACTTACTTTAACTCCAAATTAATGGTGCTTATCCTGTAATTGTAACATTACCACCACATTAATTTTTATCGAAAGTATACTCACTGTTAACAGATTGTATAACAACTGACCGACCCTGCCATCAATTCTTTAAGGAATTGAACTCTCACATATAAAACAGCTTCAAATGTATGATTATTTTACACGTGAGATAAAGTGTTAAATATTTGCCATTAAGCATGTAAGAATGGAAAGGAACAAAATTACAGAGTCCGACAAAAATACGGAAATGCGTGCTTGAAAATAAATGCAGCTACTAGTCGAACCTGCAGGCTGCACTGTTGCATTTGATCATCAACAGCACCTGTCTAGTGTTCTCAGCACGTTACAAGTATCAGCTGTGGTCGAAACAGTTTTTTGTGTGGTCGTTATCGGATTCTGTCGGAACTAAATTAATTAAAATGTAGACAAATTGTCGGTGTTCGTGCACTGGGTGCTTTCGCAACCGAGGAAGCCGGCGTGTTTTGCTGTTTTGGGCAGCCACCTGTATCTGAGATTTACACAACACGTAAGTCACAATGTGGACAAAAGTGAGTGTGTTCAGTGATCGTGGGAGATCGGCATTTAAAAGGACTGTGACGAAAAATAAGATGATGACAGGTGCAGAAGTCACTGTAAAACTGAATGTCGCACTCACGAATCTTGTCAGCTCGTAACATTTGATTGGCCATGTGAATGCCTGTAGGAAAAAAAGCCATAAAACTCGGACAGTTGAGCTAGGGAAGAAAATATTTGGTTGGACGAGTGTTCTTGTACACTGTTGCCAACTTCTGGCCAAGTTCACATTTCAAGAGTGAAATATGGTGACATTCAATGACGATTTTGGCAGCCGTATCACAGTATTACACTGATCCCAAAGTTACTCGCAAGGTCACATTGGGGACCATTTTGACTGACCAGATCCATCACACAGTACAATGCACTTTGCCCAATGGCAATGCTGTGTTCCGAGATGAGAAGATCCCTGTTCACACAGTTTGCATCGTCCAGGACTGATTTTGTTCGTACGAGGATCAATTGTCCCATCTTCCCTGGTCACCACAGGATTTGGGCACTTACCGTATTTACTCTAATCTAAGCCGCACTTTTTTTCCGGTTTTTGTAATCCAAAAAACCACCTGCGGCTTAGAATCGAGTGCAAAGTAAGCGGAAGTTCTGAAAAATGTTGGTAGGTGCCACCATAACTAACTTCTGCGTCTAATATATGTAGCGCTACACAGGCATGCTTTGCAGGCACAAAGATAAATACTGGCGCCAAAACCTCTGCGTCAGTAAATAAATTAAAAAAAAGGTGGAAGACAACCTGTCTTACCTCCGCCCCAAGTTTCGACAACTGCATTTTCATACATTATCCATTGAAGTAAATACAAATTCCGTATTGTTCATCATCGAATGTTGCAGCATTTCAATGTACAACGAAAATCCGACTGCCAAGACTGTTAGGGATGTTTGTCTATATGGCCAACTCCACGTTCTGAATTTTTTCCTACCTGTGAGAAGAGATGGTTGCTAATAGGAACTTAAATGAATTGTGAATCACATGCAATATTCTATTCACCATAAGAATAATAGGAATATAAACATTTTGCCATGTATTCTTTCGTGTTTGCTGCTATCTCATTTAAATTCTGTCTTCCTAATAAACTACGAAACTAGAGTGAGACAACAGCAGCAAACGCGGAAGAATAAACATATCGTGTCATGTTTATATTCCTAATTTTCTAATGCGTGATAGTGATACAATCAGAAATGAGGCATGGCAACTGAGTAGATTTTTAAATCTAAGATGACTAATTTCTGTGAAGAATGTAATGTACTAAACAGGCGTCTGCAAATATTTTCAAACGGAGAAAATTTTTTGCTATACTCTCGTTCAGAACATCTTCAAACATACACAGTCTATTATTTGGTTCTTGTTGATCATTATTAAAGAAAAGAAGCAGTGTAAGTAACAACAAATAGCGGTGTCTTGCCACTGTTTCGCTAATGAGACGATTCCTCTCTCTCTCTCTCTCTCTCTCTCTCTCTCTCTCTCTCTCTCTCTCAATTGTAAGCAGCGGTAGCAAGCAAGCCATGACGCGAGCGGCGACAGGCCGTAAACACTCACTATCAGAATGGACAAACAATGCATGACACAGTACAGAAATGCATTTTCATCTCAGAGTGACGTAAACACCTATAACAAATAGAGCGACACTTATGACATCAAAGAAAAATAAGCAATCAATTCAAACTAGATGAAGCACGTGGAAAAGGAAGGGTACCCATATAAATACGAACGGAGCACCTGACACATAGCAATGGCTACCTGGTAAAGCTTAACTGCTAAGCTTACAACTCGAACCAAACTACTGTAGCAGTATCGTCATTCATTTGACCTAAATTGTGTCTCATATTACAATGGACCAACATTGTTTCGATTTGGAGGTGCGGACTAAAACTTTTATCTCCCCTCGAATTTCTAGTCTCAAATTTCAGGTGCGGCTTACATTCAGAAATTTTTTTTTTTCCTTGATTTCGAGTCTCATTTTTCAGGTGCAGCTTAGAATCGAGTGCGGCTTAGATTCGGGTAAACATGGTACATGTTAGCTTGTCAACATTAGTATTAATAATACAGTGACTGCCAAGAGCATCAGATCATGACTTTATTGACTTATGATGAATATGAGGCACTCTCAAGTATTTTCCCTGCATGTCTGCACAATTAAGTTACTAACTTACAGCGTTGATAAAAAGTGTCGAAGTTGATATTGTAGAATATAAAGTCTGCAACTGGCTGTAGCTGGCCGGGACGCCATGGCCGGTGAGTAGCGGTCACCGGAAATGCGGGACTATACAGCACCTTTGGGGGAAGCCCCGCCTCCGGAGCCACCTGTGCTGGGCAGCACGTGGCGAACACAGGAATTCTGTTTGCCTAGGGACGATATGACAGACACGATCACTGGGTAGAATCTCAAAAATGGCATCGTAAAGATTTCAGCGATGTTAGAGCATTCGACATTGGCCGAAACTGAGTATTTATCCGCTGCGTTTTTGTACGTGTGGAAGGTGACAGAATTGTGGAAAAATAGGACTTCGCATTCAGCCACTGAGCGGTATGGTCTTGTGGTCTTGGAGACGGCGTCTCGGCCATCGTCTTTGAAGGGAGCAGACTTCGACTTGGACATCAGTGAGTTAGGATGCATCCTGCAAGATCTAAGACGTGAATTGTTCCTCTGTGCAGAATAGTGCAGAGAATGATTTTTCTCATATTCGAGTTATGGGTTTTGTCAAAACAAAGTTGGCATCTGATTTCTAACTTGCAGGATTTGTGCTGTCCTGTGGGGTGAAAGATTGAGAAGCAACTTTCAATTTAGATTACCTCAGACAGGGAGTGCCGTGATTCGGAGACAGCAGAGCAATCCGAATTATCGGTATCTTCAACATACTGCCAGTCTGAGTGATTGCCTTCACTATAGGTGTAGGATTGCGCTCTCTCTCTCTCTCTCTCTCTCTCTCTCTCTCTCTCTCTTTTGTCTACACAAAGAGGTTCATCTTGGGAGATAAACGGTCTGTATCGCAGCATTGCACTGAAGCACATTTCATCCGGAGTTCTGCATTTAGAGCTCTCTGTGTGCTCAGAAGCAAGATTTTCACCAACACTTAACCATTTCCGACAATTTACATAGTATTCTTGATCTCTTAGTTATCCTTGTAACGTGATGAGTATTCATCAATGTAGTTGCAATAGCTGCCTGTAATTGGGGCACGTAATTGCAAATTAGATAATATGCCATTCTCACAAGGGAACCTCCCCATCGCACCCCCCTCAGATTTGGTTATAAGTTGGCACAGTGGATAGGCCTTGAAAAACTGAACACAGATCAATCGAGAAAACAGGAACAAGTTGTGTGGAACTATGAAAAAAATAAGCAAAATATAAAAACTGAGTAGTCCATGCGCAAGATAGGCAACATCAAGGAGAGTGCGAGCTCAGAAGTGCCGTGGTCCCGTGGTTAGCATAAGCAGCAGCAGAACGAGAGGTCCTTGGTTCAAGTCTCCTCTCGAGTGCAAAGTTTAATTTTGTATTTTCTGACAATTATCAAAGTTCAGGCACTCACACATAATCAACTTCGTTCTCCAAAATTCCAGGACGTGTTCAGATTTGCTTGGACATATGCAGGATTTGACGGTCTACACACGGAAATTTTGAAAACGTTAAAAACATATGTTCTGATAGAACACAGGGAAAACTGTGCGACTGTGAAACTGTTGCATTCATTGGTTGCAGTTTATGTGACAAACTCTTATGTTATCATCACTTTTTTGGGAGTGATTATCACATCCACAAGAAAACGTAAATCGGGCAAGGTAGAAGAATCTTTTTACCCATTCGCCACGTGTACAAGTTAGGTGGGTCGACAACATATTCCTGTCATGTGACGCACATGCCGTCACCAGTGTCGCATAGAATATATCAGACGTGTTTTCCTGTGGGGGAATCTATTGACCTACGACCTTGCAACCAAATGTTTTCAGTTCCACATTGGAGAGGCACATCCTTTCGTCTACTAATCGCACGGCTTTGTGGTGCGGTCGCAAAATACAGACACTAAACTTATTACAGTGAACAGAGGTGTCAATGAACAAATGGACAGATCATAACTTTGTGAAAATAAAATAAGCAAACTTTTCACTCGAAGGAAGACTTGAACCAAGGACCTCTTGTTCCGCAGCTGCTCACACTAATCACGGGACCATGGCACTCCTGAGCTCGCACTCTCCTTGATGTTACCTATCTTGCTCATGGACTACTCAGTTTGTATATTTTGCTTATTTTTTTCATAGTTCCACACAACTTCTTCCTGTTATCTCGATTGATCTGTGTACAGTTTTTCAAGGCCTATGCACTGTGCCAACTTATAATTAAATCTGAGGGGGGTGCGATGGGGAAGTTCCTTTGTCAGGAGTCTGTGCGTGGACAAAAAAAAATTTCACATTTTTGTATTTTTGTCAATTATAGGAAATATCAAAATTATATGCCAGTATTACAATTGAATTATCAACTTCACCTGTTCCAGCAAGCTTTGCATGTACCCAGTCACTGCACAGCTTTCCCAGACAGGAAGGAAAGAAGGTTTACGATCTTCTATGTCAACGATGGACAAATAAGCAATTGTAGTACCCTAAAGGAGCTGAACAGTTGCTTCAAACACCACCACCTAAAGAAAAGGCCTCAGAGCACTGTGTGACAGCAACCAGAGTGGGCCAAGCTCAGCAAGTCACTGCGCTGTCAGAATCGAGGTCCATGCCCTGGAATCTTTCTCCAGCAGTTTTACAGAAGCTATTTGGTAAAGCAACTTTATTTCTATGTTACTTGTAGCTTTATGTGTCAGCTTCATGGTAAAATGTCCATCATTTCGTTAATGGTCATAGTTATTGTGATATTTTCTATATAAATAACAAATTCAAATATGATGCAATGAAAAACACAAGTTGCTATAATTTTGCATTTGGTGCATATTACACCATGTGTCGCAGTGAATGAAATTTAGCTGAGATATTGATATTATAGTTCGCCACATAAGCTGCAACAAATGACCACACCAGTTTCACAATCACACAGTTTGTCTGTGCCCTGTCAAAACAAATGTTTTTAACGTTTTTGAAGTTGCATTCTGTTTCGGAAGTTTTGACTCTTGAATTCCTTTGTTGTAACATAGTTCACACTCCTTTATTTGGTGTTTTCATTTATGTGAGCGTCTATGTGATACCTTGCCTGCTCTTAATATTTACTTGCGATGGAAACATATTTTTACCACAGGACTCATACTCTACAACAAATGTACAGCATGACAACTGACAAGTGCCAAGACTACAGAAAGAGAACAAACAGTTCAATGATCTGACAAACAGTTCATACTGTTGTGAAAAAATAAATAAAAAATGTCGTTAAAAAGTTTGGAACATGGCTGGTTTATTACCAATTACAAAGGAGCATCCGACACCACAGTTGGTCTTAGAGCCACGAGTGTAAGCAAAGATGCTGTCTCCAAGTGGTGTGTAAAGTTCGAGAAACTTCCAGACACAGGTCGAATCTAGAGCAGTGTTCTCGGGGAGTAAACGAAGTCCGAGATGTTGGAAGACCTCTGTAGGAAGCCGAGGCAGGGCTCTCACCTGTCGGAATTGTGACAGGTAATGCAAGGTTAAGCTTCCGAAGCAGTACATGAAAACAAATTCCTGGAGGCAACAAAGAAGTTGCACTTACTCCTTATTGGCAGTCAAGGGAGTCATCAAAAAGGGACACACACACACACACACACTAGATGTTTGGCACAGAGAACAGACGGCACGCATATCTACCGACGAGAAGATCATGAAGGTACGACAGCTGTATATTGGCAGTGTCTGCGTAGAGGCACATAATTGGGCTAGTGCAGAAAGCTCCACTGATCAAATGTATACCTCAATGGTGGATTGTATCAGGACGGCATAAAATAGGTCATCATAGAGATGAGTGAACGAGACAAACATAGTCAATTTTTGATAGGATGAGAGATCGGTATAAGCCAAGGAAGATTTTTCCTATCTGCTCCCCACCAAGTAACGTTTAAAATATGTAAGATATTTGGAGATCGGGTACAGCATGCTGCCAGATAAGATATGTGGGAGGACGAACAGAGTTTCCTAGCTAGTGAGCCAAAAGAATTTTAAGGTTCTGACAAATGGAAAAGTAACAGGAACAAGATGTAAGACAGTCGAAGAAACACTTTATGCCGTCAAAAGTTCAGACAGTTTTGCAATGGAAAAGTGGAAGTGCAAAGTAAAAACAAGAACCTTCTATGGGCACAGCAACTGCAAATGCATCAGGCCATGTACAATGAGATGACAAAAGTCATAGGATAGCAATGTATCCACATATACAGAATGTGACAGTATTGTGCGTACAAAGCATAAAAGTTGAGTGCATTGGCAGAGTTGCCATCTTCTACTGTATCTTCCTTCGCCATCGGCACTGTTGTCGTTGCTGTGAGGCACCGTTATACCAAGTGGAAAGGCGCGTCGATCTTAGAGCATGAGATATGGTAACCTTAAGTCATTGACAACACACAACGGTCACGGTAGCACCTGATTCCAGAATAGCTGCAGTAGTTAGGACCTACGAACTACCCCCTCTTGCGCAGGTCCCCAAAACTTAACTCGTAACGAGATCCCTTCGAAGTAAATTGTCATAAAGATCGTCTATAAAGGCTTCGTACAATGATAAGAAATGTTACAGTTTATGGAATAATAACAGATACGACCAAACTGTCTTGTTTCTTCTGTTTTATTTAACGTAACATTGTTCACAGTTTTATTTCGCATTCATCACTCATTCCCACTCTGATGTGGAGTATATGCGAGTGCCTGAGCCCTGACTCCCAAGTTCCATCAAAACCCTTTGATGAACAGTTTTGGTTGCTTGACACCAACAGTCAATGACAATGATACAGTATTTTGTAATTAACCCTTCTAGTTTAGCCACCGTCCTCCATGAATGTTTATTAGGTGTAAGACAATTATACACTTCTCTCTCCAGTCCACTATTATTAAGGGTTCGCATAAAAGTTAATGTTTTTCTCATTTTCATAAAATGGAGCAACCTCTCCGAGATATAATTAAAAAAAATAAAAAATAAAAAAAAATGTTCTCTATACTGCGTCCCTCATGAGATACGTATAGATTTATCCCGGAATTGACTGCCCTGTAGGTGTACTCAATTTAATGACCACACGTCACTATCCGCAATTTCGTGTACAGTAACTAAATGTCCTTTTGTTACTCTTATTGTATACTATAGTTATTTAAAACTCGCCACTATATTTTTTCACAATGCACAATTAGTACTTCTTTACTTGTTTATTTCTAAGAGTAAACGAAAAAAATGACGTCGTATCATCAGCTTTGTCGATATAAAGCAAAACACCTCAATATGCCCAATTTTAGCTCTTCTTATAAGACCGGCTACCTTACTCATTAATTTACTACACATTATTTCCAATAACAATAAACAGGTATCGCCGTTATATTTTAATTGTATTCAAAAGCATGTTATTATTATTATTATTATTATTATTATTATTATTATTATTATGACCGACCAAATCTTAACAAATCGCATGGCATGCATTTTTAACGATAGCTTTACACTTGCGCAGCCTTTGTTTGCAATATTATATATAATTATACAGACAGGACTGAAAGATCAATCTCTCTACCATAACCAATAAAGGCAAATACGCTATTCAAGTTTCGTTACATCTATCTTGACTCGTATTGTTACAATCTGTATTCAGGTGAGTCATGTGTAAAGGTTTCCATTATTGCCGTACGACAGGAATTTAAAATTCAAAGTGGAATGGTACTTGGAGCTAGAGCATGGGGCATTCCATTTTGGAAACCGTTATAGAATTCATTATTCCGAGATCCAAGGTGTCAAGACTGTGCCAAGAATACTAAATATTCTTCTCTTCACTGACAAGCAGTAGCTGACAGCCTTCACTCAATGCCTTAGCAGCATTTGCACTGAGTTGTCAGTGCTAACAGACAAGCAACACTGCATGAAATAACCACGGAAATCGATGGGGATATACGACACATGTAGCTGAATTAAATCAGGCGATGCTGCGGGAATTACATTGGAAAATGAGACACCTGAAGTATTAGATGAGTTTTGCTATTTGGGAAGCAAAATAAATGATGATGGTTGAAGTAGGGAGGATATAAAATGTAGACTATCAATGGCATGGAAAGCATTTATGAAGAAGAGAAATTTGCTAACATAGAGTACAGATTTAAGTGTCAGGAATTCTTTTCTGCGAGTATTTTATGGAGTGTAGCCATGTATGGAAGTGATACATGGACAATAAATAGTTTAGAAAAGAAGAGAGTAGAAGCTTTTGAAATGTGGTGCTACAGGAGAATGTTGAAGATCAGATGGGTAGATCACGTAACTAATGAGGAAGTACTGAATGGAATTGGGGAGAAGAGGAGTTTGTGGCACAACTTGACAAGAAGAAGGGACCGATTCGTAGGTCATCAAGGGATCACCAATTTAGTATTGGAGGGTAGCGTGCAGGGTAAAAATCGTAGAGGGAGTCCAAGAGATGAATACAATAACCAGATTCATAAGATTGTAGGTTGGAGTAGGTACTTGGAGATGAAGAAGCTTGCACAGGATAGAGCATCAAATCAGTCTCCGGACTAAAGACCACAACAACACATACAACAAATGTATCTCTTCAGTCAGTGCATTGAAATGTGGTGTCGATTGGCGATGGCACCACACGGCCAATGTGAGTGCCTTTGCTGACAGCATAACATCACATGCAGTGGCTCTCGTGGGCTCGTGACCTTATCGGCCAGACAATAGGCAATTGGAAAACCGTGCCTCGGTCAGATGCATCCAGATTTCAGTGGGTAAGAACTGGTGGTAGAGTTCGAGTACGGCTCAGACCTCATGAAGCCGTGAACCCGTGTTATCAAGCTAGTGGTGTCTCCATAATGGTGTATGCTGTGTTTACGTGGAATGAACTTTGTCCTCTGCTCCAACTGAACTCATCATCGACTGGAGATGGTTATGATCAGCTACTTTGAAACCATCTGCAGACGTTCAATGATGGAATTTTTATGGATGGCAATGTGCCTTGTCACCTGATCACAACTGTTTGCGATTGCTTTGAAGAACATCCTGGACAATTCAAGGGACTGATATAGCCACACAGAATGCCCAACATTTATGGGAGATAACCAAGAGGTCAGTTCGTGCATAAATTCCTGCACCAGCAATACTTTCACAATTATGGATAGCTACAGAGGCAGCATGGTTCAATGTTTCTGCAGCGGACTTCCAATAACTTGTTGAGGCTGTTGCACATCTAGTTGCTGCACTATTCTGGGCAAAATGAGGTCCAACACAATGTTAGGAGACATACCATAACTTCCGAAATTGAGATAGGCAGCTTTATAGCTTCCTGTGTCCACCAGATGACCCATAGAGGCATCCATATCTGTCTGTATCTTGTGTCATGAGATCTGTCAGACTGTCCACGAATGTTCATCTCGTGTAAATTAGTGTAGGTAACAATGTCAGCCACCAATTTATCATCATAATATGCAGAAAATATTTCTGTTTGAGCCTTTTCCACTGCATGCAACACTGATGCACCTGGTTGTAAAAAATGATATTACAGTTTTGACTCTTGTCCCGTGACTAACTGGTTTCATTAGTCATTTAGGTGCCTCATCTTTAGTCATATATAATTTTCAACAACAGATTAATTCAAAGGTTTGTCACTTGAAAACTGAACCATATCTAAATCTGAATCATACTCCCTTTTCATGTTGTCATCATCATCATCTGATCTCGTGCAGAGATTGCTCAACGCCGGTTCACAGCAACTCTGACAATTTCCTCACCTGCGAGTATGCTCAACAGTGTGCGTAAAGACTTTTGTCAGGTCATTCCACTGACATACTGATTGACTTGAATTTTCTCATGCTGAGAAATGAGGAGGAGTGACGAGTGTTACTTGATATAAAAACTTTCCAAAATAAAGACCACATAAATATTTCTTTATTTTCAACATCCGGTTTAGTCATACTTTGCTGTCATCTTCAGGCCTTTTAAAAAAATTTAACAAAACATATTCACTGCGACTTGTAACCTAATGCCAAGTTGTCATATAACTGGATAAAAAAACATAGCACACTATACAAACATTTCTTAAAAATAAAACATTCACAATCAAAAAGCACTTTGTGCACATAGCCATGTCCACATATGCAGTGCTCGCAGACAACTGTTATGTCACAAAAATTGCAATATACAATAAAATGCACAGTAGAATACCTGTTTACATTAGCTTGACATGTTCCATTCACTGATGAGCCACCTTAGACAGTGCTTATAGTATAACCTAACATAAACATATGTGCTATTGTGCATTTTATTGTATACTGTGATTTTTATGACAATCATCTGTGAGCACTACATATGCTGATATGGCCATGTGCATGAGGCACTCTTCGATTATAAATGTTTCATTATTGACAAACCTTCGTATAAGATGCTACATTTTGTCCAATAATATGACAACTTGTCATGAGGCTCGAACTTATTATGAACGTGCTTTGTAACAAAAATGTTTGATGGCCTGAAGAAGACAATAAAGTCTGTCAAAATTGACTGTTGAAAATAAAGAAATAGTTATGCAATTTCGGCTTTAGAAAGTTTAATACTGATTAACACAGGCGGTCATATCGTGTCACTTCAATGAAATATGGATCACTAAAGGTAGTTGTGCCAGGTCGAAATGTGCACTATGAAGAAACAGCGATGGAGACTATGGTTTCAAATAGAACACAAGAGACAGTGACGCAACACAGGAATCAACATAGGACTGGCTCTTTTTATTCCTCACCATATCCAAGATCAAGAACAAAAGGAAAAGCACTCTAGGTCATATGAACTGCTTACTGAAGAAAAACAACTAGTCCAAAATTTATAAATATCAATTTTTTAACAGTGTTCTGAGTGGTTCAAATGGCTCTGAGCACTATGGGACTTAACATCTGAGGTCATCAGAACTTAGAACTACTTAAACCTAACTAACCTAAGGACACCACACACATCCATGCCAGAGGCAGGATTCGAACCTGCGACCGTATCTGAAGCGCCTAGAACTACTCGGCCACACCGGCCGGCCTTTCTGAGTGGATCAATGCATTGTTTATTGCAAAAAGGAAACCTGTTTGCACAATAACATTGGCAATGCATCAGTTTTCTTGTTTTTTGTTTACTGTGGATAATGAATTTGTCGGGGACCCTTTGGTGGAAGGAGAATAGATACGAGGGTGGTTTGAAAAGTTCTCGGAACCACCAGAGAGGTCAGCGCTAGAGCAAAGAGTTGTTACATGATATTCATTGGACTGTTGCCTGTAAACATATGCCACATCAGTGCTTTTGAAAGAGAGCTGCGGTGGTGATGTGGCTCTCTTGTTCCCACATAGTGATTTGCAAAGATGGAGGGAACAAAAAAGAAACAATTGAGATTCGAGCAGGTATTAAGTACTTTGTAAAAAAAAGGGTATGAAAGCAAAGGACATTCATGTCAATTTCCAAAATACACTAGGGGACTCTGCTCCTTCGTATTCAACTGTTGCCAAGTGGGCAAATGAATTTAAATTTGGTCAGGAGAGCTTAGATGATCTGCGCACTGGTCGGCCAAGATATGTCACTACTCCAGAAATCATTGCAAAAGTGCACCAAATGGACATGGAGGATCGCTGATTGAACGTGTATGAAATTGCTTACTCTTGCCAGGTGTCAGCTGGAAGGGTATATCACATTTTAACTGAATAATTACAAATGAAAAAAAAAAGTCTGCAAGATGGGTGCCACAACTCTTGACGCTGGATCAAAAAAGCATGAGAATGGACATATCATAACAATGTTTTGCATGTTTTAGCAGAAGCAAACAAGATTTTTTGCGCCAGTTTGTGACCACAGATGCAATTTGGGTGCACTAGTATACCCCAGAGACAAAATAACAGTCAAAGCAGTGGAAACATGCCAATTCTTTGCCACCAAAGAGAGCAAAGACAATTCCTTCAATGGGAAAGATCATGGCATCAGTGTTCTGGGATGTGAAGGGGATTCTGTTTGTAGATTATCTCCTCATAGGGCAAACAATTACTGGAGAACACTATACTAACCTCCTGGACAAATTGCAACAGAAGATATGCAAAAAAAGGCCAGGTTTAGCAAGGAAGAAATTCATCTTCCATCAAGACAATGAGCGCCCACACACATGTGCTATTGCCATGGCAAAATTACATGAACTAAGGTATGATTGTTGCCACACCCACCTTATTCATCTGATATTGTTCCGTCAGACTTCCGTCTATTACCGAAACTGAAAATTTTTCTTGGTGGAGGAAGATTCATGTCAAACAAAGAATTGATAGCTGGAGTTAGCAACTATTTTGCATCCCTGATAATTGGACCAAGTGCATTAATCTACAAGGAAACTACATTGAAAAATAAAAATAGTTTTAGTGGCATAAGTATTTTTTTTTCTATTCCATTCTGTGCACTTTTCAAACTACCCTCGTAATATTCCATGGACGACATTGCTGACTTCTTAAAACATTCCACAATGAAAGGTAAGTTTTCCATTGTTGAATAGAAGGTGGATTCTTTTATTGACTAACACTTCCTTGTGGTCCACATTCCATAAATGAACCTGCCTGAGTGATGAAACGTGCAGTGAGGTCACTACAAACACTCAAAAAGGGATCTCACTACTTCCGAAAATCTGCACAGTCTTAAATGCAACAACAGTATTGCTGACACGACACTGGACAATTTTAGACTCAGAAAAGCTGTACAACCTATGCGACTCCCTTCCAGGAAAGCCTACATATCTGAACAGCCTACAAATAGCAACAAAATTGACTACATCAAAATGATATTTGGTCTACGTCCCTCAAGAGAAGATACAGTTATAGAAATCAGTTGTGTGACAGCTGACAATGATGGCATTTCGTGATGTAAGTGAAGATAACCGAGTAATGCAACCATGCCAAATGTCAAAAGTTATTCAGAAATATGCAGCATACAACTTTTATTAGAATAGAATACATCTACCTGCACAACAGTAAAATTAATTACAAAATCCAGTGTACTCCAGAAAGGAAACCTGCCCAACACCGAGACCCTTATTTCCCCTTCTACGTCTACATCTACATCTACACTCCGCAAACCACGGTGAAGTGCACGGCAGAGCGTAGGTCGCATTGTTCCAGTTATTAAGGTTTCTTCCCCTTCCATTCACATATGAAGAGTGTTACAGGGTGTATACACGGACAAGGAAAAAAAAATCCCAGATTTTTCATGGATCTCCCGGTTACATATACATTTTCTTCCAGGTGAAAATACACTTTTTCCGTAGTAAGTGGCGGTATACTTTCTGTTGGAACTGTAAAACTTATCAATTCTTTGAATGGATATGGTTTTATACAGCAGCGTAGAATTTCCTGGTACTTTATGAAATGAAACTCAGGTAGAAAAAAACATGTTTTGGAAAGATCTTTGATGTGCAGCAACATGTATGCTGTTTATTTTCATATTATAAAAGTATAAATTCAAATTCCACCAACGTGAAAAGTTAATGGTTTAAGTTAATAAACATAGTGTTGCTACAAGAAAAGCAAACCTTTTGCATATAATGCTACAATAGAAGCTAAGCTTCCACATATAATGTTGATTTGTTTAGCTCATGTCACACTTTAAGATACATCACACAAATATGCCAGTATAATTTTTAATACCGACATAAATCCCTGATCTTCTGAGCTCGAAACTCTACTAAATTAAGTGGCTTGTCATCAAAGAGCTGATTTTTAAATGAGAGCAAACGCTCTGGGATTTAAGAAATTCATCATACATTCTCGCATATAGTTCATCTTGCATAAAAGGAAATTTACTTTGAAAATAACGCTTTTCAAACTACAATTCACAATATTTTCACGTGACCTCTTAGAAATAGATGCATTTCAGCAGTTGCCAGAGTGTGCCAGATAAGAGGCATCGCTTGTGCAACTACGTTGATGTAGGAAGCCCATATGTTCGTATGTGTAAAACATTAAAATATCTTACTTATTTTATAAAAAAAAAAAAAAAAAAAAAAAAAAAAAAAAAGACATCAGAGGATACTCCAAGAGCGATGGAATTTCGTGTACCACACTAAAATGCATAGTTCACCCTAAAGCGTACATTCGAATGTCCAGATTCTCTGAAAACAGAAAATGAAGAGGAAACAGCAAAATCGCTAAATGTAAACACGGCTCAGGTGGAGACTCCCCCCCTCCATAACTCAGACTGCTCGGCGCATCAGAACTGTAAACAGTTGTGACGTCACGCTCTAATACTGAAAAAGATGTCAATACAAATAGTGCACTAGAATGGTGTGGTTTCTTGATTTCATTACGTCTATTTTGTCACTGTGTGCTAGATAAAACAAAATAGGCTTTTATAATATTTCAGCAATTGTAACACACCAAATAAACACGACTGTTTTGGCAATAATGATTATTTTTATAGTACAACAATATAATTCACGAATTACCAATACGAAATACCTATTTGGCCTACTGCAATCAAAAAGCTTTATGTTACGAAACAGTTTCACATTTCATTCAAACGCTCCAGTTTCTCATGCATGAGACCGAAAAGTGGTAGAGTGAAATTTTTGTATAATTTTCAAATAATCATAATCTTCTATAATTTGTGTTATGTCCCCCTTTCTTCTCCTTCCTTGTTGTGACAACCAATCTTGTCATCACTAATTCTGTAACTATTCCTACCACTATCAAAACTCATTCTCCAGTTACCTTTACTAACCCTGCCACAATCACCGGTTTAGTTATCCAGCGATTATTCTCCGGTTAGGTGCTATTACGTGTTCGTAAAATGCGTTTTCCGCACTACTCCCAGAATGGAACTTAAGCGGCTTCTATCTGGGGACAACTGGCACTGTCTAGTGTAGCGATCTGGCCAAAACTTTTCTGGCAGAATTTCAGTTTCTTGGATACACCGAGAAGATAATACATAATCTTTCTTACCTGTTATTCCTGTTAATTGTTTATTACCACTCTGGTAGTCTGAATCTATGGATTTTGCTTGTAATTATGACAACACTGAACATTTGCAAACCAAATCAACCACACAAACAAGCAACAGTTGGCATTCACCAGTTCGGCTTTATTCCGCTCAGCTCGTATAGCCCCATCCGGCTTTGTCTGCAGGAAAGTTCATTTCTAGATGCGTCGAGGTTTCCCCTGGCAGACACATCACGTACACTACGCACGTATTCAAAAATCAACTTATAATTCATTCAGAAATCAACTTAGAATGTGTTTAAAAATATCCAAAAACCAGCAGTGGTGAGTTTCAAAATCATATGAATAATCGATAGACCGGATGCTAGGTGCTTTGTGAAACAAGGCTTCCCCCCCCCCCCCCCCCCCTCAAGAATATGAATTTGCCCCCCTGCCCATGAAATTGTCGCTGGTTGCTGCTACTGCTGTTTACACAGCCAACAGCCACATTTCTGTAGCCAGAAGTGGGAGAAGGTACTGCTCGTATGGGACTCAACTGCGTCTGTGCATGATACCGCTCGTAACTGCTTAAACGAATCTAATGTATACAGTTGTGACGTCACGCTCATCGGAGGCAATTTGTTGTTATGTAGCATTGCATAGTCTTCCTAAAGCCTTTGACACATTCTGCTGCTGGCAGATGCTTGTACGTGCAGTGTGTTATTTTATATGGCACATTTGCTTTGCAATTTAAGTTTTCTTTTCTTTTTTTCTCTCGTTTTAATCCTGCAGTATTATTCTGCAGTAGCAGGATACAGTAATATCCTTTGTTAGAGCATCGGTTCTTACCAGTCAAAATTACAAAAATTTAACTGAAATCTAAAACAACAAAAAATTCCCAGAATTCTAAAAAGTTCCCAGGTTTTTCCCAGTTTTCTCCCAGATGGAAAAATTTCCAGATTTTTCCCGGATCTCCTGGGTCGTATACACCCTGTGTTAAGAATGAATGACTGAATGCCTCTGAGCATGCTGTAGTTATCTTCATATTATCCTCACGATCCCTATGTGATTTATACATATGGGGTTGTAGTATATTCCTAGAGTCGTCATAAAATACTGTTCTTGAAACTTGATTAGTAGCCTTTCTCACATTAGTTTACGTCTGTCTTCAAGAGTCTGCCAGTTGAATTCCTTCAGTACCTCCATGACACACTCCCACAGGTCAAACAAATCTGTGACCATTTTTGCTGTCCTCCTCTATATGCATTCTCTGTGAATGTCATACTTCACTTTAATATTTTAAAAATGCTGTGACTTACCAAGAGAGAAAGCGCTGGTAGATAGACACAATAAAAAACACACACACACAAATTTCAAGCTTTCGCAACCCACGATTGCTTCATCAGGAAAGAGGGAAGGAGAGGGAAAGACAAATGGACGTGGGTTTTAAGGGAGAGGGTAAGGAATCATTCCAATCCCAGGAGCGGAGAGAGAGAGAGAGAGACACACACACACACACACACACACACACACACACACACACACACACACACACACACACACGCATGTACAGACACAAGCAGACATTGTAAAGGCAAAGAGTTTGGGCACAGATGTCAGTCGAGGCGGAAGTACAAAGATGTTGAGTGACAAGTGAGGTATGAGGGGCGGCAACTTGAAATTAGTGGAAGTTGAGGACTGGCAGATAAAGAGAAGACAGGATATATTGAAGGGCAAGTTCCCATCTCCGGAGTTCTGATAGGTTGGTGTCAGTGGGAAGTATCCAGATAACCCGGACGGTGTAACACTGTGCCGAGATGTGCTGGCTGTGCACCGAGGCATGGTTAGCTACAGTGTGATCCTCATTACCAACAAACACTGTCTGCCTGTGTCCGTTCATGCGAATGGACAGTTTGTTGCTGGTCATTCCCACATAGAAAGCTTCACAGTGTAGGCAGGTCAGTTGGTAAATCATGTGGGTGCTTTTACACGTGGCTCTGCCTTTGATCGTGTACCCATGTGATTTACCAACTGACCTGCCTAGACTGTGAAGCTTTCTATGTGGGAATGACAAACAACAAACTGTCCATTCACATGAATGGACACAGGCAGACAGTGTTTGTTGGTAATGAGGAGCACCCTGTGGCTAAACATGCCTCGGTGCACGGTCAGCACATCTTGGCACAGTGTCACACCGCCCGGGTTATCTGGATACTTCCCACTGACACAAACCTATCAGAACTCTGGAGATGGGAACTTGCCCTTCAGTATATCCTCTCTTCCCGTTACCCACCAGGCCTGAACCTCCGCTAATTTCAAGTTGCCGCCCCTCGTACATCACTTGTCACTCAACAACATCTTTGCCTCTGTACTTTCGCCTCGACTGACATCTGTGCCCAAACTCTTTGCTTTTACACATGTCTGCTTGTGTCTGTGTATGTGCGGATGGATGTGTGTGTGCGCACGCGTGCGGGTGTGTATACCTGTCCCTTTTCTCCCCCTAAGGTAAGTCTTTCCACTCCCGGGATTGGAATGAGTCCTTACCCTCTCCCTTAAAACCTACATCCTCTCGTCTTTCCCTCTCCTTCCCTCTTGCCTGATGAAGCAACCGTGGGTTGCAAAAGCTTGAAATTTGTGTGTGTGTTTGTGTGTTTTTCATTGTGTCTATCTACCAGCACTTTCTCGCTTGGTAAGTCACAGCATTTTTTTAATATATTTTTCCCATGTGGAATGTTTCTTTCTATTATATTCATACTTGACTTTTACATTTATATAATAAGGAATACACCTACAACAAGAAACCAAAAATATGTGTCAGAAGAAAAACTATGTTAAACTAGTTTTATTCAGTTTTTGTCTCTACAGTGAAAGTAGGAAACATGGACACGTTGCTTCAGCAGTAAGCAGTTCACACTGTGAACACAAGCAATAATTACACATCTTCTTCACATTTTGCATTTAATGGGTATGCACGTATGAAAATAAAATATGCCAAATGTCTGATTATCACAACAAGAGAACCACATGGTATATTATGTAGCATGAAAAGCACACTCATCAACCAAAAGTTGACTTGATGACAAGTTAGAAGAAGATTTGAGGAGATGTACAACACTTACCTTCTTCCGTGCATTGTCCACCTGATGCCTATGGACTTCAGGGTGTTCCTCCTGGCATTCAGGAAGTGCCTCAAGTCGTCCATATCAACAGTCGTGCTACCAAAGCGAACTTCTGCTAGATGTAGGCATCTGTCACCCAACGGTCGCAGCACAGGTAAGCGATTCGGGTTGCGTTCATCCATTTCCAGTACACGGAGGTGCTGCAGTCGTGAAACCACCTCCAAAAATTTCTCCGACTTCAGCACGTTACCAGATATCTCTATTGTGTGTATACTGGGGCACTTCTTAACTAATTTCTTCAGCACCTGCAAACAAACAACAATTTCCTGCTACCCAACAACCTCCAAACAAAGGAATTGGACTTTAGGACAAAGACTATGAAATAATTTGTTACAAGAAACTGTCTTTGATGAGCGTGACGTCGCAATTGTTTAAATTCAGTTTGTTTGAGCAGTTGCCAGCAGGCTCATGAACATGCACAGTCAGGTTACGAGCAGTGACTTCTCCGACTTCTGGCTACTCGCAGTGTGGCTGTTAGCTATATGAGCAGTAGCAGCAAGCAGCCAGATGCTACCCGAAAAACTTTTCTGGCACGCCCGAGCTGCCAGATTTGCACATGCGCCGACCAATCTGAGCTCAAATGGGGGTCGGTAGTCTCCTTGTGACCCGTGTTTACGTTTTGTAATTTTGCTTTTTTCATTTAGAGCTTTCGTGTCAAATGAGAAAGAAAAAGATTTCTTTGGCAGGGAGCTAGCAAGTGGATTCAGATACATTCACATAATTACAGAAGACTAAAATATGTTATTAATTTCAGTTTTCTGATTTTATTTTATTTCCACGTCATTGGCAAAAGAGTATTAATCATCTGACAATGAAATGAACACCCTTAGCTGCTTACTGGCGTTGACATACATCAATAGGGACAGATGAAAATGTGTGCCCCGATCGGGACTCGAACCCGGTATCTCCTGCTTACATGGCACACGCTCTATCCATCTGAGCCACCGAGGACACAGAGGATAGTGCAACTGCAGGGATTTATCTCTGGCATGCCTCCCGCAAAACCTACATTCTCACCATACTGTCCCGCACTACATTCGTACCGCCCCTGCCCATTATACTCATTATTCGTGGCGCGTTGCCGATTCCCGTAAGAGTTTGGGCTCTGTTTGTGCATTTGCACAGAAGAAGATGGTCAAGTGGCCAGTGAGCCTTAACTATATATATACTAAGATGGTATCTGATCTTTCGGACATGTCCGAAAGAACAGGTACCATCACTGACCATGCAGTTCGTTAGAATGAAATAACAATGAAATGAACACCTTTAGCTGCTTACAGGCGTTGACAGAGATAAATCCCTGCAGTCGTGCTATCCTCTGTGTCCTCGGTGGCTCAGTGGATAGTGTGTCTGCCATGTAAACAGGAGATCCCGGGTTCGAGTCCCTGTCGGGGCACACATTTTCATCTGTCCCCGCTGACGTATGCCAACGCCTGTTTGCAGGTAAGGGTGTTCATTTCATTGTAATTTCATTCTAACAAGCTGCATGGTCACCGATGGTACCAGACGTGTCTGAAAGAACAGACACCATCTTAGTATATATATTAATCATCTTGCTGAGCAATTAAGTTATTTTTGTCAGTCTGCTACAGAAATTTGTCTTTTATTCATCTCTTCTGCAGAGGCAGTCAATTTATTTGAAACAAAGCATTGATGGTATTATGTCATTTTAAAGAAGTTAGAACTTATGTCATAATAAAGAACTAAACATGAGATAATACAGCACTGGTGCTCCAAGAAAACTGGAATCCCAAAAATCACATTGGAACACTTAAGACCAGATCAGGGCCTACTTCATTATGAATCAGGACATATAATTGTGTGCTTTAAACCAAATTATGCATTTTACTGTGGTTTTCGAAATTCCAATGGTCTCAGAGTATTGTCTCATGCCTTGTTTCTTTTATGACACAATGTAAGGTCTCTTAATGCTATATATGTATGAATGTACATAAATCTTCACCTGAAGGTGAAAAAGCAAGGAAATTTTGTCGGCAGTATTGAATACAATGTTGTATTTCAAATATATTGACAGCTGTAGCACGTATTAGCTCTCCAGGAAACAATAGCTTTTGATCACAAGACTTGTTTCTGGTACCTCCTCTAGGCTTGACATTATTTCTTAATTTGCATCGTTTACATCTTAAATTTGCAGAATGCCATCCTTGGTGAATTCTAGACTGGCAGCAGACCATGTTTTAATCACTGTAACTCCCTACAAGGCTTTATATTTACTCATGGAGTAGAACATGAACTGCCAATTATATAGTTTCTTGGGTAACAAATAACCTTGTTCATTTTATACAGTTTGAAAAAGTAATGAAAGACTTATTGTTCTTAATTCTGATGTATACAAACAACCACCTTTTTTTTGGATGAAATTTGTAGTCCTTCTTACTAGCTTTTTGCAATGCTGTGCATTTGTAAACCTGATCGGAGATGCTACATAACAGTTCTGCAGAGTATGAGTAAAAACAATTATTTAAAATCACCACACAGCAAAATATTAGGGTACTTTGAGCAGTAGAGTCTACTTTTGAAATCAATATTATGCCTTCTTATTTTGCAGTCCTTGTCTGGGCAGAATGTGATAAAACAATTGCCGTAAGTACAGTAACTCCGTATGTCACCTCAGAACAATGTGCCACAGTGTTGCACACAGTCCAAACAGAAATGCAACGTATGATGTACAAGCAGAACAAACACCACACACACACTCCACACATCAATGTAGCTGTGCACATGCAGTAACGCACATTTTATGGTGCTCTCTGGAAAATAGTCAAACAAACCTAACAGATTGAGGGAAAATATTGTGAACGGTGGTGCGAGAAGCGCTTCTTTCAAAGTAAATTTTCTTTTACGCAAGATTAATTATGTTATGTGTGAGAATGTGTAATGAATTTCTTAAAACGAAGAGCATTTGACTCTCATTTAAATCTGAACACTTTGAGGATGAACTACTTAGAAAAATTTTGAATCCGGAAGACCATACATTTATGTTATTATTTAAAATTTTACTGGCACATTTGTGTTTGATATATCTTAAAGGGTAATACATGCAAAAAGACCAATACTATATGTGAAAACTTAGCTTCTCTTGAAGTTATACTCTATGTATATTAATTTAAACCATTAACTTTTCCTATTTGTGTGATCACACCACTTAACTGTAATGTTGCTATTGGCTGACTTCATCATGTGTCCTATGCTCTGAATATCTCGTGTCACTGGCTGGTGAGATCACGTGACATGAGCTACAATTGGCTGACAACAGCCCATCACAATCTCTATTTCAATGCAGAAATTAATGTGTTTGTTTTGGTGGAAATTTTATTTATACTTTCATAATGCAGTATACCGATTGCTGTGCAACAAAGACCTTTCCAAAACCTGTTTTATTTGCTGGGTTTTGTTTCCTGAAGTGACATAGTGTTACTGGTTGCTGTCATGTTACCTTTTGGTGCATATAGTCACAGTTTTCATACTACTTGGTGAAGGCAATGAAAGTGGAAAATAAAAAAGCTAGATTATAGAGGAAAGATCAATACGAGTTGTCAGCTTTGGGCAGTAACATATTGTTAAAGGCTGCTGTCACATCACTTTTTGGGGCATATATTCACAGTTTTATTTGTCAGTTGATGAAGTCAATTAATGTTGAAGAGAAAAAAAGAATGGTTGTGGTGACACAGTGAATGGTTTAGTTTGGAAGGTATCAGTTTATCAGTTGTGTTGGTGAAACCGACACATCTGAAACTTAAAAGACTGGTTGTGTGACAGACTGATAGGTAGACACCCCATTTGAAAACAATAATAATAATAATAATAATAATAATAATAATAATATCACATTATAGTCACTATATTGTTCATGGGCTCTCAAGATTCCTGTCACTGGTCAAAGCCAACAACTCATATTGTACACTGCTTTATTTCCTGCCGGAGTATAAAATCTTTACCGATCAATGGATTGATAAGTTTTAAAGTTTCATGGAAAAGTACAAGGGGGTACCCAAAAAGAACGAATTATTTTTTTATAAGAGCTATACATTTTCAAACTTTTTACAAAACAGCCTTACCCCCTTCAAAATGCAACAAATACATTTGTCCCATTGTTGCACTGTTCGAAACATTTTTTTTTTACAGTCATCTTTAGAAATGGCTGACAGCTCCTCTATCTTCTTCTTCTTCCCCTTCTTCTTCTTCTTCTTGACTTATTCAATGTTATCAATTCAGTGTTCTTTCACAACACTTTTCATGTATGAACATAAGAAAAAGTCGCAAGGTGCCAGATCAGGCAAGTAAGGTGAGTGGGACAGCGGAATAATGCCATTTTTAGCCAAAAACTCTCTTGAGATGGTTGTGTGTGCGGGGGCGTTGTCATGATGGAAGAACCAATCTCCTGCCTGCCACAAAAAGGTTGGTTTTTTACGAACACTATTGTGCAAACTTCTTAAAGCTTCCAAATAAAAGGTTTGATTGACAAGCTGACCTGGGGGATAAACTCTGGATGAACTACATCCTTTGCATCAAAAGAGCAAATCAGAATTACTTTGAAGTTTGATTTGACGACATGTTTTTGGATGGGGTAACAATGACATCTTCCATTGTCTTGACTGTTGCTTTGTTTCTGTGTCATTACCATAGCACCAAAAATGACTCATCACCGATAATGATCTTTGACAGAAATCTGGACCTGTTTCAAGATGATGTTTTAATGCAGACATGTTTCAACTCTACATTCTTTTTGATTGTCAGTCACAACCCGAGGAACAAACTTGGCAGCAACTCTTTTTTTCCAAAGCTTCCCTTAAAATTTGCTGAACCGAGCTCCAAGATAATCCAAAAATCTATGGCAGGTGATCAATAGTCTGTCGATGGTCAGCAAGCACAAACTCTGAATTTTTTTAAATATTTTTGTCGATTCAGGCAGTTTATGGACATCCAGAATGACATTTGTCATCAGCCGACAAGTCGCCATTTTTAAATCAGGCAAACTACTCATACACTTGAGATTTTCCCATAGCTTTGTCTTGATACACTGTTTTCAACATTAAAACAGTTTCGACAGCATTTTTACTGAGTAGGAAATAAATTTTACAGATACACATCATTCACTTAAACTTGCTATCATAAAAAAATGAAACCAGAACAAATGCTATCAAAAACAATCACTGCAGATGAACAGAATAAGCCAAGTCAACAATTCTGATGATAACAGCCCTATCACTGAGCTGTTCAGAGTAATTCACTCTCCACCCTATCTTCCTACCCTTAACAAATCCTACTCCCATTATACCATTTTCTGTTGCTGTTGCTATTATCCTAAAATCATCTGACCTGAAATTTTTTTCTTCTTTCCATTTCACTTCATTGACCCTCCCTGTAGCTAGATTGAGCCTTACCATTTCCCTCTTCAGATTTTCCTACCATATTCAAGCTTCTGACATTCCATGCCCCAATTTGTAGAACATTATCCTTTCATTGGTTATTCAGGCAGTCCCCTCCTGGAAATCTGAATGGCGGACTAGTCCAGAATCTTTTGGCAATGGAGAGATCAGCATGACACTTTTTCAATTACAAGCCACATCTTGTGTCGATACATATTACATGTCTTTAATGGAGTGATTTTCATTGCTTTCTGCATAGGGACTGGAAAAGCCAAAAGGTAAAAACTGATACTGGTACTTTAATTCTGAATAACCAGTATTATTCAGTTTTTTTGGTCTGCACTGTAACAGGTGTTTCTTATTTTATTACTATAGTTCAATTCTTTTATCCTGGCGGCTTGCGCATACCCACCCAGACTCAGGAGATTGCTGCATTGTCAGGTTGCAAATGACGCATACACCAAGAGAAGCAGTGCCACAGTATATTATAGTTCGCAAACTTATGTTTAGGGGGGAGTGCGCAGTTTATGAAGTAAAGTCACCACGGCCGCATTAACCTTTTCGTTGCTACAGTTATTGTGCGGCATTAAATGTAGTAAACCATTGCACAAAATTTTGAAGAGTTTGCAGAGGTAAAAGTCCATAGCGTATACTTTCCGTATGGTCGATTTTAGTTGCCACAATGTTGAGAATGAAATGTGGACAAGGTACCTAAATTTCATATAAAATTTACTGTATAACAATATCTCATTTAATTTAAGTACCAGATAGGTGTCGTATGTAATATTGAGAAACATTCCGTCTTTCGCGACTGTAATAAAAGTTTTATTTATACCAGAGTCATTTCGATTTTTTTCTAAAAGGTTCTGATTAAAACAAAGTTGGCAAAGTACACAAAACTGAACTGTGGACGTAATAAAACATAGAAAAAACTAAAATAAATTGTCAGTGAGGCACAGTGCACAAAACAATTTGTGTTTGTCACAACGGGCAGCAAATACTTGCCAAAACATAGATCAGTCAACAAAAACATTGAATATGATGATGTTGTCAAGGCAGCGAAGCAAAGAATTGCAACCGACAATCACGTAGCTCAGCAACGTATGAGCCGAAATTCTGCTCTAAATAATACTTTTAATACTGTCGCAAAAGAATATATCTCAATATGAATAGTAAAACAGCGACTGCAGAAGAGAAGATATACAAACAAAACATATAACATGAATATTATATGTGTGCCTTTTCATTGTTTTTAATTGCAGTAAAAAGAAATATTGGAGGGCAAAATTAGAAAAACCGAAAACTTATTATGATTATAATGAAGAGACAATGCACTAAAAATTTCAAAAAATTACATTCAAACGAATAAAATTCATGAAGTAAGACACTACAATATTGTTTTTAAATACAGAAAATATAATGCACCGAACAAGGATTAAACTCAGATCTTCTCACTTGGCAACTAGACACCTTAACCATTACGCTAATGCAACTCGTCATTCAAGAGAGCTCCTGGAGGACTTTAAGATATCACGCAAAATACCGACAAACATTGTTGGTATGACTATTAGTTACCCACGTTTCGTCGAAGTACAATAGGAAATAAACAATTACCGCTGTTCTATATTGCGAAAAAGGGATTCGTGAGATTGATACGAACACTTTTTCTTGCTATCGCCTCAATTAGGAGGCTTATTGCTTGTTCGGTTTGATTAATTAATAGAATATGAAGCAATTGGTATAAAGAATGCTTTTTCCAAACTTTCTATAAAAGAAAGTCAGCTATAAAGACATTGCTTTTGTTCAATTACTTTTTTATGACTGAACGTTTCTAAAACTGAAGACACTCGTCCGTGCTCTGCATTGCAGTCGAGCTCTGGCAACGTTGTTCTCTGTTCAATGGCTGACTGTGTTTTGTGATGTCAGATGCGCAGAACTAACCTAAAGTCGGCCACCGTCGTAAATGACACGCACTTTAATAATCGAGTAAAAAAATAACAATTAGCCACAGAAATAGCACTAAAATTTTTCATTTTCAAATAAACATTTTTTTTCATAAAACTTGCATTGGTTAAAAATATTGTGTTGTTACAGAAAAAAGGAAAAGTGATCAGTGTTATGTTAATAAGAATGCTGACTGGCATAAGAATGGGTGCAGATCTGCTGAGACAATAAAGTCCTGTCACCATCATGGCTTAAGGTACGCATGAACTTGAAATGGGCAAGACTTGTCCCAAACTAATCTATAAAGCAGTTTCTCACTGCTGTCACCAGACATCAAACGTACTGCAGCATAGCACCAACTCTAGTCTGGAAACATTTTCACGGAGTGGCGTAGCAATTAATTACAATACACTATATGCTTTCAAAGATTTCTTATTTGTCTGCCATTTATATGAAACAATAAAAGAGGAAGAACGGTAGTAAATTAATAATTCATTCACAGTATAGAACAAAAATAGAACATAGCTAATCTACTGCCTGTGTTTACACAATATGAGGTCTTCTCAAATTCCAGAGCTTTGGCCTTAAATTTTTCTACACTTGCCTTTTATTTATTGTGCATGGTCTCCTTCAAAATATTCTCCTCCACAATTGATACACTGCTCCCAACACTGTTTCCACTTCCAGAAGCAGTCTCTGACACCTCTTGCTGGATCACACTAAAAAGGGAACCTCCCCATCGCACCCCCCTCAGATTTAGTTATAAGTTGACAATGTGGTTAGGCCTTGAAAAACTGAACACAGATCAATCGAGAAAGCAGGAAGAAGTTGTGTGGAACTATGAAAAAATAAGCAAAATATACAAACTGAGTAGTCCAAGCCCAATATAGGCAACATCAAGGATAGTGCGAGCTCATGCGCGCCGTGGTCCCGTGGGTAGTGTGAGCAGCTGTGGAACGAGAGGTCTTTGGTTCAAGTCTTCCCATTAGTGAAAAGTTTACTTTCTTTATTTTCACAAAGAAATGATCTGTTTGTTCGTTCATTGACGTCTCTGTTCACTGTAATAAGCTTAGTGTCTGTTTTGCGACCGCACCGCAAAACCGTGTGATTAGTAGACGCTTATTTTTTTCATAGTTCCACACAACTTCTTCCTGTTTTCTCGATTGATCTGTGTGCAGTTTTTCACAGCCTATCCACTGTGCCAACTTATAACTAAATCTGAGGGGGGGGGGGGGGTGCAATGGGGAGGTTCCCTTGTAAGCAGTGTCTGCAAATTTTCTTTTATATTTTCTATCGTTCCAAATCTTTGTCCTTTCAACAGGGTGTTCGACTTTGGAAATAAAAAAAGTCTCCAGGGGCTAGGTCTGGAAAGTAAGGAGGAAAAGGCAGCACTTTGATTTCATTTTTGTGCAACAGTCACACACCAACAGGGATGAATGTGCAGGTGCATTATCATGATGTAAGAGCCACAAATTGTCTCGCCACATTTCAGGCTGTTTCCTTCTCACATTTTCTTGCAGGCATCACAACACATCCTGATTGTACCACTGATTAACAGTTTGTCTCTGTGGCACAAATTCATGATGAAGTAATCCCTCGAAGTAAAAGCATTGCTTTGGCCTGACAACCTGGTTTTGATCTTGGAGAACCCTTCCTGATCCATTGTGAAGATTTCACCTTGGTCTCATCATCATAACCATACGCCCATGTCTCACCACCAGTTGTGTTTCTCTTAACGGGGGGTAGGATGTCAAATGGGCCTACTCGGAGCAGGAGAGGCACCACAGGACATTTTATTTTCTACTGTCTATACTTTTACAAATACATTTATAAAACCTTGTCAGCATGACCAGGAAGGATTCAGGAAAGTAAGACCATCCTGCCAGCCGGAAGGCCACACTCTGACTCCTTTCAAATTCTCTCAGACGGTTGTGGGAAACAGGACTTCGCCTCCACGCCACACTTGCTTTGTACGTTTGCAACACACTGAGCCCCTGGCTGTGAGCATTCCGTATTAAAGGGCAGACACAGATAGCACTCTGGTAGCTATGCCACTACACTATCTGCTGACGGACCAAGTTGAAGCCATTATCAGTACATCTACTTTCACCGAGGTGGCATGTGTCCACAACCGATCACAATCAACACTATCTTTCCAGGTGTACTCTTTTTCTGCCAATTTAATACGGGCACTCATCAACAAAGAGGCTGATTTTTTCTTTTAGCTTCTATGATAGTTTCCCATTTGTACCATGAATACCCGGGGGGATAAAAAGGGCTTTTGTATATCATGTCGTATTGGTATTGGTAGGTTGGTAAGTAATGCTCTATTTTGTAGAGGTTCATTGAATTTCGCATACCAAACAATGGAGGTGACGAGAGAGGAGCAGTATGACACAATAAAATTCTGTTTGTTTAAACTGCACTGCCACTGAAACACTGCAGCAAGTGTACAGTGAAGATGGACTGCCTCGTGCAACAATGTTACACGGTTCAACAATTTCAAAAACTACCGTCTTGGCTGTGTTAAGTGAGGTAGGGCTAGTGTTTCAGCTTCTGCCATGACTTAAGTCAATATCGACACAGCTGATATAATCGTTCGTGATGGTGGGCAGGATAACGTGTCAGTGATGTGTTGAGAATTTCATGCAGCAGTATCTTTACAATTCTACACAATCATCTCCGTAGATCCCTATTTGTGCTCGTCAGATGCCTCATCTGTCAACTCCCAAAGGAAAGGTTGTGCGAATGGAGACAAGTCATGAGCTGCCGAGTGTCCTTGCTGATAGAGGGGATACGTTTCTGGAATCATTTATCACTAGTGACGAGTTGTGGCTGCGTCATTACAATCCTGAAGGAAAACGAGCCAGCACAGTGTCGCCAGGCTCTCCGACACTAAAAAAAGGTGGAAGTTGTTCCATTTGCAGGGAAGGTGATGGTGATCACATTTGTTTACTGTCACAGAGTGACTTACAAGCATGCAGTTCCCTCTCACACTACTGCCACGACAGCATAATGCACATCAGTACTGGCTAAATGAGGAACAACACTGCAAGGAAATGACCAAAACTTTCCTGGAATGTCTGGTGGCTTCATCAAGACAATGCGTGGCCTCACATCACAAATCAAGTTGTACAGTTTCTGGTTCAATTCGACACTACCTGTGTACTGCATCTACCATATAGCCCTATCATGCACTGTGTGATTCTTTTTGTAATACCCATAACTAAAGATAAAGCTTCGGAGCATACGACTTGAGAACTCAAACACTCGTCAAGAAAAGAGTGACGATTGTCAAGGACTTGACTAAGAATGGCCTGCACCATGTGTTTGAGGACTAATGGAGATGCTTTAGAAAAAGCATTCCTGTAGGATAGGAGTATTTTGAAAAAGATCATGTAAACATTGACATGGAGTAATAAATATCTGTGAAAAAATATCTGTCTCAGTCCTTGCTGATCAGCACTCAGATTTTGTTTTTCTATGTCAGCCATCTTGCAACTCTGGAATCAATCGCCATTCACACAAAATTGCTGTCAAACTGTGCAAGCACGATTGAACCACTGCCCTTTGTTCTAGAGCATATCAGTTTTGTATAATCTGTGCAGATCATTTCTGGAGGAATTGAACATCATTACTCTGGCAAACATATTTTATTCAATTGTTTCAGTCAGCCATACAGGCACAGTTAATCAAAGTAAGAAGTCCCAAATTTCTCTCACCACATACAACTTCAAAAAATGGTCCCGCCTTCCGAGGTTAACTAATTACTGATGACTCATTACTTTGTTCAAATAACTTACAGGAATGGAGCCAGGTGACACTGTTGACAACTGTTGGAGGACTCCATGCAGAATCTTATAAATAGAGATGATGGTTTTTGTTTAAATTCTGCACACAGTCCTGTTCTCCCCCTTGTTGAAAACAGAGGGACAGAGTTTACGCTACCTCATCCATTGATCATTAATTTCCCTATCGATAACTTCTGATATCAGGCATCTCTGGTTCATGACAGTGCTGGTGTTTACAGTGTGTGCAAGTGTTGTATTTTTGGAATTTATCTGAAAACCAAGGTTTTAATTTCCCTTGCACAGCAATTATTTGCTGCAGTTTTTCCTTGAAAATGGCACTGTGTGCTCCTGTTGAAATACAGGCAGCTGACAATGTCACCCGACTGCAACCCCGTCAAACAAAGTAATTAGTCGTCGGTAATCAGTTAATCTCGTGTGGAGGGACTGAGGGTTAAACCACAGTGCCTCTCTGCAGGTGACCACATTTTAGGCAGAAAATTAAGGCTCTAACAAAGGTGCGGCACAAATAACTGTATTCACCCGAGAAGTTTGTACAGCATGAGAATGGTTGGATTGTATGTGTAACTGTTGGTTTGTTTACTTTGCCATGATTACTTACCTATAGATATTTAAAAGGAAAAAAAAAAACAGGCAACAAAAAAGAAAATGCTAAGTATCAAGCATCAAACTGTAATCTAAAGAATGTACCACTTACAGAGTAGCTGAGCTTCTGCTTGGAATCCACGCGGAGCTCCGAGAGTCTGGGGCACCCGTCCGCAATCATACGGAAGACACGGTATTTTGAAGGGCCCCCACACACGTACTTTACGTAGGTTTGGAGCATTGCAGAAAATCTGTACTGCCTCATGAGGTGTAGCACCTCTATTGCTGTGCGTGAGGAAAATAGGCCCTCGCCTGTCACACAGTAATATGTCTATAGCTCATTCCCAAGCAGTGATCATAAGTGTGGAAAGGCACTTTGCCTTCACAAACTCTGTCGTAGTCTAATTTTAGCTTCTATAATCAAAGTTACATTCCACATGAAACCGAAAGTGAACAGATAAATAACAGTGATAACACACTTCTTTGGTCAGAAAAGTTCCAGGCCAGGTTTCTTCTACATGCATCAAAAAAACTTTTGCATAACACTGGTTCCCAAAACTACTGAAGACAGACATTGACTGTGGATACTGTATCACAGACAATGTTCAGAGATGTCACTAAACCCGCCCAAAGGTGTAAACAACTATGCATGAGCAGCACCTATTAGACGGAGGGGGTCCGACAGCAGATCAGTTCCAGTCATTCCACCAGGAAGGAGGTACGAGACTCGTGTTGTCTGTAGTTCAACCATGCCTAGACGGTCAATATCACGGTTCGATTACATCCACATTGTTACTTTGTGGAAGGCTCAACAAGGGAAGTGTCCAGGTGTCTCGTCGTGAACCAAAGCGATGTTGTTTGGACATGGAGGAGATACAGATACAGAGAGACTTATTCAGGCCTCCCAAGGGCTACTACTGCAGTGGATGACTGCTACCTATGGATTATGGCTCAGAGGAACCCTGACAGCAACGCCTCCACTGCTTTTCTTGCAGCCATAAGATGTCATGTTGAGACTCAAACTGTGTGCAATAGCCTGCATAATGCACAACTTCACTCCCGACATCCACGGCGATCTCTATCTTTGCAACCATGACACCGTGCAGTGCAGTACAGGTGGGTCCAACAACATGCCGAATGGACTGTTCAGGATTGGGATCACATTCTCTTCACCATATTCCTTCAACCAGACAATCGTCGGAGACGTGTTTGGAGGCAACCCGTCAGGCTGAACACCTTAGACACACTGTCCAGCGAGTGCAGCAAGGTGGAGGTTCCCTCCTGTTTTGGGGTAGCATCATGTGGGGCCGTCATGCACCACTGGTGGTCATGGGCGGCACCATAACGGCTGTACGATACGTGAATGTCATCCTCCAACCGACAGTGCAACCGTATCAGCAGCATATTGACGAGGCACTCATATTCGTCGACAACACGCGGCCCCATCATGCACATCTTGTGAACGACTTCCTTCAGGATAACAAAATTGCTCAACTAGAGTGACTGGCATGTTCTTGAGACATGAACCCTATGCCTGGGATAGATTGAAAAGGGATGTTTATGAATGGCATGACCCACCTACCACTCTGAGGGATAGACGACAAATTGTCATTGAGGAGTGGGACAAACCCGACCAACAGTGCCTTAATGAACTTATGGACAGTATGCCGTGACAAATAGAGGCACGCATCAATGCAAGAGGATGTGCTACTGGGTATTACAGGTACCAGTGTGTACAGAAATCTGGATCAACACTTCTGAAGGTCTCACTGTATGGTGTTACAACATGAAACATGTGGTTTTCATGAGCAATAAAGGGGGGGTGGGGTGGAAATGATGTTTATGTTGATCTCTATTGGAATTTTCTGTACAGATTCTGGAACTCTGGAAACCGAGGTGATGCGAAACGTTTTTTGATGTGTGTATTTCTGAGCTTGCAATACTAAAAAGGAACAAATGTTGTTTTTATGTTACCTGGTATGTGTGAGTCCTCGAAATGACCTTGTCCAAGTTTCCCTGCAAACTTTCTAGGGCTGTGCTTAGTAACACACCGTTTGGGTTCTTGGCAGATTGGTTACGGTGAAACAATGGATGCCGATTGTGAGCAAAGAGTGAGCATTAAGTGCTGTGTTACACTTGTGAAAACCGCTAGTAAAATGTGGATCCTCTCCGGGGGACACCACCTTGACGAAGCACTGTCCATGCAGGTGCAAAGGCTTGTGTACCGTGTGAAGCTGAGGACTACGCCGAAGGTAGAGGACCTACTGCCAGAAAGGACTCAACCGATGGATCAGACTAAGAGCGTCCCACAACGTCCCATCTTCCCTATCCACTCGTAGTCCAACGAACACCCTGACCCAACCCAAAGTACGATGCGATCTGTGCTGAGGGGTGCGTGGCACATGGGAAGATGTGTCGCAAATGGAGCCTCAGGGATACTGGGCGACCTTCCTAAGTAGCCTTACACGGCGTGGGGTATTCATGGTGTGGACCTTGTAGATCCCCAGATCTCGTGGGACCAATATGGACACGAAACTTCCTGGCAGATTAAAACTGTGTGCCAGACTGAGACTCGAACTCAGGACCTTTGCCTTTCGCGGGCAAGTCCTCTACCAACTGAGCTACCCAAGCACTACTCACGCCCCGTCCACACAACTTTAGTTCTGCCAGTACCTCGTCACCTACCTTCCGAACTTTACAGAAGTTCTCCTGCGAACCTTGCACAACTAGCACTCCTGAAAGAAAGGATATGCGGAGACATGACTTAGCCACAGCCTGAGGGTGTTTCCTTTCTTTCAGGAGTGCAATAGTGAATGGCCATGGTCCCCCAGACACAAGGATGGACACACAAAATAACGTAGTATCCTAAGCCTATAATACCAATGAGTTACTGTTGACCACAGATCTCAAGCAGTCGACAAGTGTGCAGCGGGTTTGCGTATACGACATTTTGACGTCACTTCCGAGTGGTTCGGGACCACAATGATGTGTGTGTTAGGCTTCCCAGCCGAAAATTGTGTGTCGGCAAATAGTATCTCATAATCGATATCAGTAATCGAAAACAAAACCACGAACATGGACTATCATAAGGCCAGTATTACACTATCAAATTTCTTTGTCAAAGTTGATATGTAAAATATTTATGTCAAAGAATTTTTTTTTTTTTTTTTTGGGTGGTCATTAGCGCCCAGACTAAGTTATGAATGCACTGTGAGGCACGAGGTTAAAACAGCAACTAAAAAGGACAACACTATAAAAGCCACATTAACAGGCAGGGGATTAAAAGAAAACAGCATAATCAAATGTCCTTAGACAGGTTTGTCAAGTGGATAAAACGAAGAACGCGAGCAGTTGCTCCTAGGTCATCCGCTAAAATGTCATCCAGAGTACATGGCAGGCCAAGATCAACGCGCAGTGTATTAAAATTCGGACAGGACGTTAAAATGTGGTGGACCGTCAGCAATTGCCCACACGGGCAGAACGGAGCCGGCCCAGCCGTCACCAGATGGCGGTGGCTGAACTGACAGTGTCCAATCCGTAACCGGGCCAAAACGATCTCCTCCCGCCGAGAAGGGCGTGAAGATCTCATCCGAGCCGTGGGAAGAGGTTTCGAGACCTGAAGCTCGTTTTAGCAAGTGTAGACCAATCGGCATGCCACAGTGATAAAATGCGCTGATAAAATGCGCTGATAAATGACCCTGTAAAATCAGATGAAGGCACTCAACAAGAAGCTGTCCGAGGCTCGAGGATCGCAGCCTCGGCTGCGGCATCTGCAGCTTCATTCCCAGGGATACCGACATGGCCAGGAACCCACATAAAGGTAACCGGAGAACCATCGTCCACCAGCTGCTGAAGAGAACATCGGATCCGGTGCACGAATGGGTTAACCATATACGGATCACTCAGGCTCTGGATGGCGCTCAGGGAATCAGAGCAGATGACGTAAGCAGAATGTCGGCGGCAGCGAATGTAAAGAAAAGCCTGAAAGAGGGCAAACAGCTCATAGCATAATAGGGCACTTTGCCAAATCTCATCTGTCGTAAAATAAATTTCATCAAATCTAGGGTGTCGCTGTAGATCTGATCATAAAAATCGCTTCTGGTCACTGCAATGTGAAATGTTACCACAGGGAGCTCTAGCATCGCTGCAGTGTTCTGTTATCTGTACCTGTAGTGTGTTTATAAACTTGCCCAGTAAATACAATCGGTGTGTACTGTCAACTACAAAATTAATTGAGATGTATGAAGTTGATGAGGTGCTTTACAATGTGAGGACCCCTGAACACAAAAATAGATTAAGAAGACTGCAGAGCTATATGCAGAAATCATTAACCGTGAGATACGGCCTGGTTGCACAACAGCAGACATTAAGAAGAAAATTAATGGCCTCCGCACAAGCTACTCCCGCAAGAAAGCAAAAGTACGTATCGACATTTTTCTTTCTTTTTATTTATGCAAGTAAGGTTTACATGACATACAAATTATCTGCGTAAATTTGTTCTCTGCAGCTACTTGAAGCATAAAATAATGTTAACATAACCTACAAGGAGTTTACATTATTTTCGTTACTATTATTGCAGATGCTTAAAAGCGAAAGTGGAGCCAGTGCATAAGCGGTTTATACTCTGTAAGTGTACTGGATCCACGTGCTGAAGTTCCTCCACCAGGCCACAGAGGCGGACGAAAGTGTTAGCGATGTCAAGTATGGAAAGTGGCAGTCCACATTGTACACCAAGAAATGGTTTGGGGTATGTACATTTGTTCACATTTTACATAACAAAATGTGATTATCTTGCCAGGGCACTTTCCCAGCGCCATTGTACTAACTGCTGTCCCGCGTACTGGATGTCCAGAGGCAGCTCATCAAGCTATTGGTTCCCTTCGCTGTAGGTCCTCAGTGTTTTGAGACTCAAGATAAGTGCAGTCTCCTACTACGGCAGACACTGTTTCCTGACGAGTGTACAAGTGTTTTCTTTTCTCAGTTAATGGGTTGTGCAGTGTGCAGGCAGCCAGTGTAATTGTGGTAACTTTTTCTGGAGGCAGATTAATGGTAGTAAGAAAAATCATGAAACGACTGGCAAGAATGCCAAAACTGCTTTCGGCTAATCTTCTTCCTCGTGACAGTCTTTAATTGAAAACCTTTTCTTCCGTAGTGATTCCTCCTAAGGGGTATGGCTTCATAATGTTGTAACTCAGAGGAAAAAGCATCATCTGCCAGTACAACCATTAGAGTTGTATTGTTTGTGTTCCCAAGTTTTCTGCCTTCGGGAATGTTCAGAATAGATCGGTCAATGAGACGTGCGCTTGGTTTGCTTTTTGAAAATACTCCAGCATTACCAACACACCCATTAGTTCCTACATCAACATACAAATTTTTAGGTAGCACCCTACTGTGGCAAATATTATGATACTGTTAAAGGATTTATAATTGAAAAAGTGAGATCAATTAGCTTGTGGCCATTTAATATGAATATGCTTTCTGTCCATTGCTTCTATAGTGTTATAACAGTTCCACTTCTCTGCCAAATCCTTTGCAATTTGCTCCCACTCTTTTCTGCTTGTGGGTACCTGTAAATAAGATTTTTGTATGTGCAAGGAAGTATGTAACTAATGGCTTTCATTTCTATTTTATAACATGAAATAGAGACTCAAGAAGAGCCCGTTGCCACATGCAGTGAGCCACAGTTCCAGCATCAAGAGCAGCCTCTCACAAAGAGAAGGTGAGGCACAACCGACAAAATTGTGGAGGCCACCAGATTGTTGAAGGCCATGGCTGATATGGCCAGAATCAGCCCAGCCCCAGCCTCTTCTAGAAGACCAATCGCAACTGAACTGCAAGATATGGAGAATGTGGGTGGTAAAGAATTTGCAACGGGCATTATTCGTGGGTTGCATCAGTATTTGATGGACAGGTGGGATTTGCTGCATGCGACATCTCGAAATCCACATACACAGAAGTGTGTTGGTGCATGTCAGAGTATGGTGCAGTCAGTAAGTGTGCAGACGTTTTCAGACGTGCTAATGGTGACCCTGTGTTGAAAATGGCTCAAAGAACACATATTGATGATGTTATGAGAGGTAGAATACTAGGGCAACTGGAGGCTGGTCAAACATAGCAGGTCGTAGCATGGGCCCTGTGTGTGCCACAGAGTGTGATTTCAAGATTATGGCAACAATTCCAGCAGACAGGAAACGTGTCCAGGCGTTACAGTATGGGACGTCCACAGTGTACAACTTCACAAGAAGACCGATATCTCACCATTAGTGCCCACAGTTGGTCACGGAGTACAGCGGATAGTCTTGCTCAGGACCTCACCGCAGCCACTGGAACAGTTGTCTCCAGACACACAGTTTACAGAATACTCAACAGACATGGTTTATTCGCCTGGTTACCTGCAAGGTGCTTTTCACTGACCCCTGCTCACAGGAGAGACTGTAAAGCCTGGTGTCAAGAACACAGTACATGGAACAGTGGAACATTATAACAGTGGTCCCACGTTACGTTCACAGACGAGCCCAGGTATAGTCTGAACAGCGATTCTCACCGAGTTTTCATCTTGTGTGAACCAGTAACCAGATACCAATCCCTTAATGTCCTTGAAAGGGACCTGTATGGAGGCCATGGTTTGATGGTGTGGGTTGGGATTATGATTGGTGCACATTCACCCCTGCATGTCTTTGACAGAGGAACTGTAACAATTCAGCTGTACTGGGACGTCATTATGCACCAGTATGTCCATCTCTTCAGGGGTGTAGTGGGTCCCTCCTTCCTCTTGATGGATGATAATACAGGGCCCCCCATTGTGGAGTACCACCTTGAAACAGAAGGTATCAAGCGAATGGAGTCACCTGATTGCTCTCCAGACCTAAACCCCATTCATCACATCTGGTATGCTCTCGGTTGACGTATCGCTGCATATCTTCAAACCCCTAGGACACTTCAGGAGCTCGGACGGACAATGGTTTAAGAAAGAGAGGCTATACCCCAGCAGCTGCTCGGCCACCTGATCCAGAGTACGCCAACCTGTTGTGCGGCCTGTGTACGTGTGCACAGTGGTCATATCCCATGTTGATGTTGGGGTACATGCCCAGGAAACAGTGGCGTTTTATAGCTCATGTGTTTTGGGACGGATTTCGCAACTTATCGCCAATACTGTGGACTTACAAGTCTGTGCATGTGTGTTCCCTATCTGCCTATGCTATTAGTGCCAGTTTGCCACATTGTGTGGCACCACATTCTGCCATTAACCTTAATTCATGAGCATGAGTATATATAGGCCTATGTATAATTTTTTTGTAGCTCTCCAGTCTCCTTAATCTTCGTTTGTACTCAGGATGCCTCACATTGTAAAACCCCTCATCAGCTTCATACATTTCTATTAATTTTGTAGTTTTCGGACACAAAATGTAACTGATTTGTTTATAAAATAAAAATAGTTCTTAATGCACATAAAGTGTCTTGAACATTTATTTACCTTCAGACATTGGTCCTTTAGTGCTTTTTAAGTTGCAACACACGTTTCAGGTATTATTTTTGTTAATGTGCACTGTGGTATAGCAGTTCTTAAGTGAGTATTGTGCTTTGTGATATGAGGATACACTTCCCTGAGTGCATACTGAAATGGATGCCCACCCATTCTTAAGTAATTTATGTATGTTAATCAAAATACCCACGAGTGTACTGCCGGCCTACAGTGTCCAATGGGCACAATATTTCGGCGATCATACATGTCGCCATCATCGGGTGAACTGACGAACTGAGCTCCTGTGAACGAGCCAATACAGAGATCCGTACACTATGGCTGCTCGAGGGGAACTGGGTTCTGTCGCGGCTGCGGCTGTTTTAAATACCCTCTGCCCGCAGCACACTCCCTCCGCTGTCCTTCAAGAGTAAATCGAGCAAGCGTATAGTTGTGACGACCACGGCAGACAGAGCCATCACACCATCGTCATCTCAGATGCCGTCACAATCTGTTCCACCACGTGACCATGGCGCGGACGGTGGAGGGAGTGCGCCGCGGGCGGAGGGTATTTAAATCGGCTGCTGCCGCGACCGAACCCAGTTCCCCCTGAGCAGCCATAGCATACGGATCTCTGTACTGGCACGTTCACAGGAGCTTAGTCCGTCAGTTCACCTGATGATGGTGACATGTATGACCGCTGAAATATTGTGCCCATTGGACACTGTAGACCGGCAGTACACTCGTGGATATTTTGATTATCAAATATGCCGGGAGAAACTCAAGAATCACAATTTATGTATGACTTGACGTCCTCCACTACAAGCGAACATAAAAAGTTTTGTTCAATGCTTTTATTGTCTTGTTGTAAAACCCATGGCTTTTGTCACTGGGCTTTCCACACTGTCATTGGAGCCATTTCGAGTTCATGGGACTCCTTATAAATGTCTCTCATACGCACTCCACATTCACTTTACTGACACTGGGACATCAGTTTCTCTTTGCTGGGCACGAGCAACCCGTCATAACAAATTTTCTGTGCCAGTAGTAAATGGCCTTCCTTGTTGTTGGCTTCTTACCGTACTTGGTTCTAAACATCCATTGAACAGCTGTAGCACACTTGCTTTTGTCGAACTCCAACACACAGAAAGCTCGCTCTGCACCTGAATTCGCCATGTTTGCGACTAGCGGTGACTATCAGCAAATTACCAAACTACGCTGCGGCGGTATACATGAAAAAAGAAACTTTCAGGGTTTCTCTTCAAAATGACATACGTACGATATCTGTACAGTGTTTAGTTCTTGTGCAATAAATAACTGAAAGTGTTCCCAAACTTTATGTACACCCTGTATTTGTTTCAGAAAAGCTAACAAACTGCAAGCTTGGCAGATCATGGTAAAGAGACAATGTACTGAATGCAATTCGTGTTCACCCTCTGCTATAAGCAAAGCACGCCGCTGAGATTATTTGCGGGATCATTTAATAGTGACTTTGACTATTCCGAGCAAGTGCAAATCGTGCACGATCTGGCCATTGTCTCCGAACTGTGAATCTGCCAGTCTTGCTTCTGCCAAATACAAGCCTCACAAAAGTGATTGTAGTTTTAAATTACTACAGCTAAAACATTGTACAAACTTCAGGAGCTAATTTCATTCTGAAATCATTCATTCTTTTAGAAGCGTATGAGATGCTCTAGGGAGTATGAGCACCATCTTCTACAGTGACTGCTGCTCCATTGCTCAACAACAGAACAACTAATTTCATTTAACAATTTGACTTTAAATTTCACTGCTTTAGTAAAATACATCATTCTGGTGCCCAATACAAAAAATTTAACTGTCTAACTTACGCTGGATGAGATGCCCTGCTAAACCCGCAGGACAGGACGGATAGTTTAAGTTGTGGAAAGGGGCCAAAATAAACAGCTGTCAGTTACACTCGAACATACAACCTTTTATTTGATCAAGCATTACAAGAGCCAAGAAAAATAAAAAACACACAGCTTTAGTTTTGGAACTTAATTAGCGGCTAAATGTGCCATACAATCTCATATCTTAAGGGCAAGACCAAGAACACTTTAAGCCAATAACTTAAAGCTCAACCAAAATCAGAAATTTAAAAGGCAAAGCCTTATCTTAGAACAGTTCCTTAATAATGTCGAAGGCCCAAAGGCTCTGACACTTTAAGAGCAAACAAATTAAATTAAAATTGGCTGAAGGCCCAACACTTAAGACTCAATAATATTAATTTTAAAAATGCCGAAGGCTTTACGTAAAACAATTCTTAAATTAAGCTTAAAGCCCAAACCATCTGACACCTTAAGGGCAACACAACCTTAATCTAAAAATTGGCTAGAAACCAAACAAGTACAAACAACAAGAACAGGCTGTACACAGAAGGACGCTCAGAAGTTCCGAGGGTCGGCCTGGAATTCAAACACTAACGCTCACTTAGGTGAGACAGGCAGTCGGCCCAACCACTGTAGGTCCGACAACAACCCAACCGGCAGACAGCTACCGGACCCACCAACAAGATAACCTCCACTTCACCTGACCAGCACACAACAGGGAGTTCAATGGAGCAACGTAGAAGGTATTGGTGCCCACAACCAATTATACACTGAGCTGTCAAACTGCACACCATGCTGGACAGTGACAACACGATGAGGAAAATACACTGCCTGAATTTACGTCAACGGCCAGGGCAGGTAACCGGAACGTTAACAGCCACAAGACAGAAGATTCCGCTGGTGCAGTTCAATTCAAATAACCTAGTACAGTTAAACTCCACCGGAGGGTGGCCAAAATTTGCCAATTTGAAAACACACGTTGTTGCTCGCGGGAATATCCCAACAGCTGACAACGAACTCCAAACGACACGACACGAACAGTCATGTCTTACTGGTAGATTAAATCTAAACTCAACTTTCATGCCCAGGATCGGTGAACCACGAACCTCATAGCAATGAGAACACCACCACACACTCCGACACCACATAGAGGCCACCAGCGGGCCCAGCCAAATTACACACCACGGAGATTTCCTCGCTGCTCCACGCCAACTGACCAAATACCCGCACACAGTCCAGCCAGAATCTGTAAGTGCCAGGCCAAAGATAGTCCGAGGTGCAAATACTGATACACATCGCTGCTGCCACCCACAGAAAGAGAGGATAATAGCTTAATCGCAATAACCACGGAAGACTAAACACAGAACAGTAATTAATGTATGGCACATTATTTAAAGTTTATGCAGATCAATTTATTGCCTCGTAATAGTAACATATACAAAGCATTGTTCAAATTGAAGTCATGCAAAGTGGTCACTACGCTGATCAGCCAGAACCCACTTACTATCAATATAAGCCCGTCCAGGTGACAGCAGCGTCACCTGGCGAGGAATGACTGCTGGTCAGACACACGCACGGTGCAAGTAGTATCAGTGAGCGTACTGTCACTGTGTAGAATGGGGAAGGCGCGCGATCTATCCGAGTTTGACAGAGGGCAGACTGTGTTGGCCCGGAGGCTCGACACGAGTATTTGAAGAACTAAAAGATTTGTTGCGTGCTCGAGGAGTTTTATGGTGAGTGTGTTCGACACATAGCAAAACCAAGGTGAAATCACACCTGGGTATCGTGAGGTTGGGAGGCCAACCCTAGATACATACACTACCGGTCATTAAAATTGCTACACCAAGAAGAAATACAGATGACAAACGGGTATTCATTGGACAAATATATTAACTAGAACTGACATGCGATTACATTTTCAAGCAATTTGGGTGCATTGATCCTGAGAAATCAGTACCCAGAACAACCACCTCTGGCCGTAATAACGGCCTTGATACGCCTGGGCATTGAGTCAAACAGAGCTTGGATTGCATGTACAGGTACAGCTACCCAGTTCACCAAGCGTAGTGACTGGCATATTGTGACGAGCCAGTTGCTCGGCCGCCATTGACCAGACGTTTTCAATTCATGAGAGATCTGGAGAATGTGCTAGCCAGGGCAGCAGTCGTACATTTCCTGTATCCAGAAAGGCCCGTACAGGACCTGCAACATGCGGTCGTGCATTATCCTGCTGAAATATAGGGTTTCACAGGGATCGAATGAAGGGTAGAGCCACATGTTGTAACACATCTGAAATGTAACGTCCACTGTTCAAAGTGCCGTCAATGTGAGAAGAGGACACAGAGACGTGTAACCAGTTGCACCCCATACCATTACGCTGGCTGATACACCAGTATGGCGATAACTTCCAATGTGCGTTCATCACAATGTCGCCAAACATTATGATGCTGTAAACAGAACCTGGATTCATATGAAAAAAATGACGTTTTGCCATTCACGCACCTAGGTCCGTTGTTGAGTACACCATCGCAGACGCTCCTGTCTGTGATGCAGCATCCAGAGTAACCACAGCCGTGATCTCCGAGCTGATAGTCCATGCTGCTGCAAATGTCGTCAAACTGTTCGCGCAGATCGTTGTTGTCTTCCAAACGTCCCCATCTGTTGACTCAGGGATCGAGACGTATCTGCATGATCCGTTACAGCCGTGCGGATAAGATGACTATCATCTTGCCTGCTAGTGATATGAGGCCATTGGGATCCATCACGGAATTCCGTATTAGCCTCGTGAACCCACTGATTCCATATTCTGCTAACAGTCATTGGATCTCGACTAATGCGAGCAGCAATGTCGCGATACGATAAACCGCAATCGCGATAGGCTACAATTTGACCTTTATCAACGTCGGAAACGTGATGGTACGCATTTCTCCTCCTTACATGAGGCATCGCAACAATGTTTCACCAGGCAATGCCGGTCAACTGCTATTTGTGTATGAGAAATCGGTTGGGAACTTTACTCATGTCAGCACGTTGTAGGTGTCACCACCATAGGCAACCTTGTGTGAATGCTCTGTAAAGCGAATCATTTGCATATCACAGCTTCTTCTTCCTGTCGATTAAATTTCGTGTCTGTAGCACGTCATCTTCGTGGTGTAGCAATTTTAATGGCCAGCAGTCAATGTCGGACTCGTAGACTGGGCAAACTGGTAAAACAGGGCATGCAGTGAACTGACACCACACTTTAATGCTGGACAGACTACAAGTGTGTCTAAACAAACTGTGCACCAAGTACTTCTAATGATGGGCCTCCGCAGCTGACAATCCGTGCACATGCTAATGTTAACACCACAACATCGGCAACTACGACTCAGATGGATACATGACTGTAGCGCTGGACGTTGGCGCAGTGGCAGAGCGTTGCTTAGTCTGACGACTCCCAGTATCGTCTTCATTGTGCCGATGGAAAGGCACAAATCTGTTATCTTTCGGGGAATCAGGTCCATGACACCGTACTGCGGGAGTCAACTCCACGACACCTGTACTGTGGGATGGAGATAAGCTGGCAGCGGTTCCATTAGGCCGTTGGGAATATTCCTGTGTGCATCCTCGGGCCCAGTGGAGATCGTGCAGGGCACCGTAATGGCTGAGCAGTATCGTATACACTGATTGCGGACCGTGTACACCCCTTTGTGACGATTATCTTTCCTGACAGCAATGGCATATTTCAGCAAGAGAAATCACCATGCCACAAGGCCACGTAGTGATCCGAGGAACACAGTGGCAAGTTCCAATTGGTGCACTGCCCCCCCCCCCCCCCCATCTCGGCAAATCTGAACCCGATCGAAAACATTTTGATTGTGACTGAATGTGGTGTCAGAGCTCATCGCCTCACCATACCCAGAATTATGAGGCTTGTGTGTGCAAATGTGGTTTCACCTCCCTCCAACGACCTAGCAAGTTCTCATTACTTCCGTGCTGTAACACGTCACCATTTTTATCTGTGCCATAGGAGGACATACCAGATATTAGCTGGGTGGTCATAACATTCTGCCTTATCAGTGTATAAGGCACCGCATTGACAAGGTGGAATTAGCTTTTTTTCAGTTAATAAATAATGTTGAAATTCATTTGTAATGATAGGACAACATTCCGATAATGAATCCTCAGAATCTGATGCCGCGATTGTAAGTGACTTATTTTGGAAGTGAGGTCGAGCAAGTACGTAACTCACTCACGTACGACTAAATCAAACGGAAATGCTCCACTATACAACTAGCACATTTCAAATGATCTAGGACTTTGTAGCCCTTGTGCTGGATGTAGCTATGATTCTGCAGCAGCAGCACGCACTTTGACAGCTGTAATTCTAGAAAATAATCTTCTGAAGCACTGGCATTTCCAGGTATATATACCCAAGAAGAAATTCTCACATCCAGTAATTTTCATTCACAGTTTTAAAGGGATATTGCCTAAACTATGGAACAAAAGACGAAAACTTCAATTCACAGCCTCATACAGTCAAGGTGAATCTGCATTGTGCCCTGTGACTACATCAGAATCTTGTTACACATTTGAACATTTCTAACAATATTGGTCACTTCATATTCAGACTCAATTGAGGAGAGAAGTGTTTAAGGGGGAGACATATGCGAAGTTGCAATACTTTGAAGGAAACCTTAAAAAACTAAAGTTTTCAAGGCAATGTAAATAAATTTGGCATAGTTTTTAATGAACATTATGTGGATACACACACATCTTTTCATGCATGTATAAGTTATATGTTTTGAATTATAAACAATCGAAACTTTTTCAACAAGGTTCTTGCAAATGTTTCTTTTTAGAAAAATCCGTCAGAATGAAATGAATGTATTTACGTATCAAGTTTAATATAGCATTACTGCAAATATATGTAAACAAAATATTGATACCTTTTTTCCCTAGATTTTTACAGCTCGCCAAACTTGTGTGGGTGAAAAAATTTAGATCTTTTCTCTTACATATATGCCTTAATATTGCAGTAAATGAAAATTCCTTTCACAAAATGTTTCATTATAATATTGACTAACTGCATGCCAAATTTAAATACTATAATCAGAAAAAGATACACACAGTTGCCAAATGTAACTTACGGGAAACCTGAATCAAAGATTTGACAGTGTTTTATGTTAGGACTTACCTGTGTGGACTATCCTTTTCATCTTCAAGCAGACTTTTCTTTGCTTGTTTTCTTAGGTCAACATGATATTTTGTATTGAGCAACAGCACCAGCTGCAACAATTCTCCAATTATCGGTTTCCTTCAATATTGTCAGTGTGAAAGCTCCTGGGTCAAATCCTAGCGTCTGTAGACCCTGTAGTCTCCCAAGATTATCACAGTTAAAAACTAAACAAGCATCCTGCACTGCAACTTCATCAGCAGCTGTGGAAAAAGATGTTGACTTTTGGCATGGTTTTCCTATCAGAGTGTTGTGACTTTCATTAGGATTTCGAATTTTTCCATGCACACTCTTTTGTAGAAGTTCTGGATGTGCTATACACCAAAATATTCCACACATTTTGACTGCATATAACGAAGAAATAAAGGCAGGAATGAATGAGGAAAAAGCGAAATCAACAAAGGGATGCGGTCCCATACAAGTTGTTGTTAGTTGTTATTCTTATCAAGTGCCACTGGAATGTAATATTTAGGAATTGAAATTTCAATGACATGTAGTAAATGAAGACACAATAATTTTTTTTTGCAATTTTGGTCACTTTCGCATACATTCCCCTGTAATGCTAAGGTTTATAATATGAAAACAGGCAGTCTAAAGAAATAATTCAAAGATATTTAAGGGGAAACAACCTATGGCGATAACACCATAGATCATAAAGACGTAATTTCAATATTTAAAAGTAAATTGTTGGTTATCAATCGAGAAATTCTCATCCGTGCACCTGAAGACACTGCGGAAAATTTTCTATCTGTCGTAGACTGTCCTGATTTAATTCAAGAAGACACAAAACATCTGAACGGCTATGGTGGTGGGGATATACAGCGTTCTGCAAGTCGAGGCAACAATGGACAAAATCACGCTGTAAGCAGCAGTGGTGCTACACCTCGTGCAGACCACAGCAATGGCAACACGCAAATTTGTCACCAAAACAATTCTGGTTTTTTATTCTGGCTTTGTATCACAAAGCAGATGAGGTTAAGGAATTCTGCTACCTGAAAAAAGGAACACATGGTAAACACTATAGCCTCTGTGATACCAGAGGGAGCTATACTATCTACCTATATCCGAATCCCGCTCCAGTTATTGCCGGGTCTGGGTGCTGACGAGTCCTCTGCATTTGGCTCGGTCCTCCCACCACTTTTCTTCCTCCACTTGCTGCCAGGTCACTCCTCTCCTTTTTACAGATATTCTCACTCCCATTTTTAGTTCTTCCATAATTTTGGGGAGAGTCTGCCCATGCACACTCTTAACATGCCCATACAATCTTAATGTCTGTTTTCTTTTTTTCCTCTCATACTTTGTTTAAGGTCCTTTCTAATCTCTACATTCCTTACTCTGTCCATTTTTGTTTTTCCCTTAACTGCTCTGAGAAATTTCATTTCCCCTGCTTGCAGTCTGCTCCGGTCCCTTTCTGCCATTGTCCATGTTTCTACACCATAGGTGACAATAGGGAAGTAATAATTCTTATAAATAAGGAGTTTTGCTTTTTATGAAAATTCCTTATTCCAAACCAGGTGTTTTGTTGTGTGGTAGAAATTGCCTTCCTTCTGTAACCTCCTATTAATTTCATTAGTTATTCTTCCATCCCTAGATATTTCACTCCCTAATTAAGTGAAACTTTCTACCACTTTGAGGGGTTCTCCATTCAAGGTAATATTCCCGATGATCCCTTTGTCTCTTCCAAATACCATTACTTCACTCTTATCGTTATTTATTTTTAATCCATACCTTTTCATTACTTCCTTCCACGCATCAAGGAGTAACTGTACAGCTACCTCTTTATCACCGTATTACCATATCATCGGCAAAAATCATCTTTTTGTCTTTTTCTTTTACTATATCTTTAACTGCCCTATTCATTCCCTCCATCACAACATTAAAAAGTGCAGGAGACAGAATACTTCTTTGCTTAAATCCTTGTCTTATTTCGTAGTATTCAGAGTTCCCAAATGGCGTTTTAATTCTACAATTGTGTTCTCTGTACATTGTCTTTATTACATTAATGTATCCATCTTCTATATCTATCTTCTGCATTTCTTCCCAGTGTCTTTCCCTGTTAACTGAGTCATATGCCTTTTCTACGTCTATAAAAACTATTATCACCCTTTTGTTATACTCCCAACTTTTTTCCGTATACTATAAGAGGTAAAAAATTTCAGGGAAGACAGAGGTGGAAATGTGTACAACAAATAACTGAGGACATACAGTGCAAGTGTTACTCTGACATGAAGAGGTTAGTACAGGAGAGGAATACTTGAAGAGGAGAGAAACCGGTCAGAGGACCAATGGCACACGCACACACATGCATCCAATTAAACTTACTTGATAGTTGAAACTTTGTGTGTTGTAGTTGGTTTCCTCCAATCAGAGCACTCAACATCACGTCCAAATCATTATTCACTGTTGTCAGATTGCCACAACAATTAGTTCACTTCCAATTCCTTGTCTGGCCCTCTTTCTTGATGTGTTTGGATCCTAAACCCTGCGTCTGGTCTTTATATTTTGTGTTTCATCATAGACAATAAGCACCACAAAAACACACACACACACACACACACACACACACACACACACACACACACACACAATGCTAATGAAAATACACAAATACTACTGGTTCTGTTCCATTAAGTTTCAGGTGTGCAGCTGCAAGAAATCTCATTCTTCTTCTAATATTTCGGCTGTATAACGTTCAGCCACCTTCAGAGTGAGCCGCAAGACTGCCACTCCAGTGCTCGCTACGTCCCTTTATACTGTTGTACCGCGGGAAAGGGCATACGGCCACAGATGCAAATGCGCGAGAGACGTTGGTTGGCGGCAGAGACGTGCATAATGCGGGAGTTATATCTATGATTCCGCAGTTGATCTTTGTTGGCATGTCGATATATCATCATGAGCTGCACTGCGACGACGTCTTTGCAAGTTTATTACAGTAAGTGCCGGATTCCATGATTTATCGAGATTAAAACCACTATCTCTATCAATTAAGTTCATCGTCAAGCGAATTTCAATTGCCTCCTTTACTATCGAGTCCCAAAAGGATGATGTAGTTGCCAAAATTTCGAAGTTGTCATACAACATACTGTGACCATTATCAATACAGTGCTCTGCCACTGCACACTTGTTAGTTTGGAAAAGTCGTGTGTACCTCTGGTGTTCTGTACATCTTTCTTGGACAGTACGAGTTGTTTGTCCAATGTAAGAAAGGCCACATTCACATGGAATTTTGTAAGCTCCAGATTTTCGGAGCAGCAAATCATCTTTGATGGAGCCCACGAGTGCAGCTGTCTTAGGTGGAGGATGAAAAATCACTTTTACTTTGTGTCTGCCAAGAATGCGTCCTATTTTTGATGCGATGCTACCCACATATGGCAGGAAGGCCATCAATTTAAAGGCTTCTTCATCTTCTTCTGCTTTCTTTGTGGCCTCTTTTGGTTTCAGTTTCAGTGCCCTCTATATTTGTTGTGGAGAGTACCCATTGTCTTCAAACACTCTTTGTAAGTAGGAAAGTTCATCTTGCAGACTGCTTTCATCAGAAATAATATGCACTCTGTGAGTCAAAGTTCGGAGAACACTCATTGTCTGGGCAGGATGGTGGCAGCTATTTGGACGTAAATACAGATCGGTGTGCGTCGGCTTCCTATACACTTCACGTCCCAAAGTGCCATCCTCTCTGCGCCGAACCAAAACAACCAAGAATGCAAGGCATCCCTCCTTTTCAATTTCCATTGTGAACTTTATTTGATCGTGGAGGGAGTTCAAATGTCTTAAGAAGTCTTGCAAGTTGTCTTCACCATGGGGCCAACTACAAAGGTGTCATCAACATACCTCCAGAATACCATGGGTTTCAAGTCAGCAGATTCAAGCGCCTTCTCCTCGAAGTCCTCCATAAATAAATTGGCCACCAGAGGCGATAAGGGTTCTATTACCATGGCGAATCCGTCCATCTGTTCAAAAAATTCGTTGTTAAATAAGAAATATGTGGAGGTGAGAACATGTTTAAATAAAGCTGAAATCTCTTTCTCAAAACTTCTTTCAATAAGCTGTAGAGATTCTGGAAGGGGAACCTTTGTAAATAATGCCACCACATCAAAACTAACTAATGTATCAGACGGGTTCATTTTCAATGATTTCAGTTTACTAATGAAGTCAGCCGAGTTTCTTGTGTGGTGAGTACATTTTCCCACAAGAGGCCTTAACAATGATACCAGATGTTTGGCAACGCCATAGGTCGGAGAGCCAATGTTACACACTATGAGGCATAGAGGAACATCTTTCTTGTCCTCAACAATGATGCCAGATGTTTGGCAACGTCTTAGGTCGGAGAGCCTATGTTACTCACTATGAGGCGTAGAGGAACATCTGTCTTGTGGAATTTTGGTAGGCCATAAAGTCGACGAACTTAATTAATAGAGATACTGGTTGTAATCTTGATAAATCATGGAATCCGGCACTTACTGTAATAAACTCGCAAAGACGTCCTCACAGTGCAGCTCACAATGATATATCGATATGCCAAGAAAGATCAACTGCGGAGTCATAGATACAACTCCCGCATTATGCACGTGTCTGCCACCGACCAAGGTCTCTGGCGCATTTGCATCTGTGGCCGCATGTGCAGTATAACAGTATAAAGGGACGAAGCGAGCACTGGAGCGGGAGTCTTGCGGCTCACTCTGAAGACGGCTGAACGTTATGCAGCCGAAATATTAGAAGAGGAAGGAGATTTCTTGCGGCTGCACACCCGAAACTTAATGGAACAGTCTTTGCGCTGCCAAAACCTGAAGATTCACTACTGGTTCTTTCCACACACAACGTGATTCAGCATTACATATAGTGTTGTTATAATCACAAACATTGGCTTACTTTGGATAAGCTTCGCATGGTATTATGTGAAGCAGAGTTTTTTGAAGACTGCAATTAATCAGTGCAACTGTGTCACCAGTCATAAATACAAAAACTTTCTGTAGTGTAATGGTGTAGCGGAATGGTTAATGTATAAGCCTAACATGTGGAAGGTTTTAGGTTCAATTCTCATCAAATGCCACAAATTTTTTTATCTTTCTAAAACTAATCAATAGATTTTGATTATTATTTTTATTCAGTTGATTGGTTTAAATGTATTTTTTTTATTTCTAATACCTTAGTGTTTCATTTTCATCATCATATTGACTTTTTTTATTTGCGCTTCTTTCTCTTATTATTATTCTTTTTCCTTTTGGAATCTGCTTGTGTTACCTATAATCTGCAACCAAGCACCAGTTCATCGTTTGGTAACGTGGCAGTCCATGTAGCCACTGTGAAGATAGTGTGAGGTAACCAGTGACATCAAGAAATTACAGTCTGCTTTTACTGCTGAAGTTGAAATTCTCTTCCGGAACATGACAATGCAAACAAACACAAGAAATTTTTCTGTCTTGAGTTTGCACAGAGAGGTTAGCAATAAATATCAGGAACAGAGTTCTACTGCAGATTCTTGATCTCAGATGCACTGCACGTCACAAGATTGTAGTTAGTTTAGGACGAAAACTTCATGTCAGGGCTACAAAATGCGTAGCCTGCCACAGCTTAGTCATTGGTCACTTAAAATCAGTTGTTGAGGTGGCCACTGGAGACCAAACTGGGCCAAAAATGCTAACCGCTAGACCGTGTGATCCATTTGTGTTTGCTGCTGTAATATTGGCTTTCATTGGTGTGACATTAGGACACTTGGAAAGCTGTGTATTCCGCCAAAAATGTGTGTGATGATTACCAGAAGAGAGATACTTGACAGATGAGGCAACCAATAACATAATAAAGAGTCAGGCAGCACAGATTCTAACGAGTCAGCATTATCAACTGACACAAACAGCAGATGATGAATCAACACGTACGCCTCGTTTCTGTTCTTGTTTTAAATGGACACCTCATTCAGTGGAACAAAAAGGTGTGTAGTGTGTAACAGACTCCACTTGTAAAGAGTACTAAAGTGCACATTATTATTACCTTCTCTCCTAATTTCTTTGGTAGGAAAACACTAGTGCTGCCATCCTGGCAAGGCAACAAGTTCACTTTCCCAATAAAACAATGTTAATCAAAACCAAATCTATAATCTATAGAAACAAACCAAGGGTAGCAATGGGGCCAGTGTGGCCAGGCCTCTGAGTTCGACCCCTCCCCCCCCCCCCCCACTTGGCCCCCAAGCACCCACCCTGGCAAAAAAAGCCCACTCACACGTGGACAAGTGCAAGTAGGCCTCGAGTTCTGATGATTCCACACTGACTTAATTACGTGTATGGACAGCTCATATATATTTTATTTATTGTATTTTACACGTCTAGTTCCGTAGGGCCAAATTGAGGAGCAAATCTCCAAGGTCACGGAAAGTGTCAGTACATAAAATTACAACATAAAAGTAATAAAAAATAAAATAAAATGAACCCAAAACAAGACAAGTCATAAGTTTATGTAAATGCAATCAACAATATAACACAGGAATCAGCTTAATTTTTAAAGGTACTTCTCAGCAGAATAGAAGGAGCGACCAATGAGGATATCTTCAGTTTCGATTTGAAAGCGCATGGATTACTGCTAAAATTTTTGAATTTCAGTGGTAGTTTATTGAAAATTTATGCAACTTGGATTTCTGCCTAGTACTAACTGAGTTAAAGCTGCTAATTTGTGGGAATAAGCTTACACTGTTAACTAGAAATGACTGTAAAGAATATATGTATTGAGAGGCCAATGTCAGAATACCGAGACTAATGAAGAGGGGACAACAAGATGTTCGCTTACTTACGCCACTTATTGCCATACCATACATCCCTGAGCCAAAAATATCCTTTGAGAATGGGAAGAGTTACCCCAAAATATAATACCGTACATCATAAGTGAATGAAAATAAGCAAGGTAGACTACTTTCTGTGTCAAACTATTACTTACTTCAAATACTGTTTGAATAGTAAAAATCGCAGCATTACATCTTTGAACAAGATCCTGAATATGAGCTTTCCACGAGAGTTTACTATGTATCTGAACACCTAGAATTCAAACTGTTTGGTTTCACTAATCATATGCCTATTCTGTGAAATTAAGTCATTTTTTGTTTAATTGTGTGTTAAAAACTATAAAACCTGAGTCTTAATGTGATTTAGCGTTAGTTTATTTTCTACAAGCCATGTTTCTGTTCTTCTTCTAAATGGACACTTCACTGAGTGGAACAAAAAGGTGTGCAGTGTGTAACAGACTCCACTTGTAAAGAGTACTGGAGTGTACAGTATTCTTACCTTCCCTCCTAACTGCATTATTTGAAACAGTGGCAATGTTGCACACAACATCCTTTACTACCAAGCTAGTGTCACCAGCAAACAGAAATATTTTAGACTCACCTGTAATACTAGAGGGGATATCATTTATATAAATAAGGAACAGGAGTGGCCCCAGCACTGATCCCTGGGGCAAACCCTATTTAACTGTGCCCCGCCTGGTGCCTACAACACAGCCATTCTCAACAATTTGGATAATGACCTTTTGCTGTCTGTTGCTATAGTAAGAGGTGAACCAGTTGTGAGCTATTCCCCATATTCCATATTCGTCCAGCTTCTGCAGCAATATTTTGTGATAAACAAAATCAAACTTCTTAGACAAATCAAAAAACATGTCTAGCATTCAAAGCCTTTTGTTTAATTCATCCAGTTCCTCACAGAGAAAAGTAAATATACCATTTTCACTTGTTAAACCACTTCTAAAACCAAACTGTACATTTGGTAGCAAATTATGTGAAATAAAATGATCAATTATCCTTACATACAAAGCCTTTTCAATAATGTTAACAAACACTGATGGCATAGAAACAGGTCTAAAATTTTCTACTTAATCTCACCCTCCATTTATAGGTTTTAATGAGTGAGTTTCCAAGTATCAAAATCTCTATCTCAAAATCCAGACTGACTGACTCACTCATTCACTGACTCATCATCCAGCCCAAACCACTAAGGTCAGGAACTTAAAATTTGGAGAGTTTTGATCTTATAGTGTAGGCATTGTTTGATAAGAGATTTTCTGAAATTCCACCCGTGAAGTGTGAAATAGTGGATGAAAGGTCTTTTGAAAATTAGTCACTACCATATTGGGGCAATTCTGAAGCTAGACCTAAAAAACTTGGTAGTTAGTTTCTCAGTCAGAAATAAAGGAATACATGTTTCAACATTTTTTGGAAATTCAACTCCTAAGGGTATAAATCATTATTAATCATTATTAATAAACTACCAGACCATTTTTGAAGCTACGTCTATGAAATCTGGTATTCGACTTCTCAGTATGAAAAAAAAGTTTTTCAGTGGTTTTGGAAATTCAACCCCCGAAGGAGCTGAATAAGGGATGAAAATTTTTAATAAGGCATTTCATTATACTATTTTTTAAAGGTATAAAAATTGTCAGATGCAAGGAAATGTGTATTAGGAAATGAAAGTCCCTATGGAAATGTAACCCCAAGAATGCAAAAGGCATGATTAAGAAAAACCTTGCACTCATGCTACTAAAATCACTTTTTGGTCATAAGTACAGTCGGAAAAGATTATGCTTCTGTGGACATAATTACTGAGAAAATGTGGTGTAATTTGTAAAGAACATAAAAATTCAATTTAAGAAAAAAATCTGTGCAGACCATACAGTGCAAAGCAGCAAACGCTAAGCTAGTATATGACATAAATGGCTTAATATTTTGATTGCATTGGCTTAGAAGCTTGAATTTTTTACATCACCAGGGGACCATACACCTTAGTAGTTGACATAAATTTCAACTTGATATCTCTATGCATTCCTGCGAAAAGGGAGGTTTTAACATGTGGACAGATGTACAACAAAGTGATCCCATAAGGGTTCCATTTTTAACTACTGAGGTATGGAACCTTGAAAATAATCAATTGAAAATTGTCCACTGTAAATAAAAACATTATTACACTGCAAGTCTGTAAAGGACAGAAATTACATTTATACGAGGGTAAGTCAATTATTATCTGCAATTTAGTTATGTTTTTGTTTATTTTGGTAGTACTGTCGTTTTACGATGATGACACATGCTTTGTTTATTTGTTGTTATATCTTTGTAAGCTGTCTATTTGCACCAAAGAAGAGCAATGTTCAGTGACCTGTTTTTGTGGTCAGTAGGCATTTCAAGGGCAAAAATTTGTCAAAGACTTTCGGTACAGGGTGGGAACAGTGTTTTGCCCCAGTGCAGTGTCTATGAATGGATTGAAAAATTCTGAAATGGTCGCACCAGGTCGCGCAGGGAGGTGGACGATTGTTTACTGGCACAAATGAAGAAACCATTGAGTGTTTACATGAAACGATTCCCTTAGACAGATGATTAACTACTCACCAAGTGGCACATTGTCTGCAAATTAGTCTCGGTTCTGCCTAAAAAATCATCCACAACAGACTTGTGTTTCATAAAGTTTGTGCAAGATGGGTCCCAAAACAACACACAATTGCATAAACAAACGCGCTTGGACATCTGCAAAAAACATTTGGATCACTTTGGTAACGAAGGAGACAAATTCTTAGACAGGATCATTACTGGTGACGAAACATGGATCAATCATTACGAGCCGGAGAGCAAAAGGCAGAGTATGGAATGGAAACATCCAAATTCGCCGTGCAAGAAAAAGTTCAAGACCCAACTGTCCGCAGGAAAACTAATGCTTACGGTTTTTTGGAATACGCAAGGTCCAGTACTGGGATGTTATGGGGAAAGGGGCAGAACAATAAACAGTGTATGTTACAGTGGGAAGCTTACTGCCAGGCTGAAGCCTGCAATTCAAAGCAAATGAAGAGGATTGCTGTCAAAAGCTGTTGTTTTGTAGTATGACAATGCCTGTCTGTATACTGCTGCCCACACTGCTGAAATGCTCCAGAAATTCAAATATGAAGTACTGGATCATCCTCCGTATAGTCCCGGTCCTGCCCCTTCTGACTATTACTTGTTTGGTCCACTCAAACAGGCATTAAGGGGCCGTCGATTTGCCTCGGACGAAGCAGTGAAAGAAGTGGTGTATTCCCGGCTCACAGCTCAACCGAGAACTGTCTTTTATGAGGGCATCAGCAAGTCTGTACAACGATGAACCAAGAGCGTTGAAATGCAAGGACACTATGTCGAAAAATATGTTCTTTTAAGTTTCCTATTCGATTATAATAAAATTTTATAACTACTTTGTGGATAATAATGGACTTACCCTGGTACTAAATAGCTCTTTGCACTCATTTTGTATGTGTTGGCACCATCGTTGGTGAGGCACATGTCTGTTAAAAGCAGTTCTAAGTGAGAAGTCATGGTGAGAAGTTCTTAGGTGCAGCTCATTGTTAAAACTGCTTCAGTAGGCTTGTGGAGAGCTCACAACAACAAAATGAATCAGAAATGTGAAATTTTTCATGCATGAAATGTAAATATTTTTATACTAATCTCTGCCAGTAAAAGAAAAAAGGCAGAAAACTATGGGACTTTAATCTCAATTTCCAATATCATAATGACAATAAGATTTCTTTGATATTTGTACATTTCACAGATGTTAACAGCTATAAAAGCAAAACAAGGATAAGTACTCAATCATAAATTATTTTTACTAGTTCCTGCTTCTCAATTTAGGATACAAGTTTGCAAACACGTTTCAGACATACACCGATCAGCAAGAACATTATGACCACATACCCTCGGCACAGAAAACAGCACCGACACGTCGAGGGATCGAATCAATTAGGCCTTCCTAGGTTGCTGGAGGGAGTTGGCACCACATCTGCAGAAGGTCACCTAATTCCCAAAAGTTCTGGGGGGGGGGGGGGGGGGGGGGGGGGTGCGGGCAGGCACAAGCTCTGATGGCTTGTTTAATCATCACATTCCAGACGTGTTTTATCGGGTTCAGATTTGGCGAGTTTGGAGCCCTGGCCTTGTGACACGGTGCATTATGTTGTTGAAAACTGTCACCGTCATTGGGAAACTTGATCATTATGAAGGCAAAAATCAGTGTGTGGCTTCAGCTGCCAGAGAAGCCTTTTTGTTGTTCCTATCTGCAACTCAGCATTTTCTTTTCATAATATTGTTATAGATCATCATGAGGGAGTGTAGGTGGTATCCAATCAATGTACAACACCCTTGGTCATCTTGGTGCCTGACATGAGCTTCATGGGTATCCCCCAGAGCATAATGGAACTGCCACCAGTTTGGCTCAGTCCCTCAGTACAGGTGTCGAGAAGATGTTCCACTCAGTGACAATGGGTTTGTGTCCTCCCACCAGCACCGTGCGGAAAGTACTGCGATTCATCAGACCGTGCAATTCTCTACCACCGCGCCATTGTCCAGTGGCAAAAGTCACGTCCATTTCAGATGTAATTGCCGATGTTATGGTGTTAACACTGGCATATGCACAGGTTGTCGGCTGCGGAGGCCCATTGTTAAGCGTGTTAAGTGCGTTGTGTGTTCAGACACGCTTGAATTCTGCCCACTGATGTTAGTTCAGCCACAGTTTGCCGTCTATGCTGTTTTACCAAGCTGCCCAGCTTACATCGCCCAACATCTGTAATGCAGTGTGGCTGCCCAACCCCACGATGTCTGGACACAGTTTCACCTCGGTTTCGCCACGTGTTGAAGATACTCACCAATCATCAAACACCCAGCAAGTCGTGTTGCTCATGATGAGCCTCTGGGCCTTTATAACCCCCCCTCAGCCAAACTCAGGTAGATTGCCAGCCTTCCCCCATTCTATGCATTAACAGCACCCTCATTGACACTAGAGGCACCATCCATGTGTCTCACTAGCAGTCATTCCTCGCCAAGTGCCGCTGCTATCACCTGGGTGGGTTTGTATCGATAGTAGGTCAGTGGTCGTAATGTTAGGGCTGATCAATGTATGTGATTGTAGAAGGAAAGTAGTGGCTAGATACACTAGGTACAAGAAGAGTCACACTAAAGGGGATAACAACACAGCCATAAAATTACAGGGCCACCCAGCACTTAGCCTCAGGAGGTAAAACTAAAATTACTGCTGATACACAGAGTTTAAAAGGGTAGCTTCCTCATAAGCATTTGTAGCTGTCCGCCCCTCAGCAGTGGGCGACACACACTTTTCATTCACTGTCCGTGATAAGGGCTCCGAGAGATCCTTCGACGTGACACTCCGGCATCAGCTGGCGTATTTTGTCCAGTTCGTCGTCATCTCCGTCACAATAATTGATGTACAGCTCTCTAAACATACAGAAAAGGAAGTAGCAATGTTACTTGTGTCTAACTGAGCCATCTTAATTTGTACAACTATAATGGACAGTCAATACTAAAGTGTTGTTGGATATAGTCTGACAGAATTAAGTCTATTATGTAGTTTACTAAAGGATGTCTAGACAGAGTGGATCATCAAGGTTCTTGTGACATAAAAAGGTGGTTAATAAACTGTGAAACTATGACATACATGAGGTGCTACCTTAAGTATCAGAGAATTTCATCGCCCCGCTGAAATTAGTAACAGTTTGACACTCCACTGCTAGATGTTTCGAGGTACACATCTTAGCAACTGCAGCACGAAGTTGTGTCATTTTTCTACGCATTTGCGAGTTGCTGCTGTGCGTGTCAGGATGCACTTCAGCACTCCTGTGATGCGTGAAATGGATAACGTGAAGGATCAACAGATCTGCATTAAAATCTGTTTTCAGTTGAAGGAAACTGCAGTTGAAACCCAGTGTAGGCTGACGGAAGTGTTTGGTGAGAGTGCTCCGAGTCAAGCAACAACATTTGACCAGCTCAAGCACTTCAAGGAAGGCCAAGAATCTGTGAAAGATGACAAACGTTCTGGTCGATCCTCGACATGTGCAACATCAGAAACAATCTTTAAGGTGCACGACATGATTCACAAACACTGAAGGCAGACAATTCGTGATGTTTCTAACAGAATTGGGCTGTTGTACGCTACGTGTCAATGAATTCTAGCCGATGAACTGAACACAAAACGAATTGCAGTGAAGTTTGTTACTCGCCTTCTCAGCATTGACTGACTCGCCTTCTCAGCATTGACTGACTCGCCTTCTCAGCATTGACTGACTCGCCTTCTCAGCATTGACTGACTCGCCTTCTCAGCATTGACTGACTCGCCTTCTCAGCATTGACTGACTCGCCTTCTCAGCATTGACTGACTCGCCTTCTCAGCATTGACTGACTCGCCTTCTCAGCATTGACTGACTCGCCTTCTCAGCATTGACTGATGAAACCTCAAGATTCGGACGTGACTGAACTGCAACAAAAAGTAAGATGGTGTCCAAAATTCTTATCCATTCATAAGAGGTGATTAATCTTGGGTCTACAGTTACGAACCTGAAATGAAGCACAATAATCTCAACAGAAAACACCATCTTCTCAGAGGCCGAGAAATCTCGACAGGAACACAAAGTCAATGCTAAGACTTGTTTTAATTGTTTAAGGGATAGTGCACAAGGAGTTTGTTCTACTTGATTAGACTGAACGGGCAGTTTTACTGCAAGGTTTTGAGATAACTGCGCGAAAATGTTCGCTGCAAATGGGCAGGGTTCTGGAAAAATAAAAACCGGTCGGTGCACTATGACAATGCACTTGCACACAAGTCACTTGCTGTGAAGGAATTCCTGGCCCAAAAATAACATGGAACTGAGCAGCCGTAGCGCACGGATCTCCGTGCCGGCACATTCACAGGAGCTCAGTCCGACAGTTCACCTGATGATGGCGACACGTATGATCACCGAAATATTGTGCCTGTTGGACACTGTAGACCGGCAGTACACCCGTGGATACTTTGATTACCAAGTAGGCTGGGAGAAACTCAAGAATCACATACAACAACTCAATACTGAACTAACTAGAAGCAGTCGGCAGTGGAACTGCGACGAGTGGCCACGCGAATGAGGACGAGTCCGGCCGAGGGAGACTGAGACAGACGGGAACAGAGCCGGCCGGGGCTGGAACGAGACTAGCCGACACGCCACTGCGGGAAAAAGACCAACTGTTCCCCGTTCCTGGTAGCTATAAGTAGAAAGCCGTGACCGAAGTGAACTATGAAGGACCGTTTCTTAGAATTCATTCCACGCTCCTTCCATTCATATTGGTGAACTGTTCCTTTGGACCAGTCAGTTCACAAACGACTCACCTCTAGTCGTGACATACCATTGAACCGTCAGAGTTCCCTCAGTCGGTACCAGCCGTGAGCTGACTTAATATCTGACGGTGCCGCACATGAGCAATAACATCACGGTACCTATCAGCAAAACGGGAAGAATGGGGCTTCTGCCCAGCTCATCACCATACTCACAAGTCATTCACGATACTGCAGAACTGCAATTCACTGCCGAACACAGTGCCGAGCCATTTGTCGACGTTTTATGCTTCCCGGCCACTGCACCAATCCGAATGCAGTCGTTAGTGATCGACCTGTACGTGTGATGGTAATTCCCCGGTCTGGCTACCGCTAATCTCCAACCGACAGTGCGTGATGGAATGGAATGTTGCCGGAAGAACATTACTCGTTCTCAGTCGGTGGGCACAGATGTGAATAGATTACAGTGTGCTCGGTGCACGATACGGTGGTCCTCACCGGTGGTGGTCAGATGCGGTCAACCGGTACCTCGATGATGAGTACGCCTTCCCTCACATTACCCTGCAGTCTGACACGATATTGTCACATCAGAATGCCACACAAATCTGTATACTGCACAATTCGACCAGCTAGCTGAATGGAAACCTGGTTTCGAGCTCTGCCAGGTGCCGATAATACTGTCTCAAAGGAGTATGCGGCACCTCTGCATCCTGCACAGTGATCACTCGACATCTGATGGCGTACGTACCGCTCATGTACTCCGACAGGCCCAGTGATGAGACTAAATACGAACGACTAACATGTTCTGCTGGCAGCTCTACCGGATAACACTCATCTCACAACACTTCCTGCAATCGTGACATCACTTTGACATCACACGCAATATTGTGAGGCCCACCTTAATATCTACAACTGATGCGGCAGGCACCATACTTATATTGGCATACTTGGCTTTTCTCTGTTATAGCTTGCAGTATGTCATTTCAGGACAATAACATATTTGAAGTGTCTCACAGACACATCAACCTTTTCATTACATGTCAGTTTATAATACATCGAGAATATAAGCCTTCGAGAGATACTACGGTAATGGAGACTCGAGACAAATATCACACGAATCGGCTCTAGTGTAATAAATAATGTCGTCGTTTTTGGAGTCTAAAGAAGCAGGTTTGTACCTCACTACATGCTAATATTGTTTTCTCACCTCAGTGTTGTCAAGACATTCTGGGACTTCCTTATGAATGTACTACAAGTATGTTCTGCAGTATTTGATGATATTTAACAATTTTGTCAGATTAGAGAACAAAATTAAAAATTATGAAATAAATATTTAGCTGCTGCTTTCCGAATACGTGGCGATTTTGGAGAGTGTGTGGTTGGGCAGGAACTTAAGTGGACAGCTTAAATTGCTGCAAGTGAAATGAGCAGCAGCAAAATTCACATTCTTCATTCCAATAAATATTTGGTTCTTTATTTCTGAATATTTGATTATATCCAATTGTATGGTTCAGTGGGGATCTAAGAGGACACTTAAATTGCTGTAATTTAAAAGATGAGCAGTAACATTCGTATTCTTCCTTGTCTTTCACATTGGACTCACATTCGGGAGGATGTTGGTTCAAACCTGCATCCAGCCACCCTGGTTTAGGTTTTCCATGATTTCCCTAAATCGTTTCAGGTAAATGCGGGGTGATTCTTTTGAAAGGGCACAGCCGACTTCTTTCGCCACCCTTCCCTAATCCAACGGAACTGATGACCTCACTGTTTGGTCCTCTCCCCAAATCAACCTTGTCACAAATACAGAGTGTCCCAAAATAATGCATGCACTCTTTGAAACTGAATAACTCTTTAATTATCAGAGATAGTAAATACAATTTTTGCAAGTAATAATTAGGAAGTAAGTGAAAAACAACAACAGTTTCTTCTATTCGAGGACTGTAAACAAATGTGGCATTATCATTGGATCAATAGAAATGGGTGCTAAAGTGTTAACAGAAAATGGAGAATGTGAATGACAGTGAAGGGTTAAATTTGGATCACCACCGAGGTTAACAATTACAAGAATCCAAGATGAGTTTGACATTAGAGGAACAGTGCAGGATTTCAAGAAGGGTCATTGCAAAAGAAATATGTTCAACAGACAATGAAAGTGTTGATGCAGTTGTAACAGTACTTTGCCTCCGGAGCAAAGATGTGATTTACGATTGCACATGCAGTAGAGCACTGCACCAGCGACAGATTTTCATAATTTTTTTTTCTTCTCTTTCCTTTTGCGTAGGTGCTTGTTTTAACAACTAGTTCATTACTCTCTTGTTATCTTGTCTTCATACGTTTAAGACTTGTATTTTTTGGCACTGATGTTAAAGAATAATTTTAAGTGGAAATTAAAACTATATTATGAAACGAACACATGGCGTCTTCAAGTTATTTCAGTAGTTATTCGCAATAGTTATCGCCAAAGTTATGAATGAACAAGAGGACCAGCAAACAATAAAAAAAAGGACATCCTACAAGAAAATCAAGAAGTATCATAGATGCAGCCACGAAGACTATATTATAATAGATACTACGTTTCTGACAGAATTATAAGGTACATTTAAACTTATTTCTGATGCTATTTCCTTACAGTCACTTTTTGTAGTGTTGCCAACCAGGTCTGCCATTCACGGTCAAATTACAGCACTATCTCAATCAGTAATACAAAGTCCGCCTTATCCGTAACTTATTCCATCAAAATTCAAAGCCCAATCACATTTTCTATTTCGATGGCATCCTGGTGACAGGACTTACAATCTTCGAATTTGATACAAGTGCAATTATTACAAATTTTGGACATTTTATCTAATATTAATCACTTAATAGCACCAGAAAATGAATTTGGACTAATTTTCATTCATTTCAATTGTAAGGTTACGTGCATGAAATTTACAATAATATTGTTTGACCTGTTATTGATTCATGTTAATAACTGTATATCTGACGCTACATTTTCAACATAAGACTGAAGAACAAAACAATTGGTGAGTACAGAAATTTAAATTTTTTTCAGTTTCAAGCAGCCATCTGTACTTCCTTTATTCCTATCCATTTATTTCGAAATTATTTTTTCCAAATTGTATTTAAATTGATTTACTATTGTTGCAAATGATAAGTGAAGAGCATATTCACAGTCATTTATCTGTGAGAGGGAAATTTCAGTACCAGTTTAATAATTCAATTTCTTATTAAAAATCATCTAGAAATATCCACTTCCATAAGAGAAATTTCAGATTTCAACAGATCACATTTTAAAATTTTTTGCCACTGGAAAATTTTATTTGCAATTAATTACAAAAATCACAAGATGGACGCTAGATGCGTAGAAATTGTTTCCATGGACGAGCTTAGTGAAAGTGACATATTGCAAAACATGTTCGACAGTCAAATGAATACTGAGGTTAATAGTGAGGATGTTCAAGACAATTTTACCGGATCAACTAAGACAACAACGCCTATATTTAAATAGATATACAGACAAATGGAGAGTGAGTACTACGCGACACTGACAACATCAACTTAAGAACCAGACATTAATCAGACACGAAAAAATGACAAAACTAAGACACATGACTGACATGCTCAACCTGATTCTGAAGTTACTTGGTGACCAAAACAGAAGATTTGACACTTTAGACGAGAAAAATGACAATTTAAAATGTGACATTGGGAAATTTGACACTAAATTCAATGAATTGACATGGGACATAAAACAAAATTTTGAAAACCAATCGAGACAAATTGTGGACTTGACAGAAACCACCAGTAGTCTTGGAAGGAAATTTACTGACTTACCAGACAAGGTTACGAGACAAGAAAAGGTATTTGTGGAATTCAGTGACGAGACAAAAACTGACTTACGACGATGTAATGAGAAATTGTTAACAGTAGTTTCTGAATAACAGAAAACCAGTACCCAAGTTGACGAATTATGATAGTCACACAATTCTGTAAAAATAAACCAAGAACACTTAGACCAGACGATTACAGATCTTTCAGACAGATTAAATGAGGTAACATTGGCGCAGAAATCCTTACAGGAAAAGTTAGAAAAACTTTGAGACAGAGCAGATGTAGCATCTTTAAAGAATGACAACTCTAGCAGAGAAACTTGTACATGAATGCAAATTACGTGATGATTATTTAGACTAGAAGTTTGAGACAATGACACAGATCATTTTAGATAAGACAAAGGAACAAGTAAAGGGAGAACCATAATATTCATAAAGAGTTAGTAAAATTAAAGAAAATGTAATACAAAGTTTGTCAGTGATACCAAAACACGAATGAGAATCCGAATAATGCTAGGCCCAGCACACAGCCGAAAATAGAATTACCAATGAGTGATACAAATCCCAATGAACCATTTTCAATGCTACCACAAGATCAAAATTACTATCAGACATCCCACCTACTATGCACAGTTTGACACAAAATGCAGGACCCATAATACCATCGGGAGCAGCTGATGAAACATTAGTATGGCATGGATACTTTCAGACATTTTCATGTGATGAGAAAGACAAAATGCTTCCAATTGTTTTCATCCACTCTTTTGACGGTATTTTCCCCGAGACATTGGTTAGAAGCTGATAAAATTCGATATGTTACAAACTTCTTACGTGGAAGAGCAGCTAAGTAGGGAGCAGCAATGAAAAGACGATGTTTAACATTTGAACAAGCATTTCTTGAGGAATTCTGGTTGATCACAGAACAGCAAAGTTTAAAACGAGGAGTATACAATCCAGAAAATTACAACCCGAAGAAAGAGACTTTACGCCAGTACTTTGAATGCTACCAGGATAAAACATTATATTGGACAAATCCAGCAGATTTACCAGACGTAATTAGAACACTTAAAAGCTACTTACCATTTCCTTACCATGATAAATTAATAGGAGTGTCCGAGGACAGCATAAAGAACTTTTTCAGTTATGTTGATGAGATAGATGATGTTTACAGAGATGAGATCAGGAATTTCAATCAATTGTATCCGATCTATCCAAGCAATTCGCGTACGCACAACAACAGAAATGACAGAGGCTATTGGAATCTGCCTCAGACACCACAACAAAACACACACACACACACACACACACACACACACACACACACACACACACACACACACACACACACACACACACACAAAAAAAAAAAAAAAAAAAAAAAATCAATTCACACTACACTGGGACAAATCCATTTAATATTAGCAGAAACAACTCGCAGCATTGACAAGGAAACAGTAATTATTACTATAATGGTTATCCGAACAGTAATTACAATCAGAACAATAATAGTTATATTCAAAATAACAACGGAAGAAGAAACCGAAATTATAGAGATCAAAGAAGTGAGGATAACAGGTGCAATCTAGGATATTTTCAGGGAACAGACAACAACATCCAAACATGTATTGCAGGAATAACAATAATGACAATACCAGTTACATTCAAGGGCGAAATAATGAATGGGAAAATCACAATAGACCACCGCCACGACACATGCAATACAGCAAACCTCAATTCATACCTAACGGAACTCCCAATGCGACGTGAGGTAATGTGAGCAATCAAACAGCTGATACTTGGGTGACGCGCAACAGAAATGTTAATATTATTGCGTTGGGCAATGAACCTAACCCACAGCAACAGCCGAATTTGCCAGAAAATGAACGACAACTGAGCTAAGCACTCGAGTTACGGTTGATAGGGAGCAGAGCGCAACGGACCCAACAATTTGTTTTCTCCGATATGACGACAGTAAGAAAATAGAAAAAGAATTATACCAGGATGTAGATTTTAATAGTACCAGTAAAACAAAGAAGATTATTCAGGCAATAACACGAGTTATGAAGTGGAAGTAATGTTAAATACAGGAGCAGCAGCAAGTGTCATTTCAATGTCTTTATATAATGAACTCAAGTGAATAATAAACATACCAACATTGCCAGTACAGAATTGTCACATTATAAGTGCCACGAGTAATAAATAAAAGAACGTGAAATTTCAAGCTCTCATTAACCTCACATTTTCAAATATACCACTTAATTACAGTTTTCTGGTAGTAGACAAATTATTTATGCACTGCATATTAGGAATTGACTTTTTGAATGAATATCAACCAATCATAGATTTAGGAAACGGGAAATGTCATTTAACCGTAAGCCAACAACAACTGACAATAGAGTTAACACAGGGTAAAAACTTAAACAGTAAACAAGGTAAGTTTGAACAGTTACATTTTGTGTATACACCAGCAACAAACATATGTGATTTAATTATTAATGAAGCTGTATCTCAGGGAATTAAACCTAATCATTTATATGAGAAATGCACAGAATCTGAATATCTGACGAAGGAACAACAACTTGAATTACTTGAAGTTTTGCAGCAATTTGCTGAGGTATTTGTGAAGGAACCTGGCATTATTAGAGGCTATACTTATGAGGTGGATGTCAAACCACACAAAACATACTGTAGAACATATTATAATATCCCTTGGTCAAAGAAACCCGCAGTTTTGAAAGCAATTGAAAGAATGCAAGCTTGAGGTATCATTGAAAGGTCACATTCACCATATTGCAGTACGATCCTAGCAGTTAATAAAGAGGATAGTAGTGTGAGGTTAGTAGGGAAATTAACAAAGTCATAATCCCAATCAACACACGACCTATAAATTTGGAAGAACAACTTTTAAAATTTCATAATGTACAGTATTTAACCAATATTGACCTCCGCTCATCGTTTTGGCAGGTGAACCTCCATAGAAACAGCCATAAATACACTGCATTTCTATGTGAGGGACGCAGTTATCAATTTTGTGTTCTACTCTTTGGTCTACGAGCTGGAGTATTTATTGAAGCCTTAGATGCTGTTCTTGGACCACAATTGTTATCGCAAATCACAGTTTACGTTGACGACATTGTCACCACCACTTGGTAATAACATGTTAATCTTTTGAAGCAACTTCTGACTAAATTTTCTGACGCAGGTGTCACTATCACTTTATCAAAAACGAAATTAGGGAGGAGAGAAATCAAATTCCTTGGTCACATCATATCAACTGAAGGCATTAATCCACACTCAAGAAAAATTGATGCAATTAAGAATTTTACATCCCCACAGAATCGTAAACAACTCAAAGCTTTTCTTTGTCTATCTTCATTCTTCAGGAAATTTGTACCCTACCACTTACTTAACAGTCCACATCTTCTATCTTTACTCAAAAGAAATAATATTTGGAAATGGACAGAGTTTTGTCAGACAGATTTTGAAGCTATTAAGAGTGCTTTAGTAAATGCACCATTGTTATGTCATCCTGACATGACGTCAGACTTTTGCCTACTAACAGATGCAAGTTCCTATGGGCTCTGAGCATTTTTATTCCAAATTCATGTAGAAAATGAACAAACAGTCACCAAACCTATCTGTTTTTCTAGCCGCACACTCACAGAATGCGAAAAGTCATGTTCAGTGACCGAGTGCGAAACACTTGCCATAGTATGGTCATTTCGCAAGTTTCGGTACTTTCTATGGGGAAAACATACTAAGCTTTATACTGACCATCAAGGTCTTTGTATCCTGCTACCATGCAAGTTATTACATCAACTTCTTGCACGCTAGTGTGCATCACTACAAGGGTATAATTTCGATATTACATAGATACATAAAAGGAGAATCCAACATAATAGCCGATGCTCTATCTCGTTTGCCACAAGGCCTACAAGAATTTTCAGATGTGACAGAATAAACATCAGATTTCAAAATTTTCCTCATGTATGACAGTACATTTTGCACCTTACTACAAAAACATGTGCAGGAAGTTTGCCATATTGCAGGACAATGATCCCAGGTGTATCCAGATAAAGAATAAATTACATGCAGGAACAGACCCACACCTTGAAAAATATTACACATTACACAAAGAAGTACTATTTCATCGATGAAACCCTGAATCACAGCATTGGTGTATTTGTTTACCTGAAGCTCATGTTGATGATTTTATTTTATTTACACACAGAACTTGGGGACTCTTATTGTGTAGCCAAATGTACAGGTAAGATTACACAATATTGCTATTTTCCAAATTTAAGGCAAAGAGTATTGAGGAATATTAGGTAATGTATCATATGTCAGAAAGCCAAGTATTCTAATTGCACAAGCATGAATGAATTGCATCCAATCATACCTAAGAGGCCATTACAGCTAATTTCTTTAGATACTGCAGGACCCTATCCACAAGCATGTGGAGGAATGAAATACTGCTGTATTAGATGTTTTCACAAAGTATTTAAAATTATATGCTTTACATTCAGTTTCTACCAATGCTAATACCAGACTTCTATTAACAGATTATTTTGTAAGAATAGGAAAATCTGAAGTTATGATCACGGATAATGCAGCATATTTTACCAGTTTAAAATTGAAGACTTTTATTGAAGAACAGAGTGTTAAACATATTTTAATTTCAAGATTTCACGCAGCAGGAAACCCAGTAGAAAGAACATTTCGAGAATTTGGACTGTTTATGGGAACACACACACCAGAGAGGCACACAAAATGGGTAGAATACCTAGCACCACGTGAACAAACAGTGAACAATTTAACTCACATTTCTACTGGATACACACCAACAGAATTAATTATGGATAAAACAGAAATGAACGGACAGGCCCTCTACCTAAATTTACAGAAACAACAAATCCTGTTAGTTTAGAAGAAAAGGTAAGACAAGCTTACACAACATTATGTGACAAAGCTAACGAAAGAAAGCAGAAATATGACAGAGGTGTCAGGAAAGAACAAACATTTCAAGTTGATGAGTTAGTTGTACTAAGAACACATCCTAAGCCCACAAAACAAACATTTAAACAGGAAATGGCAGGTCTTATACTCTGGATCATTCCGAATTGCAAATATTCCACACCCTGGCTGTTATTCATTAGAATATCCATTAACACATAAATACAGAGGTCTACATCGACACAGACATTTGAAAAATACATACAGTAACATGTTAGCTAATGAGAAGACAATTAATATGATAATACAGTTATGATGAGCCTACACTGAAGTTATACAGATATTTACAATCTAATGAATGCATGAAAATCTAGAAAGCAAAGAGAAATAAATATATATAGTTAGACATGTGAACCATCCAATAGCTAATAAGATATTTGGTTATAAGAGGAGTTGCTCTTGAGGCATACACACATTAGAGGAGGCATATACACATTAGAGGTGGCAGAGAACTGAACAGAATTATTTTCTTTAGGAGGCATGTGATAATAGCAATGTTGAGATGAGTGAATGTAGGATAAATAGTAATATGGAGAGAGGTAAATGGAATATAAGATGAGAAAAGGGTATAATTATTATTATTAATGTTGAAGTAAAAAAGGAAGTGAGTGTGAATAAGACGAATATATATGATGCCGAGGAATAAGTATAGCCTGTGTTATTTTTTGAAGAATGAATAAAAGAAATAGGTGAGAATTTGGACTGTGAGAATGTTATGAGTAATTGAGAGGAGAGAAACTAGATTTGAACGCTAAACTAATGGGAACTTGTAATGACATTTTTGGAATTATATGGGCTTGACATTTCAGATTGGAAGAATTATTTAAGAGAACATATTTATCAGTCATCTAATGGTATAATTAAAGCTCATCTACTATACTGAACTAATGCACCATTAAATAGAAAGGAGAAAACAAAACCTCAGTCCTCCAATGCAGCTAACAGTCTCTTCCCTCCCTTAGAAAAATGTATACATGTTGATGAAATATTTGACATTATATAATTTGTAATTATCTGACAGTATGGAGAGACACACATTCATATTTATTTATGAATAGAATTTTACAGGTACCACAAGGTAAGTACAGAATGGATATACAGCATGCAACACAGCAGCAATTATCTGACAAGAACTAAGATTTATTTATTAAGTACGACATTTATTTATATTTCTTGACACTTAAGGACGGAAGGAGATGAACTACACAAACTTCACAGAAAGGAAAAAAGAATGAGCTAACAAATAAAATGTATATTTCAATCTGAATGTAAGTTAATTCACATGTCAGCACAATGATATTGAATGTAACGTAAAAATTACTATATTTTTCATTTAATTCTGTATATGTACTATATAACAACAATGTAAATATCCCATGTGATGATTTATTGTAAATATTTGTATATACATGTACTTATATCAAGAAATGTATTTTAAGGAGATGTTAATTAACTGCAAAGGCTTGTGCATATAGCACATTATTTATATAAATGGAACTGAAAATGCAAAGAAGAAACCAACGTGATGGAACACTAGTCAAGAGATATTTATGTAGTGTCAATATGCCTTGAAGTGTATGGTGTAGTGGAAGGTTGGTGTTAAGGACAAGCTCATCACCTGTCGTAGGCAGTGAGGTGTTTCCTGTGCCCTCACTGACTATTTATACACCGGTGGACGCCACCAAAATTCGGCTGCTTGAGATGTGAGATCACAATTTCGTGTTGACACAAAGAACAAACTTTGGATTTTCTTCAAGTCACACGCAAGAGATCCAGGCAGTACGCACACACACTCAGAAGCCGATACTACGTTTAAAGACATTGGAGCAGTATGATAGAAACATTTATTGTTCGAATTAATTCCGTTATAAACACCATCGATGTGAACTAAATTCAAACGCCGAAGTGCAAAGACATTACTGTTAAGCCCGGGCCACACGCAACGATCTGTCTGGCAGACAGTGTCTGCGCAGATGTCTGTACATGCAAAAGATCGCTGCAAATGTGGTGTGTTCACACAACACAAACCCCAATCTACTACTTGCCCGCCATCTGTCGGTGTAGAAAAGAAATATCAGTGGCAAGCGACTACGCTCCCCGTAAACGTCAAAAACTTAATCCAGTTATTTTTAAATATAGAAATGGAGGAAGTTCTGTTGTGGTCTGTGTTCGCAACTTGTGTTGCAAAAAACATTCATATCAACCGCAGGAAACAGAGAAGGCGGTCAAAATGGTGTAGACAGTGGCTGCTAAAGCGAAAGCAGTTTTCTCACGTACATTTACTGCGAGAGTTGCAGGGCGAACCTGTTTTGTTTTACATTACCTCGTGTCCCATTTCCTGGCACATTCACACTCCAATTTCATTTTCAATTGTAGTCCTGCTTGGTCTTGGCGTTTCTTGATCACTAAGAAAGCCAAAGAGATCAAAATACCATAACGTTGGCTGGTATACTTGATCTACTCTTACACCAGATCTGATAGATTTCTGAACTTTAGATAACTCTTTTCGGTAAACAGTTCGCTGACAGCCTTAATTTACTTGACTTGCCTTCATGAACTCATCCTTCAGGACAGCGTAAAGAGCTTCACGTGCGTTGGTATTATTTTACTAAACGCTTGTTTCGATATTGCAGTTGAAAATTCCAAATCCTTGTAGCTCCTTCCTGTTGCTAGGAATCTTAATGTCACGCCAGTCACTTATGAGGAGAAATTGCCCTTCTCATGCAAGTATTTTTTCTCATAATATGAGGGGTTACAAGCTTTAGGAGATAATTATAAGTTTCGACATCCATCTGCAAATAATTTCGCCAATTCGCAACGAATTTTTTTTATTTTCGTTTTGCTGTTTGCCGAGGCGTCAACTGCTAGCAATTTTTCAATTAGAGCATTGATGCTGCTGTCTTTTTGTCTCGGGTCACTATATTCTTTACTTTTAATCTTCCACAAACATGGGTGGTTTCTATGTATTTAAATGAATTCACTTATAAACTCTCGAGAACATTGACGAGTATGTCATTTTAATGCCCTATGCGCACTAGACTGAGCAAACAGCTGTTTCGCGCCAGATTTGCGGCGATCTCCTGTCCACACGCTCCAACTTGTCTCCGCAGATGTGGTTTGAACCCACAGATTTGAGAGGTTTCGCTCAAACCCCCAACTCCAACTTCCAGGTTTGCACACACCTCAGGTTGGTGCAAATCTTCTGTCCACATGCAACGATCTGTCTGCGCAGATGTGATGGGCGCAAACATCTGCGCAGACAGATCGTTGCGTGTGGACGGGCCTTATCGGTACTTTGACCACCGTGCCTCCGCCAGAGCAAAGTTGTGATTTACGACCGCGCATGCAGAAGAGCACTGCGCCAGCGACGGATTTTCATAAGTCATTTTGATCTTTTTTTTTTTTTTTTTTTTTTTTTTTTTTTTTTTTTTTTTTTTCAGTTGCGTAGGTGCGCTTGTTTTGACAACTAGTTCATTACTCTCTTTTTTTATCTTGTCTTCATACGTTTAAGACGTGTATTCTTTGGCGCTGTTGTTAAATAATGTTTTTAAGTGGAAATTAAAACTATATTATGAAACGAACACACGGCGTCTTCAAGTTATTTCAGTAGTGATTCGCAATGGTTATCGCCAAATTTATAAATTAATCCAGACAGTGAGAACTTCAAGAAATTTTCATCAGACCGAGAACAAGAGGGCCAGCGAACAATAAAAAAAAAGGACATCCTACAAGAAAATCAAGAAGTATCCCAGATGCAGCCGCGAAGACTATATTATAATATATACTACGTTTCTGACAGAATTATAAAGTAAATTTAAACTTATTTCTGGTGCTATTTCATTACAGTAATACAAAGACCACCTTATCCGTAACTTATTCCATCAAAATTCAAACCCCTATCAGATTTTCTAGTTTGTATTTTCATGGCAGAACCCCGAGGAAAGGAAACACTACACAGTGATCCAGGTGTACATACATTCCCCGAAGAAACATGGAGGCAGTACTCTTGTGAGACTGGGATCTGCAAAAGCAGTGTTCACAGAATTTTGCAGGCTCAGAAATTTAAACCTTACATCCAAAGACTTTTCCATGTTCTTAACAAGGATGATCCCGATTGGTGAAGTGAATTTTATGAGTGGTTGTCAATAAAATTCTTCTGGGTTAGAGACCGCATTGTCATTTATAAAATTCCAACGTTTTGGCGTCTGTTGCAAGACGCCGAAACGTTGGAATTTTATAAATGACAATGCGGTCTCTAACCCAGAAGAATTTTATTGACATTGACAACGGCCGCGGAAGCCTACGGTTACATTTATGAGTGGTTGATTAACAGATGTGGAGGAGAGAAATGTTCCCAAGATCTAATTCCTTGGTCACATGAAGAGACCTTTATAAATTTAACAGAATAATTAACTGCCATCATTGCATGTACTAGGACAGTGAGAAACCATATGCAACTGAGGGAAGGCATATTATTTTACCACGAGAATGTTTGGTTTGGTCTGTTTTCTGGAGGGTTAGTGAGGCCATACTTCTTTGAAACCACTGTCCCAGTGATTCTTACTTAGAAGTGTTGCATATGATGACTCCTTGTCTTAAGACTGTTTTGAAAATGGAGGTTATTACTTTCAACCGGCTGGGGGTTACCCTCACCTTCACAATGATGTGAGCACATTTCTCAATAGTACATCCCCTGCCAGACGAAAAGGCAGTGTGGTTTCCAGGTCACTATCCTGATTTATCTCCTCTAGACTTCTATCTGTGGGGTACTCTCAACAACACCCTTTACACTGCAAGATCACAAACACTTATTGGTCTTAAAGAGCAAATTGAGCAAGACTGTGATGTTATTCCATTAGGAACAATACAACAGCAATACCACTCTGTTGTAAGTTGTTGTCAATGGTGTATTGCAGTGGAAGGATACCATTTTGACCATTTACCACCTTTAGTGAGACCTTAAGGTACACCACAAACATTGTATGACATTAATTAAAGAGATATTCAGTTTCGAAGAGTGTATACATCATTTTGTGACACCTGGTATTTTGTAGGTAACAATCATCTCACGTCTTCCTGCAAACCAATGGCACTTCCATTTGAATCTTACTGCTCTAAGGAGATGTGGGAGTTGTTACACTTGTGAGAGAGGTCCACATCAAATGCTAACAAGAGTGTATATCAGTTCCTGTGGTCGTCAATATTGTGCATAACATCAAAATTACATCACATTTGCAGGAAGCAAGTACGTAGAGAGAGAGAGAGAGAAAGAGAGAGAGAGGGGGGGGGGGAGGGGGGGAAAGAGAGAGAGACTGACTGTCATCTATTGTTGACGAAGGCCACAATAGCTGAAAGCTTTATTTGTGACAGTCTTTTTGTAGTCCCTATCTGCGACTCAGCATCTCCGCTACATGGGTGAGTAGCAACTTTTCAGTGGGAATTAGTGAAGTTCGGTGGCAGGAGGAACAAGACTTCTGGTCAGGTGAATACAGGTTTATAAATACAAAATCAAATAGGGGTAACGCAGGAGTAGGTTTAATAATGAATAGGAAAATAGGAATGCGGGTAAGCTACTACAAACAGCATAGTGAACGCATTATTGTGGCCAAGATAGATACAAAGCCCACACCTACTACAGTAGTACAAGTTTATATACCAACTAGCTCTGCAGATGACGAAGAAATTGAAGAAATTGATGAAATAAGAAATTATTCAGATAGTGAAGGGAGACGAAAATTTAATTGTCATGCCTGACTGGAATTCGAGTGTAGGAAAAGGGAGAGAATGAAACGTAGTAGGTGAATATGGATTGGGGCTAAGAAATGAAAGAGGAAGCCGTCTGGTAGAATTCTGCACAGAGCACAACTTAATCATAGCTAACACTTAGTTTCAGAATCATGAAAGGAGGTTGGTTACATGGAAGAACCCAGGAGATACTAAAAGGTATCAGATAGATTATATAATGGTAAGACAGAGATTTATGAATCAGGTTTTAAATTGTAGGGGATTTCCAGGGGCAGATGTGGACTCTGACCACAATCTATTGGTTATGAACTGTAGATTAAAACTGAAGAAACTGCAAAAAGGTGGGAATTTAAGGAGATGGGACCTGGATAAACTGAAAGAACCAGAGGTTGTACAGAGTTTCAGGGAGAGCATAAGGGAACAATTGACAGAAATGGGGGAAAGAAATACAGTAGAAGAAGAATGGGTAGCTTTGAGGAATGAAGTAGTGAAGGCAGCAGAGAATCAAGTAGGTAAAAAGATGAGGGCTAGTAGAAATCCTTGGGTAACAGAAGAAATATTGAATTTTATTGATGAAAGGAGAAAATATAAAAATGCAGTAAATGAAGCAGGGAAAAAGGAATACAAACGTCTCAAAAATGAGATCGACAGTAAGTGCAAAATGGCTAAGGAGGGATGGCTAGAGGACAAATGTAAGGATGTAGAGGCTTATCTCACTAGGGGTAAGATAGATACTGCCTACAGGAAAATTAAAGAGACCTTTGGAGAAAAGAGAACCACTTTTATGAATATCAAGAGCTCAGATGAAAACCCAGTTCTAAGCAAAGAAGGGAAAGCAGAAAGGTGGAAGGAGTATATATAGAGTCTATACAAGGGCGATGTACTAGAGGACAATATTATGGAAATGGAAGAGGATGTAAATGAAGGTGAAATGGGAGATATGATACTGCGTGAAGAGTTTGAAGGAGCACTGAAAGACCTGAGTCGAAACAAGGCCCCCGGAGTAGACAACATTCCATTGGAATTACTGAAGGCCTTGGGAGAGCCAGTCCTGACAAAACTGTACCATCTGGTGAGCAAGAGTTATGAGACAGGCAAAATACCCTCAGACTTCAAGAAGAATATAATAATTCCATCCCAAATAAAGCAGCTGTTGACAGATGTGAAAATTGCCAAACTATCAGTTTAATAAGCCACAGCTGCAAAATACTAACACAATTTCTTTACAAACGAATAGAAAAACTAGTAGAAGCCGACCTCGGGGAAGATCAGTTTGGATTCTGTAGAAATGTTGGAACACGTGAGGCATTACTGACCCTACGACTTATCTTAGAAGAAATATTAAGGAAAGGCAAACCTACGTTTCTAGCATTTGTAGACTTGGAGAAAGCTTTTGACAATGTTGACTGGAATACTCTCTTTCAAATTCTAAAGGTGGCAGGGGTAAAATACAGGGAGCGAAAGGCTATTTACAATTTGTTCAGAAACCAGATGGCAGTTATTAGAGTCGAGGGACATGAAAGGGAAGCAGTGGTTGGGAAGGGAGTAAGAACGGGCTGCAGCCTCTCCCCGATGTTATTCAATCTGTATATTGAGCAAGCAGTAAAGGAAACAAAAGAAAAATTTGGAGTAGGTATTAAAATCCATGGAGAAGAAATAAAAACTTTGAGATTTGCCGATGACATTGTAATGCTGTCAGAGACGACAAAGGACTTGGAAGAGCAGTTGAACGGAATGGACAGTGTCTTGAAAGGAGGATATAAGATGAACATCAACAAAAGCAAAATGAGAATAATGGAATGTAGTCGAATTAAGTCGGGTGATGCTGCGGGAATTAGATTAGGAAATGAAAGAGTTAAAATAGTAAAGGAATTTTGCTATTTGGGGAGCAAAATAACTGATAATGGTCGAAGTACAGAGGATATAAAATGTAGAATGGCAATGGCAAGGAAATCGAAAAGAAGAGAAATTTGTTAACATCGAGTATAGATTTAAATGTCAGGAAGTCGTTTCTGAAAGTATTTGTATGGAGTGTAGCCATGTATGGAAGTGAAACATGGACGATAAATAGTTTGGACAAGAAGAGAATAGAAGCTTTCGAAATGTGGTGCTACAGAAGAATGCTGAAGATTAGATGGGTAGATCACATACCTAATGAGGAAGTATTGAATAGAATTGGGGAGAAGAGAAGCTTGTGGCACAACTTGACAAAAAGAAGGGACCGGTTGGTAGGACATGTTTTGAAGCATCAAGAGATCACCAATTTAGTATTGGAGGGCAGTGTGGAGGGTAAAAATCGTAGAGGGCGACCAAGAGATGAGTACACTAAGTAGATTCAGAAGGATGTAGGTTGCAGTAGGTACTGGGAGATGAAGAAGCTTGCACAGGATAGGGTAGCATGGAGAGCTGCATCAAACCAGACTCAGGACTGAAGACAACAACAACAACAAGAAAGGTTGATATTACCGGGAAAGATTTGAAAATGAAAAAGGGTATCTCAGTAGAAGAAAAACTCTTAATCACTTAAATGTAACTAAACCAATAAATTCAACTATAAATTATTAAATTTTTTGCTTTAAGAAACAATAATTACTTTTGAAAAAATTTAAATTTTTTAAAAAATTAAATAGTTTAGTTTGATATTTTTATTCTATTACGTCGTAAGGAAACGGACTTGAGGTATTACTGAAAGTAGACATTAACACGGACATTTATTTTCAAAAAGAACATCAATGAGAACATTTATTTCCTAAAGTTTTGTACGTTGTATACGTTGGATATTTGTATATGTACACTACATACTGAACATCAAAGGTTCACTCATCTATCAGAAGCTTCATACAGAAGAACCTGCACATGGAAGAGATTGTAAGTGCACATTTATGTTTGGGTGTTGTTGAAACAACCTGGAAAAAATTAATTTGTGGTTGCTGATCCACCATTCCTAGCTGAAACGTAGTTTGCTATTGTGTAGGATGTTGTCCCATCAGGAATTGTTGCATGTGCTATGTTTGCACATGCTGTGTTTGTTGAGGATACTCTAGCACTGCTGGTGATAGCGAAAGACGAAAGGATCCACTATAAACCACTTGCTGTCATCCTCGCTCCACATGTTTTTGGCCAGCAGCAATGAGAGCAATCACTTATGCCCGCAGTTTTAATTTTTTTTCAGCAGGTACTTTGTGAACCTCAGTTATTGTAGAGAGGAGAAAGTGTGAGATTTGTCTTCCGATGCAATCTTTCTCTTCAGAACTTTGATTGGCTCATACTCATTGCTCGTTCTTTTTTCAGATTTGTGCTGAGAGATCATGTCCATTACCAAACAAAACATAAGTTTTATTTTCTTCTTCATTATGATGTCTTCTTCATCCACATTTGTAGTAGATTTTTTTTCACTGCAGTTTCTAGAACATGTAGTTGTTCAAAATAAGTGAACTGTCTTCTCCTGGTTGCAGCTGAAGTACTTTTGACACCCTTTACCCAAAGAAGTTCTCTCATGTTACGTGAGTGGATGGGAGGGGGAGGGGAGGGGGGGAGAATAGGCATTTTTATCACCCTGTACAGTTAAACTACTCTACATTACATTGCTATATTAGGTATGTTAAACTGAGTCAACAGCTTTTTTAAATTTTCTTTCAGGTATTTGCCAAAGGGAACTTTGATGTAAGATCTTCATTACCAGTACAAAATAAGCCAACCTACAATCTCAGTATTTGTGAGACTGGTTTTAAATGCCATCTGGTAAAACGTTAGACGAGAATGCTGTCCAGACCTCACCCTAAATTTTTAGCTGAAGACAGCTTCTGCTTTTTACAAAAATACCAACTTTCCACACTACAATTGAGCCAAAAACATATATGAGTGATTGAGCCAACTGGAAGCGGTCCATTGTATTATAATTACAATCTCGCTACTAGCTATGCATGGTGCCAACTACAAATTCGTTTTTGTAGATGAGGGTGCATATGATAGGACTTCTGATTCTATAGTATTTAAGGACAGTGTTTTTAAGAAAAATATTGGTGAGGGCTCCATCTTCTTTCCAGGGTTTCAATGAGCCTATGTCCTTTGTGTCTGTTGGAGAAGAAGGCCTTGGCTTGATTACTGAACTACTTAGACCTTATGCAGGTCAATGTTTGACCATTAAAAAAAAAAAAAAAAAAAGTACACAACTACCATCTCAGTAGAGCATGAATGAATATAGAGTGCACATTTGGTATCTTGACCAAGAAATGGAGAATTTCCCATCAACCATTAAATGTTAACCTTTCTTTATGAGAATCCATAATATGAGGTTACTGTGTTTTGCGTAACTTTGTCAGACAATGTCAGTGTTGGAATCAGTTACTACGATTCCACAAACAATTGATCGGACGAAGTTCAATTGCACACAGTCATGTAAGGTGAATTATGATCTTGAAATTGGTTGTAGATGTATGCAGGTGAATTTAGTGACAGGCTAGTAAGCACTGCAAGTGTGTTGCGGTATCGAGACTGCTTTTGTGCCACCAGTGGTTTACTTTAAACTCGCGAAAATACAATTTACGCAAGTTCTTAATTATTGCGAAAGGGTAGAATATGTGATGAGCCATTGTGGAGAATGCAAGTTTGGATAGAATGATCATTTTCAAAATCCAATATAAATCCCGTTGATCGAAGTAGCCTAGCACCCAAAAGCACATACATGGTTATCAGCAGAAACAGTGTACTATTTTTTGTTTATACTCTACACTGAGGTGTGGATGATTTGTGGGCGCAAAATAAACTTTTGAAAGCATTTGATTAAATAAAAGGAAAAATATAAAGTAGTTTATTTATATATTTTGCTATTTCATGAACAGTGATATTTTCTTATATTGGTGTAGAGCCTTACGTATTATTAATATTGTGGCAGACTGATCGTAAGTGCTCTCATTACAAGTCGAGTTTTGGGCCTGATTAAGAGTAGCTGGTTCTTAAAGTGTCAAAGTTTAAGTGATGAATAATATCACACTTAAATAATGCTGCATCGAAATCCACAATCTTTAAACTATATTAAGCTAGCTATTCCAAAATCAGGTGATACCGTGGCCGTGTTGTTGTGTGTTGTCGACAACAAATACGTAAACGCTAACATAAACATTTCTCATGCTCTGATATCGATGAGGAAAGAAGAGATGACAACATACACGTATATATATACAAATGATATATGTGGTGCCTTACAATACAACAACACAACGGACGTCACGGTATAACATAATAGCCGACTCTTCTACATCCCTGTCATCAGTCACCTTTATTGCAGCTTATGTTGTACTGCAACGTTTATGGAAGCCTGAATGGTATACATCTAGTAGGTTGTTTATAATTAAGTGCTTTGTTAGTTGGTCATGGGCTATATATACACTAGGACCTTGGACAGTGCACGAACTACGAAGAGTGCACATACAGTAGTTTAGGTATCAGAGACTGATATGGCAATGTCCTGTTTAGGCAGTGAACCAACTAGTCCCTATTTGCAGGCCTCTGGGAAAACACTTGTGGGTAAAGACTGATTGAAAACACTTGTAGTTGAGGACTAACTGCAGATATGAGAGAGAGAGAGAGAGAGAGAGAGAGAGAGAGATTGCAATTTTAAAATTACCTTAGATTAATGAGTCGTCCGGGAAATTTGCCAAATGGTATAGACCAACATACACTGTCAGCAAGGTGAAGGCGGCAAAGCCCAGACATGTCGAGGAAGCATTCTACACCTGGTTCTAGTTTCTGAAATTTTATTGCTCTGAATTCCAATGTTCGCAATGCTGGCAATGCAGATATGTAGCGAACTGCATCTCCTCGAAGACAGTCACAGGAGGATATTTTGAGTCTGTAACAAAAATGTAAAACAATACATTATGAGACAGAATTGCTAGTCAGTACACACTTTCATTCTGGAGGCAAAATTCTTAGCCCTGATGGTAAAATAAACATAAAAGTGCAATAAACTATCCTAATATTCTGAACTAGTAGTTCCTTCCTCAGGGAGGGGTGAGAAAAAGGTTGGGCAATTGATGATCCAAATTCTTCTGGGTGTTGTACCACATCACAATATAAAATACTTCAAAACTGATGTTTACCTTCAATTACGAGGGCAAAAAACCTAAAACCTATAGAAATTTATAGTGAACTGTGCGCAGTGTACGGAAACAACACAGTGAGTGAATGTTCCAGCCGAATTGGTGCATTCGGTTTAAAAATGGCCGAAGCAACATTCATGACAAAGAGCAGAGTGGTTGCCTGGGCATTGTGACTGATGATCTTGTCACTAAAGTTGATGAAATGATTTGTGAAAACCGTTGCTTCACAATAACGGAGTTTTCCCTTTCTTTGCCACAAGTTTCATGGACTTTATTGTTTGTAATTGTCACTCAAAAGCTAGGCTACCACAAATTATTTTGCATGATTAGTGCCCGAAATGCTTACAGAGCACCATAAAAAACAGCGAATGGGGCAACGTTGACATTTATGGAGGCCTACCGCAAACATGTTGATTCATCACTGGATCGAATCGTACCCGGTGACGAGACTTGGGTGAAACACGTCATTTACGAGACAAAATTACAGTTCATGGAGTGGGGACACACAAGGTCCTCCCAAGTCCAAGAAAATGTTTGCAAACCTTGTCAGCAAGGAAGTTGATGGCGACAGTGTTTTGGGATAGGCAAGGTGTGCTTCTTACTGATTTTCTTGAATGCAGAACAACCATAAATTCTGCCCAGTTCTGTCAAAATTTGCACAGCCTTAGAAGAGCAGTTCAAAACAAACACCGAGAAAAGCTGACATCCAAAATTTTGTTTTTGCACAACAATGCCCAACCTTGCATGGCAAACTGCACTAAAGAACTTCTTAATTCATTCAAATGGGAAATTTTCCCTCATCCGCTCTACAGCCTCGATCTTGCACCAAGTGACTTCCACTTGTTTCCCAAGATGAAGAACTGGCTTGCAACGCAGCACTTTGATAATGTGCGGAACTCCAGGCAGGCGTGACTGGTGAAGTCTCAGGTGGCAGAATTTTATGATGAAGGTCTTTCATAGCTTGTCCACTACTTTGATAAGTGCCTCAACATGTTTGGTGACTATGTGGAAAAGTAGAATGTTAGTCACCCTTTCAGATGTATATAATAAAATGAAAATGTATTTTTTGTACTTCTTCTTCATTTTTTTTAGTGCCACAACGTTCCCTACTTTCTGAATAGCCCCTGTACAACAGCCTCTCTGAGGGGAAACCCAAAGAGGGCCGTTGTAATATGGTCAAAACATCGGTTTTACAATGAGTAGCAGAAGTCATGAGATACCTCCTAATACCCTGTCGGACCTCCTTTTGCCTGGAATAATGGAGCAACTTGACGTGGGATGGTCTTAACAAGTTGTTGGATGCACCTGCAAAAACAGAGAACCATGCTACCTCTACAGCTGTCAGTAATTGAGAAAGTGTTGCCGGTGTAGGGTTTTTTGCACAAACTGACCTCTCAAATAAGTACCACAAATGCTCAATGGGATTCATGTTGGGCAATCTGGTGCTCAAACTGCTCACTCAAGTTGTCTAGAATATTCTTTAAAATAATTGTGAGCAATTTTGACATCCATAAGAATTCCATCCCTGTTTCGAATCATGAAGTTCATAAATGGCTGCAAATGGTTTCCAAGTAGCCGAACATGACCTTTTCCAGTCAATGATTAGTTCAGTTGGAGCAGAGGACCTTGTCCATTACTAGTAAACACAGCCCACACCATTATGGAGCCACCACCAGTTTGCATTGTTGACAACTTGGGTCCATGACTTCATTGGGTCTATGTCACACTCTAACCCAACAAATATCTTTTATGAACTGAAAGTGGGACTGTAACAACAACAATGACGCTGTACTATTGTACATATAAGTAAATTTTTTTCCATCTGATTTTTCGATAAACTAGCGTAATTGATGTTCTGATTTCATTTGTTTTTTGTTTCATACCATTGTGTTAAGAAAGCTGTAAGCAAGTTTCAATGTGAAGATTAATGTTTATGTCAAATATCAAGTAATATTGTAATAGAATTGAAATGTAACAAATTTTGAGACTGTTATAAGATGTTTAAAATTGTAACTGTGAGTCTGATCCATACGTAGGCAATGTGTTAAGATATGTAGAATGCGAAACCTCAGGTGAATACCCCGCCTGTAAGTGAGCGGTAAAAGGTGGATGGCAGGTGAGCGCGGGGAAAATGCACATGGGCACTGCACGGCACAATGGGCTCAGCAGCAGTAGTTGGAGTCTGGCACTGGTCTGAGTAACACCTTCTGGAGCGAGGAGGCTCTCCTGGAAGACGTAATTTCACTGAGCCTCGGGTATGCTGTTCCAATGCCCACACAGCATGGCAAAATTCCATAGGCACTAAATGGAAAAGTATTGCGACACTAAGACGAATTAAAATGCCGATACGTCAAGAGCCATAGCTGTGGTTATATGTGTGCTCTGTGCCTCACCACCTCGCCGCTTGCCGACTGCCGCATCGATACAAGCAGGTTGAAATTTTTAGTACTGTATTCGTATGGACCAGAAAGTGAACTGTTCAATAATAACCTAAATTTTACCAGAACTTTCCCTTCATTTAATTATCCTCACAACTAACCTAGACAGGGTCCTTTCCAAATTTTGTGCAATCCGAGTGTCCCGAAATGAAAAATTAAATTTTGTGTTAATAATAATTACTAGCAGACCTAGTTATGTTAGAATGGTGTTTAAAGAACTGTTTTGTTAATGAACCAGTAAATGAATAATGAAGGTCTAACGAAGTTGAAAGATAACTTTAATATTGATATAGTAATGAAGTTCAATTATTTCGAGACAGATATATAAAGGTATTTAAATGAGAAGTAAATAAGATAAAAGGTGTAGTAACTCATCTACTGGAAATCTTGAACGCATGATAATTTCAGTAATCATTTTTTTTAATATAGTGATCATAACAGTTTCAGCCGCCCCCCCCCCCCTTATTCATTTGAATTCTGAAGTGTTCCACATTGGTTTGACCAGCAAAAGTCAAAATTAATCAGTGTTTTATTTTTATCAAAATTGACATTTTGTGTGTGGCTCGAAAGTGCTATTTCTAGTGTAACCTATGCCCGATTTTAATCAGAACAATAGACAGTATGAAGTTTTATAGTATACATTATAGTGTAGAGTTATATCTAAAAACAAAGTTGATGTGGCTTACCAAACAAAAGCGCTGGCAGGTCGATAGATACACAAACATACACACAAAATTCAAGCTTTCGCAACCAACGGTTGCTTCTTCAGGAAAGAGGGAAGGAGAGGGAAAGACGAAAGGATGTGGCAAATAACCAGAGCCACTTCCTCATCCCCTCAAACCCAGAACCTCCCACAAAAGAACCACAAAAGTGCCCCACTTGTGACACGATACTTTCCGGGACTGGATCAGACTCTGAATCTGGCTCTCCAGCAGAGATACGACTTCCTCAAATCCTGCCCTGAAATGAGATCCATCCTTCACTAAATCCTCCCCACTCCACCAAGAGTGTCTTTCCGCCATCCACCTAACCTTCGTAACCTCTTAGTTCATCCCTATGAAATCACCAAACCACCTTCCCTACCCTCTGGCTCCTACCCTTCTAACCGCCCCCGGTGTGAACCTGTCCCGTGCACCCTCCCACCACCACCTACTCCAGTCCTGTAACCCGGAAGGTGTACACGATCAAAGGCAGAGCCACGTGTGAGAGCACCCACGTGATTGACCAACTGACCTGCCTACACTGTAAAGCTTTCTATGTTGGAATGACCAGCAACAAACTGTCCATTCGCATGAACGGACACAGGCAGACAGTGTTTGTTGGTAATGAGGATCACCCTGTGGCTAAACATGCCTCGGTGCACGGCCAGCACATCTTGGCACAGTGTTACACTGTCCGGGTTATATGGATAATTCCCACTAACACCAACCTGACAGAACTCCGGAGATGGGAACTTGCCCTTCAGTATATCCTCTCTTCTCTTTATCTGCCAGTCCTCAACCTCCGCTAATTTCAAGTTGCCGCTACTCATACCTCACCTGTCTTTCAACAACATCTTTGCCTGTGTACTTCCGCCTCGTCTGAAATCTCTGCCCAAACTCTTTGCCTTTACAAATGTCTGCTTGTGTCTGTGTATGTGCGGATGGATATGTGTGTGTGTGCAAGTGTATACCTGTTCTTTTTTCCCCTTCCACTCCCGGGATTGGAATGACTCCTTACCCTCTCCCTTAAAACCCACATCCTTTCGTCTTTCCCTCTTTCCTGAAGAAGCAACTGTTGGTTGCGAAAGCTTGAATTTTGTGTGTATGTTTGTGTATCTATCGACCTGCCAGCGCTTTTGTTTGGTAAGTCACATCAACTTTGTTTTTAGATATATTATATAGTGTAGTGTTATGTATTCATGGTTTTTCCATATCAGTACAGAATGTGAAACTATCAGTTCAATAGTTTTTCTTATTCTAAAATTTTACTATATTATGCAGTGTTACTACGTGTGGTTTTGCATGAATATACACCAACTTGTACAGGGAAGAAACTCAGGTAATGCCTAATTAGGCTGGCGACCATATTATTATCAAATTGGTAACATCTTCAGTGTTACTTTTGGTCCATCTTGATGTGTAATTACATTTTGAACTTACTTGACGGATCATTGTATTTACAGAGTGGGTGTAAGTCTGATTTGCCACCATTCAGGTACACGTGGTCGATATCTATACAAAAATTCTTTCTCATAAGGTGAAGCCCGTTCACTTACCATAGTACAGGATTTAAGGAGTATTGTGTGCCCCACGCGCACGTTACAGGACATCTGACCAGGCCACGGCTTTCCAGTCATCTAGGGTCCAACTGATACGGTCACAAGTCCAGTAGAGCTGCTGCAGGTGATGACATGCCATTAGCAAAGGCACTAGTGTTGGTTGTCTGTTGCCACAGACCATTAATGCCAAATTTTGCCACAGTGTCCTAATGGATATGTTCGTCATGCACCCCACATTGATTTCTGAGGTTATTTCATGCAGAATTTTGTCACCTCAGTGTAAAGTATTTTGTACAATGATGTGATACAAAATCGAGAAGAATTTTAATCATCGTGGCACCTGTTACGGAAGCCTATGTACTTATGTCAGGATGGGAAAGATTCATCATGAACAGCAGGGCACTCGGACCCCAGAATGAGAGGGACTTGCCGGTAGCTAGGATGAGGGGAAGCCGTGCTGGATAGGTACCGGAGGGCATTGGAGGTCAAAGATAGTACATTTGTAAGCACAATGCCAATGTGAAGATGATAATGACAGCTGCATTAGCAGCAAGAGAAATGAAACGAGTAGTGTAATTAAGAACTTGGACGGGAAGTAGATGTTAAGAAACTAAAGGGGTGAGAGGGGGAGGGTGGGGTGGAGGTTATATGACAAATTAAAAAGCAATAAAGGAAGTAATTAAATCATACATAGAAAGTAAAAAAAATATAGACTATGATTGTGCGTGAGTTCAAAGCATATTTCCTTAAGTTTAATTAACACAACAGATACACATAACAGAGACTTTACTTGTCAATAAAATGTTCTCCTTCACTATTTACAACAGTCTGCTAATGCTGAGATAACTTTTCAATTCACTGACTGTAGAAATCACATGGTTTTGAGGAAAACAACTCACTGAGCCATGCTCGAAGCATATTTTCAGCTGGAAAGGAAGTTCCTTGAAGGTTGTTTGATAGGGAGTGCAGAAGGTAAGAATCTGAGAGTTAAGATAGGTGAATACTGTGGATGTAGAATGACATCCCATCCCAACTTTTGTATTATGTTTTCTGTCAGTCTAGCAGAATGTGGGTGGGCATTATCATGTAGTAGCATCACTTCACTTCACTTCACTTCACTGTTCCTGCACTGCATCTAAAAGGTGTCTCATTTGTTGACAGTAAACATCAGCAGTAGTGGTTACACCTCGGGGAAGCAATTCTTAGTATGCCACACCATACTGTTCCGCCAGACGTACACTATGTGGTCAAAAGAATCTGGACAACTGGTTGAAAATGACACTTAAAAGTTTGTGGCGCCGTCCATCGGTAATGATGGAATTCAATATATGTTGGCCCACCCTTAGCCTTGATGACACCTTCCACTCTCGCAGGCATACATTCAATCTGGTGCCGGGAGGTTTCTTGGGGAATGGCAGCCCATTCTTCATGGAGTGCTCCACTGAGGAGAGATGCTGGCGTCGGTCGATGAGGCCTGTCACGAAGTCAGTGTTCCAAAACATCCCAAAGGTGTTCTATAGATTCAGGTCAGGACTCTGTGCAGGCCAATTCATTACAGGGATGTTAGTGTCGTGTAACCACTCTGCCACAGGCTGTGCATTATGAACAGGTGCTCAATCGTGTTGAAAGATGCAATCAGCTCTTCAACAGTGGGATGCAAGAAGGTGCTTAAAACAACAATGTAGGCCTGTGCTGTGATAGTCCCATGCAAAACAACAAGAGGTGCAAGCCCCCTCCATGAAAAACATGACCACACCATAACACCACCGCCTCCAAATTTTACTGTTGACACTACACACGCTGGCAGATGATGTTCACCAGGCATTTACCATACCTACATGCTGCCATTTGTAACATTACAGGACATATTGGGACATACTGAAGTATTCGATACTGTAGACTTTTAGGGGATGTCGATACAGATATTCAAAATGTAAAGGGAAACTTTGGTGATGTTTAAATATTGTACTGTGTCAATATTAGGACATTTTGCACAGAAAGAACAAAAATAGAATTAATGTAAATATATATTAGTGCTAGTAACCTATTTTCATTCAGTTTTGTAATTATATTTCATTTTGTAAAAGAAAGACTCACTGTTTACTGTAGCTCTGAGTAATTGTATAAATTATCAGTTTTGAGCTAAATTATTGCGTATAATATGGACAAGATACTTTTAAAAACTCACCAGCTAAAGAGAAAGTCTGTAAATGAACGTTTAATGCACACTTCTGGAACTTTCTATGGAGAAATTCTATATTATGATCGCAAAAATACGAAAACTTGTGAAAACTGTTTCATAACCTAATTTCGAAAGACGATTTGTATCAAGAAATATTGCTAAAAAGATTTATTTACGTTTTGAAACACGATTTAAATCATTTTACATATAAATAGTTGTTCTAAATCACTCAAGAAATATACTGATCCTTTTACTTACTTTAATCTGTACTAAAATTCTGTAATGTCTAATTTAGTTTTAAGTCGTGAATTGCTATCGTATTATAAACAAAACATTGTCAAAGACTCTCATTGTTTGGAAAGATATTAATACACCTAGGAGTTGTCAGTTGCCAGTTCGGATATGCAGTGCGGTTAGCTCGGAGAGTCAGTTGTTGAGTCTGTGAAGTCTGTCAGTTCTGTTTGTAAATAAACGTCTGTAATGAAGAATTACTTGTTGTCAATATGAACTCAAGACCTTTTTGCACGAAGCAGACACCTCCTAATGCAACGTTTTAATTTGGTTGAGGAAGCTGGGATCGCTATAAGTGCAAACAAATTGAAGTGGAACGTTTTAATTTGGTGTTGAGGAGCTGAAATGTTATGATTTGGTGGAGGAGATGGGATATTATACATTGGACCGCCACATTCTGTACTGTGATTCGTCAGTTCACACAACATTTTTCCATTGTTCAATTTTCCAATGATTATGCTCCTGACACCAAGTGAGGAGTCATTTGGCATTTACCCGGGTGATGTGTGGCTTACAAGCAGCCACTCGACCATGAAATCCTGGTTTCCTCACCTCCCACCTAACTGTCATAGTACTTACACATTACAATCCTCTCCAACTGTCAGCAGTCTATTTGTCAGTCAACAGACGAGGTCGGCCTATGCACTTTTGTGCTGTACGTGTCCCTTGATGTTTCCACTTCACTATCACATCGGAAACAGTGGAATTAGGGATGTTTAGGAGTGTGGAAATCTGACATACAGAGATATGACACAAGTGACACCCAATCACCTAACCACATTCGAAGTCCGTGAGTTCCTCGGGGTGACCCATTTTGCTCTCTCACAATGTCTAATGACTACTGAGGTTGCTGGTATGGATTACCTGGCAGTAGGTGGCAGCACAATGCACCTAATATGGAAAAAACCTAAGAGTGTCCAGATACTTTTGATTTTTACTGATAGGTTAAAGTTGGATATAGTGGGAATTAGTGAAGTTCGGTGGCAGGAGGAACAAGACTTTTGATCAGGTGAATAGAGGCTTATAAACACAAAATCAAATAGGGGTAATGCAGGAGTAGGTTTAATAATGAATAAAAAAATAACAGTGCGGGTAGGCTACTACAATCAGCATAGTGAACGCATTATTGTGGCCAAGATAGACACGAAGCCCACTCCTACTACAGTAGTACAAGTTTATATGCCAACTAGCTCTGCAGATGATGAAGAAATTGAAGAAATGTATGAGGAGATAAAAGAAATTATTCAGATAGTGAAGGCAGACGAAAATTTAATAGTCATGAGTGACTGGAATTCAAGAGTAGGAAAAGGGAGAGAAGGAAACATAGTAAGTGAATATGGATAGGGCTAAGAAATGAAAGAGGAAGCCGTGTGGTAGAATTTTGCACAGAGCGCAACTTAATCATAGCTAACACTTGGTTCAAGAATCATGAAAGAAAGTTGTATATATGGAAGAATCCTGGAGATACTCGAAGGTATCAGATAGATTATATAGTGGTAAGACAGAGATTTAGGAACCAGGTTTTAAATTGTAAGACATTTCCAGGGGCAGATATGGACTCTGACCACAATCAATTGGTTGTGAACTGTAGATTAAAACTGAAGAAACTGCAAAAAGGTGGGAATTGAAGGAGATGGGACCTGGATATGCTGAAAGAACCAGAGGATGTACAGAGTTTCAGGTAGAGCATAAGGGAGCAATTGACAGGAATGGGGGAAAGAAATATAGTAGGAGAAGAATGGGTAGCTTTGAGGAATGAAATACTGAAGGCAGCAGAGGATCAAGTAGGTAAAAAGACGAGGGCTAGTAGAAAACCTTGGGTAACAGAAGAAATATTGAATTTAATTGATGAAAGGAGAAAATATAAAAATGCAGTAAATGAAGCAGGCAAAAAGGGATACAGACGTCTCAAAAAGGCATCAAGGGATCACCAATTTAGTAGTGGAGGGCAGTGTGGAGGGTAAAAATCGTAGAGGGAGACCAAGAGATGAGAACACTAAGCAGATTCAGAAGGATGTAGGCTGCAGTAGGTACTGGGAGATGAAGAAGCTTGCACAGGATAGAGCAGCATGGAGAGCTGCATCAAAGCAGTCTCAGGACTGAAGGCCACAACAACAACAACAACAACAACAACAACAATCACAACACTATCTCATGTGGGTGCCCCCAGATCTTTGCACGAGGAGTTGCTGCCTTTCTTTTCTTTGTACTAGCATACAGACACCATTTATCGTCACCAGTTATGATACAGAGTATGACGGGTCAGTGTTGTGCACAAGCCAACTGCTGATGTGCAAGCAGAGATGCACACATGACCATCTGCTGATTTTTGTGATTTTGGCTTAATGCATGTGGTACCTATACACCCAATTTTTGAATCTTCCCTACTAAATGCAAACTTTGGAAGGTGGTGGAATGATCGCAGTTCATCAAATGTACCAGTTCTGAAATACACTGATGCAGGTCATTGTGGATTAACCCTGAAGGCCTTTTTGCACCTGAAGAGTCACTAATGTCAGAACGATCCTCCTTGAAACGAGAAAACCATTTTCTCACAGTGCTCTGTATAGTGACACTATCCCCATTTATAGAACAACTGTTTCTGTCTGCCTCTGCTGCCATCACCTCTTTGTTGAACTCAAACGGAAGAATATGTCAGAAATCATCTGATTTCTCCACTTGACACTGCATTCTCTAGCCGCCAAGCTTGACCCAGTATCTCCAAATGACAAAATATAAACTCAAATAGCAACAGTGAACTAATGACTTCACAGAGTCTTCCTGGTTGCTACTCTCTGGCTGCATCTGTAAGACATCCCAGTTGTTGACTAGAAACTCACAGCAACCGGAATGCGAATATGCAAAACAAAAGCACTATGAACTTGTGCATCAACCTAATATATAGTGACAATGATGTATAATAATAGTCCAAGAATTGAAAGAGGGGCAGTGAGCAGGGAGCATTATCAGATGCTAAGGAACACTAAATCCAAAGTTAAATTCACGGGAGTACGATATAGTCTTTTGAGATTAGAACAGGGGTGCAACACAGCAATGGTGTTTCACCACTGTTGTTCATCATACTATTAGATGGATATGTCTGTGAATGGGAAAATAACTGAAGATCCACAGAACTAATAAACCAATCTGGCTAGAAAACAAAACTGAAGGACTAGATAGTGGCCGTGTGGCACTCATCGACGATCTCGCAATGCTCGGGGAGATGGTACTGGCAAATGGCACTTGGGAAGGAGCTTGTGAACAGAAAATTCACAAGATGACTAAAGTGTTCTGGAAGACTGGAAACACCTACAATGAATCGTGCCTATCTGGTAATGTAAAAATGACATAGCCTCATACAGCAAGAGCTGACAACACTTAATGTACCCAGCAATGTTACTGAAAATTATTGTTTCGACAGTCTAGGTATTACAGTGTGGAGGACCATAATGTCGCATTACGTTCAAATATCTGAACACGGTAAACTCACCAGTCGACGTTATTGTGACACTGTCCCCCTTCCCCGTGTGCATCTTTCCAGGGTTCTGAGTGGCTACGACTCTATTTTTACGGACTGGACTGCTCGTTGCCCCAAATAGAGATACATTGGGGAGACGTGTTGCAGCACATCCACATTCAGCAAAAACCGTCCAGCACTTTTCAACTTATGGATGTCACCATGTCAGAATTGCTCACAATTACTTTAAAGAATATTCTGGACAACTTGAGTGAGCGGTTTGATCACCCAGATTGCCCAACATGAATCCCATTGAGCATTTATGGTACTTATTTGAGAGGTCAGTTCGTGCAAAAAAACCCTGCACCAGCAACACTTTCTCAATTACTGTTTTTGCAGGTGCTTCCAACAACTTGTTGAGACCATGTCACGTCAAGTTGCTGCATTATTCCAGGCAAAAGGAGGTCCGACAGGATATTAGGAAGTACCTCATGAGTTTTGCTAATTGTAAAACCGATGTTTTGCCATATTACAATGGCCCTCTTTGGGTTTCCCCTCAGAGAGGCTGTTGTACAGGGGCTATTCAGAAAATAGGGAATGTTGTGGCATTAAAATAAAAAGCTAATTACAGGAAATACATTTTATTATATACATCTGAAAGGGTGACTAACATTCTACTTTTCCACATAGTCACCAAACATGTTGAGCCACTTATCAAAGTGGTGGACAAGTTATGAAAGACCTTCATCATAAAATTCTGCCACCTGAGACTTCACCAGTCACGCCTGCCTGGTGTTCCGCATCATTATCAAAGTGCTGCATTGCAAGCCAGTTCTTCATCTTGGGAAACAAGTGGAAGTCACTTGGTGCAAGATCGGGGCTGTAGAGCGGATGAGGGAAAATTTCCCATTTGAATGAATTAAGAAGTTCTTTAGTGCAGTTTGCCATGCAAGGTTGGGCATTGTTGTGCAAAAACAAAATTTTGGATGTCAGCTTTCCTCAGTGTTTGTTTTGAACAGCTCTTCTAAGGCTGTGCAAATTTTGACAGAACTGGGCAGAATTTATGGTTGTTATGCATTCAAGAAAATCAATAAGAAGCACACCTTGCCTATCCCAAAACACTGTCGCCATCAACTTCCTTGCTGACAAGGTTCACAAACATTTTCTTGGACTTGGGGGGACCTTGTGTGTCCCCACTACATGGACTGTAATTTTGTCTCACAATTGACGTGTTTCACCAAAGTCTCTTCACCGGTTATGATTCGATCCACTGATGAATCAACATGTTTGTGGTAGGCCTCCATACTGCCAGGGAAGATAAACATATTGCTGCAGAAGAAGGGCCGTTTGCGTCCCCTACCGCAAGACACACTCATTCATTCTGTTCAATGGACTACACATCTCTTCTCATCAGAGGCTTAGTTGAGAAGAAATTTATTTGTCCTAGCACAAAATACGAGTCAATTTTAGTGCATGAAGTTCAGTCAAAACGTAAAGATGATAAGTATATGTCTGTGGTCGTCAATGTATAAAATCACAAAAGCTTAAAGCTAGTGCCAATTCTAGCTAGGTATTTCATTCAAAGGTGTTCAGTGCAAAGTAATCTGCCTTCAAAACATTGGAGGAGAAATGGCAGAATTATTAGCTAGTTATATTCTATATATTTTAAAACAGAAAAATATAGTTGACAAAATTGTTTCATTTTGTGCAGGTAACTGTAATACCAACTTTGATGGGTACAAGAGGGTAGGAACAAACAATGTTTATTCCAAACTGAACAGTGTTCTCAAGATAAACATTCAAGGCATTGGTTGTGCTGCCCATGTTGTACACAATGGAGTTCAAACAAGTGCAGACATTCTTGCCACTGACACAGATACAATAGTGAATAAAATTTTTCAATATTTTCACATTTACCCTGTGCATGTGGAGGAACTGAAAATCTTCTGTGATTTTGTTGATACTGAATACAAGCAAGTTTTAGATAGTATTAAAACCAGATGATTGTCATTGTTACCAGGAATTACAAGAGTTATTGATATGTATGAACCCTTGAAATCTTATTTTCTGTCTCAGGACAGGTGTTCTACATTTCTGAAATAATTTTTTGATAACACACAGTCCCTTCTTTTGCTTCATTTCACACAAGGCCAACTGAAAAGTATTCAAATTCAATCCAAAAGATGGAAAGAACCATTATTTTAGTTACAGGATCAGCTGAGAAGTTAGAGCTGCTTAAAGAAAAAGTTCAGTAACAGGAAATTAAATAAATTTCGAATTTCAGTTATTTTTTTAATTTGAATTAACTTGTAAAAGGGAATGTTTTCACTCAGTCAACATACAAGACAATTACCAATTTATTCTATGACACTTTTGTGACTGATTTAGGAAAGTGGACTTTTCTGTTTCAACCTCTGAAATCATTTCATTGGATAACACTGAAAAATTCTGTTTCTTGAGCTGAACTTTAAAATTGTCTGAAAATTCTTAAGACAGTAGATTCAGATGTAGCATTTCAGATAGATGAAGAGATATTGTTTGGTGAGAGAGAATATGTAAACAACATTGTATCCAATAAACTTGAGGAATGGGGAAAAGCTAATTCGGGAACAGATAAGAAATGGTGTAGTGTATTCAGTACACTTAAAAGTACATGTACTTTATGTAAAAATGTAGACACAGTTTTGAGTTTTGCTCTTGCTATACCCGGCACAAACACTGTTGCAGAAAGGGTATTTTCTACTGTGATTTCCATCAGGATTGATGAGAAAAATCATTCTACCACTGAAACTATAGCAGCAGTTGTAATGGTTAAGACTCATTATCAAGGCCTTACCTGCAAGGTGGTCTACAATCTGCTATCAACCAATTCACAGCATTTGAAAATTATTAAGTCTTCTGATAAGTGCAAAGTTAGTAGCAGTGTTCCTGATACAGTAGCTAAATGGTGTACATATTTTTGACGTATACATTAGTGTTCATTTGTTAGAAATCATTCTACCAGTGTCTCAATACTTTGAACTATAATCAGTTCTTAGAAAACAAATCATATGAGGCAGGGCCATTACAAGCAAGTTTCAAAGTGTCTTGTTAAAATATATAACTTTTAGCATGCATATACTTTTGTTATTGTTTATTTTAGTAAAGCAATGCAGTTATATAGGCAGAATATTTGCTTGTTGTCTAGTGTATCATTTCATCCCTTTTTAACCCCAATTATTTATGCAAATGTCCCGTTTTTTCAAGTGGTAAATCTGGTCACCCTAGGGTAGGTACCAGCTATCCATCATAGTTCAGGTGATATGACATCATAAACACTGAGATGCATGAAAACTGCCACATTTTGCATGACATTTAAATTTATTGCTAGTTTGCTACTACCTCTATCCACAATATATTTCACAGACAATATCCATATATGCCACTGAATGTACCTATACAAATAGATTATTGTATGACATATAGTTCAAGAGGTATGATGTCAAACACTGAAATGTGTGAGAAAATACTGCATCATTTATGTCATTTTAACTCACTATGTCTTTGTTATTAAAACTATTTGCAACAAATGCTTCAGACAGTATCCAAAGCAGATGGACCCAGCCAGATAGTGGGAAGAAAAGGTGTACAGAGTACAGAGAGAAGGGGAAGAGGAAGTAGAGAGAGAAAAGAAAGAGGATGTGCTGGAAAGAGAGATGGGTAGATGAGGAGGAGGAGGATGAGGACAGAGAGGGGGATATCTGTGCAATGTTGGTAGTTCAGCTAGCCGTACAATGAATAAATTGCACTGCAACAATTACTGCAAAAGAATGCACAATTTGGACAATGTTTATGTTGATACCATGCTTGGCATAAGGGCAGTTAGCAGTTATATGATCCCTTTTGATTTACTGAAAATTATTCATAATTGAAAACTCAAGCCAACATTCGGCAACTCTGAAGAAGACAATGAAGCTGTTACACAACAAGGTAAGTATTAGATTATGAAATTACTGAAGTGATCATGTCCTCCTTACAGTCTGCACTGAAATGACAAAAATGTGGATAGCGAAAATACATCATTGAAATATGAACACACGTTATTTGAATGCACGGTTTCGTGGCGATATGAATTAATAAAATTTTCTCGGGCTTCCAGCTGTGTCAGGTGGTTAAAATCACACAAGCTTTCAACCAAGCTCTCCTCAGTCATTGTCAAGGGGTAAGACTGACTGCTGTGTCGCGTGGCCGTGTCATTATATAGCTGCACTGCTGGCTGTGATGTCACTGATGCTCTCTTTCTTGCCATACAAGGTAATGTTTTCATCCGGTGTCCCTCGCGTTCATTTTAACCTCGCAATGGCCGGATCCCCCTTTGCTGAGCTGCAAACCACCATCCTTGTTGATGGTGTTTTCAGAGGTTTTTATTTCAATAGCTTCTTGTATGACACTATCCCAAAATCCCTTCATCCTCATAACGACAGATGTTTTGTCGAATGACTCTTTTGTCATCTGGCCCCATGGTCATGAAAAACTGGGAGAATTTTTAGAACACCTCAACAGCATTCATGGCCACATCAAGTTTACAATGGAAGATGAGACAGATGGTGCTGGTGCATTGCCCTTCCTTGACGTCCTCGCTTGACGGAAAACCAATGGGCACCTCAGCCACAGTGTCTACAGGAAACCGACACATACAGATCGGCATCTGCACGCTCTCAGCCACCACCATCTGGGACAAAAACGTGGCGTTCTGAAGACCCTCATCCATCATGCTAAAGTCGTCTCAGATGCTGAAAGTCTGCCACTAGAGCTGAGCCACCTCCGAAAAGTCTTCCAGGAAAGCAGGTACAGTCATGGACAGGTGTCACAGCCTATATCTGGTGTGACACGCAAGAAACACACCAACAGAGAAGAGAACACCAACGAAGAAGAAAGCAAGAAACTTGTGTTTTTGCTTTTCTGTGGTACAGTGTCAGGAAAGATTAGCCGGCTCCTGAAGAGATATAACATTTCATTGGGGTTCAGGCCCCCAGTAAAAATTTGACAGCTCACAAGGCCTGTGAAGGATGATCTAGGGCTTAGACTGCCTGGAGTGTACAAGACACCATGTCAGTGTGGCTGTTACTATGTCGGCAAAACCGTACGTACTGTGGACCAACGCCGAACGGAACAAGAGATGTGTTTACGCCTTTGCTATACAGAAAAATCAGCCGTGGCAGAACATGCCCTAGGAAATGGACACCGAATTCTATTCGACAAAAGATGTCATTTTGATGACGAAGTGATTTTGGGATAGCATCATAAAAGAAGCTATTGAAATAAAAACCTCTGATAACACCATCAACAATGATGGTGATTTGCAGCTCAGCAAAGCCTGGGACCCAGCCATCGCGAGGTTAACACGGGCGCGACGGACGCGGGCTGAAAACTTTACCATATATGGTGAGGAAGAGAGCACCAGTGACATCACAGCCAGCACTGCAGCTATACGACGATGTGGCCAGGGCGACACAGCACTCAGTCTTATCACTTGACAATGACTGAGGAGAGCTCGGCTGAAAGCTCGTGGGATTTTAACCACCTGACGTGGCTGGAAGCCCGTGAAAATTTTATTGAACACACGTTATTTGTTACATCATAGTAAGAGGAGGGGCACATGCAGGTGCGTCAACTGGAATCTGACGTACGTATGAAGAAGTTGCCCATTACTGATTCGTACTTTTTAGATGAAAAAAGAATTATAATGGATGTAAATTTTGATGAACACATTACTTTATTATTTGCAACTGGCTGTCATTTACAGAGTGAAATGTGTTGAATGGATTACAAAAGATAATTAACTAATGCTCTTTTGTTGATTAATGTTAAAAAGTTGATGAGTGACTATTTTACACTTTAACATCAATACCCGTGAGAAATATAGCTGCATCACTTTGCTGCACACGGCATTACATGTTTACACTTACATTTCCAACTGTTTTAGCTGGTGGAGCAGCTTGAAAGCTTTATCAGTGTGTCCGCCACAAGCGATCAATGAGAGCTCTCGCAGTTTTGGGCACCCCTTCGAGATGGCGAGCACTGCATCATTCCCCAGGTCAGGGATATGCCACAATCCAAGTAGCTGCAGGTTTGAGAGGCCTCCACCTCTGAAACACAAAAAATAGTTCTGTGTGTGTATTAAGTACTATTTCTTACAAGGAAACATCCCCATCGCATCCCCCCCCCCCCCCCTGCCCCTAAGATTTAGTTATAAGTTGGCACAGTGGATAGGCTTTGAAAAACTGAACACAGATCAATCGAGAAAACAGGAAGAAGTTGTGTGGAACTGTGAAAAAATAAGCAAAATATACAAACTGACTAGTCTAAGAGCATGATAGGCAGCATCAAAGAGAGTGTGAGCTGAGGAGCACCGTGGTCCCGTGGTTAGTGTGAGCAGCTGCGGAACAAGAAATCTTTGGTTCAAGTCTTCGCTGGAGTGAAATTTTTAATTTTTTATTTTCAGACAATTATCAAAGTTCGGGCACTCACACATAATCAACTTCGCTCTCCAAAATTCCAGGACATGTTCAGATTTGCTTGGACATATGCAGGATTTGACTGTCTACACACGGAAAAATTGGAAAATGTTAAAAACATATGTTTTGACAGAACACAGGGAAAACTGTGCGACTGTGAAACTGTTGCATTCAATTGTTGCTGTTTATGTGATAAACTATTATGTTTTCATCACTTTTTTGGGAGTGATCATCACATCCACAAGAAAACCTAAATCGGGCAAGGTAGAAGAATCTTTTTATCCATTCGCCAAGTGTACAAGTTAGGTGGGTCGACAACATATTCCTGTCATGTGACGCACATGCCGTCACCAGTGTCGTATAGAATATATCAGACGTGTTTTCCTGTGGAGGTATCGGTTGACCTATGACCTTGTGATCAAATGTTTTTGGTTCCCATTGGAGAGGCACGTCCTTTTGTCTACTAATCGCATGGTTTTGCAGTGCGGTCACAAAGCACAGACACTAAACTTATTACAGTGAACAGAGACATCAATGAATGAACGGACAGATCATAACTTTGCTAAAATAAAGAAAGAAAACTTTTTACTCGAGGGAAGACTTGAACCAAGGCCCTCTTGCTCCACAGCTGCTCACACTAACCATAGGATCACGGCATGCCTGAGCTGACTCTCTCCTTGATGTTGCATATCTTGGGCATGGACTACTCAGTTTGTATATTTTGTTTATTTTTTTCACAGTTCCACAAAACTTCTTCCTGTTTTCTCGATTGATCTGTGTTCAGTTTTTCAAAGCCTATCCACTGTGCCAACTTATAACTAAATCTGAGGGGGGTGCGATGGGAAGGTTCCCTTGTTAGATAAGTAGTCAAAAGCTAATTCTGTGTTAAGAATGAGAATTAGTGTCTCACAAAAGTTCTGCGAATGATTTTTTCCTTGTAAAGGAGAGAGTGTAAGGGGTGCAAAACATTTTTGCACTGGGAGAGGTCTCCAGGGGTGCGATGGACATTTTGGAATCATGTATATGGATATGTAGGTTAGGGTCCCAGTGTCCTTCTCTGCAGCCATTCACCCTGGTGGTCTATCGTCTGTGAGTAATGGATGAAAAAAATTTTCATAATTGTACGTGACTGTCCTAGAGCATTAAAACCAATTACAATAATCATATGTTCACTGTGGTGTCGCAGTTTGCATACCGACCTCATGCGTAGATGGTCATAGGTTCAGACCTTGTCAGGTGCTTCCAAATTTTTAGTTTCAAATACTTATAGAAATGACTGATTAAAAATAACTGCAGTTAATTGGTTTAAACATATTTTTTAAATTCATAATCCTTTGCTACATCATTTTAATCATCGTATTCACCTTTTCATTTCCTTTTATTTTTTCAGACCTCGCACATGTGATTTTAATTATTTTTATATATCTATCATAATATTTGAATGCTTGAAAATCCCAATCTATCAGTTAAAATGCAAAGAAACAAAAGGCAAAATAATCTGTCTATATTGGTTACATTCTGATGTAAAAGAAAGTATTTTTTGATACAGACATGTAAATTTTTTGGATTGGTAATCATAATGCAAATAAGTAAAACATGAATTCTTGTTGCATTATGGACAAAATAATGCAGATGAAGATGTAACTGAAAGAAGGGCTTATATATAAAATTAAATTCAAGCAAAGTCAGGATAAGAATTAATGAATGTAATAACATGGACAAAAAGATGTTCACATGGAAGAAATTAAGTTGAAACCAACTAAAAAAATAAATCAAATCACACATGAAAAGATTAAAAAGAAGATAGGAAGAAAAACTGAGAGCAGTTGAAAAAGTTAATATAATGAGTGTATTATCAAAAGGATAGATTACTACTCACCATATAGCAGAGCTGTTGAGTTGCAGACAGGCACAACAAAAATACTGTCCAACAAGTAAGCATTCAGCTAAATGGCTTTCATGAAAATTGGACAGCCCGACTGTGAGGAGCAGCAGCACAATGGGAGAAACAAACTTGGTGGCGGGGGTAAAGAGGACACTGGAGTGGGGAAGAGAGGATAGTAGGACAGGGATGGGGGATAGTAAAGTGCTGCTTGTGGGAGGATAGAGGAACGAGGTGGAGAGAGGGTAGGGCAGCTAGGTGCAGTCAGGAGGTTAGACGAAAGGCAGAGGGAGAGCGGGGGAGTGGAAGTAAAAAGACTATGGGTGCGTTGGTGGGATAGAGGGCTGTGTAGTGCTGAAAAGGTAACAGGGAAGGGGACAGGTGGTGTAGAACAATGAGTAATGAAAGTTGAGTCCAGGAGGGTTTTGGAATGTGGGATATACTGCAAGGTGTGTGTGTGTGTTCCAAATAAGGCTGTGACCAAAACCATATATGTAGTGTCTTTTCATTATGTCTTCATGCAGCTTGCATGTTATATTTATGGGCAGCAGCAATTTATCTTTTCCTATGAAACTTTCTGGCAGATCAAAACTCTGTGCCAGACCGAGACTCGAACTCAGGACCTTTGCCTTTCGCTGGCAAGTGTTCTACCAAATGAGCTACCCCAGCACGACTCACGCCCTGTCCTCACAGCTCCCAGGAAGTTTCATATCAGCACGCACTCTGCTGCACAGTGAAAATCTCATTCTGGAAACATCCCCTAGGCTGTGGCTAAGCCATATCTCTGCAATATCCTATCTTTCAGTAGAGCCAGTTCTGAAAAGTTTGCAGGAGAGCTTCTGTAAAGTTTGGAAGGTAGGAAACAAGGTACTGGCAGAAGTAAAGCTGTGAGGACGGGGCGTGAGTCATGCTTGGGTAGCTCAGTTGGTAGAGCTCTTGCCCGCGGAAGGCAAAAGTCCTGAGTTTGAGTCTCGGTCCAGTACACAGTTCTGATTTGCCAGGAAGTTTCATATCAGCACGCACTCTGCTGCAGAGTGAAAATCTCATTCTGGAAATGTCCCCTAGGCTGTGGCTAAGCCATGTCTCCGCAATATCCTTTCTTTCAGGAGTGCTAGTTCTGCAAGGTTCGCAGGAGAGCTTCTGTAAAGTTTGGAAGGTAGGAGACGAGGTACTGGCAGAAGTAAAGCTGTAAGGACGGGGCCTGAGTCATGCTTGGGTAGCTCAGTTGGTAGAGCGCTTGCCCGCGAAAGGCAAAGGTCCCAAGTTCGAGTCTTGGTCCGGCACACAGTTTTGTTCTGCCAGGAAGTTTCATATCAGCACACACTCCGCCGCAGAGTGAAAATCTCATTCTGGCTATCTTTTCCTACATTGTTGATAAGACAAATATTTCACTGTACAGGCTAATCCTAATGCACTGTGTCAGTATTGCAAGTAAAATTATGCTTTGAAAATAATTTTGTTTGTAAGGGGAAACAAACATTCTTTCTCTTGAAACTGAATGTTGACTCAAAGATGTGATACGCTGTACTTGTTTGGACCGTCTCCAGTTACACACTCCAAAAACAAAATTGCAAATACCTGCCAAAATTCCAGAGAAAATATGCTAGAAAACTCTTAGAAAGGACATGGTATGTCTGAAGATCTGTCATTCTACCAGCATTCCAGTGTGTGGAAAAAATGGATCCATCTGGCTGGATTGTAATTGAAGCCAGAAGCATGAAATGGCTTACGTTATGGTTATTTCCAAATAAAACATCAGCCCAGAATTTAAAAGAAAAGTAAAAAGTGCATGACTACAAATCTAAAAGTTTCAAGTTCAATCTCCGGTCAACCCTTGGAGTTTTTATCTGTCACTTGTAATTTATTAATGCCTGGCAATATTTGATGATATGGAAAATGCCAAGCAATCCACATTGTACTGCAGGTCCACTACAAATGGTCGGGTAAGTCAGTTGAACTACGTGTTAAACTTTAAGCCCTCCTACAGCCGGCCAGGTAATCAGTTTGAAGATAAGAACAAGGCAACGGCATACCACCTCCAACACAACTGCCAAGTAAAATACTGTGGTGTTGAAACTGAACTTCATTCTAATCACAGTTTTAATTTTACTAATATTTTCTGCTTCCAGTGTTATTAAATTATTTTTGCTTCAAACTGCAAAATATTTTTCAGACTTTGCATTTATTTCCAAATCTTGCCTGCTGAAACATGAATGTTGATCAGAATGCATCAGTTACTTTGGAATGCCAAAACATTCAGACAGACAACATTATAATTGGGTTCCTATACTATTAAAAGTGGAGCCAATTTTGAGTTTTTGATTGGAAAATTCATCTTCCAGAAGACAAAAGTACTTCAAAAAGAAGATCAATTGTAGTAATTGAGATGAAAAAGAGAAACTTGACATCATTATAACCCATTGGCTGCACATTGTAGCCAAAAACTATGTTGTAATACACTACAATGACACACTGGATACCGACATTTAATTGCAAAACTAATAATATTGGTCGAATACCATTCATGGTATTTGATACCAAAACTTTCCCAAGCTTATTTTATGATTTGTACTCATTAAAGTTATATCAAAGGAAAGAAGGTATTGATAAGTAAACCTTCACTGTTTAGGTATTTTGTGACTTCATCAATTATGCTTAGTATAGCTGTCTGTAAGTGACAGTTTTTTGGGGGTTTATTTTGATGGCTGGAAGAACTGCACCAGAGATCAACTTTTTGAAACTGTCTATATCGTATATAGGTTAAGGTCCAAGGTATTACATGTATCCTGCAGCCATTCATCCTTGTTGGTCCTCATTTGTGAGTAACCGAAAAAAATTTTTTTTGAAATTCGCTCTAGCTTTAAAAACAGTAACACAAATTAAATTGTTGCCAGGCAGAAGGTTGTGGGTTTGAATCTTGTCACATGGTATGAATTTTTTTGTTTTGTTTTTAAATGTTTGATCATTATTGTTATTAAGTTATCTGGTTTAAATGTATTTTTTTTTATTTCTAGTCTTTTGTCATGTCATTTTAATGAACCATTTCAATTGCCCTCATTTCTTCCTCCTCTTATTCTTTTTCCACTTTGTGCATGTGAATATCATTGTTGTTACTTACTGATTTCAATTTAACTTCGTCCCTATTATCATATTATTTTTTCATCCCTGCTACTACATTCATTATTTTTATTCTTCATTTTGCTGGAATTTCATTTTACCCATAATCCATTCTTTCGTTTAAATCTTCATCTGTGTTATTTTGTGCACAGTGCAATAAGAATTTACATTTTAAATGTTTATATGATGGCATCCAAAAAATATACATCTTGTAATGAAAAATATAATTTTGACAACTCTGCACAGTCATTAGTAATAGATAATTTCACCTTTTGTTTCTTAATCGATAAATCAGCATTTTCAAACATTTAAATTTTATGATTGATAAATAAAAATAATGAAATTCGCATGCACAAAGGTTCCAAGTGGAAAAAGAACGATAGGAAGAAGAAATGAGAGCAAACAAAACAGTTAATACTTCGATTCAAATGATGTGACAATGGAACAGAAATAGAAAAACCAGTTAATAGAATTAAAATAACAATCCAAGTCATTACAATAAGCATTAAAAAATAAAAAGTCTCATGCCATCTGATGAGAGTCAGATACACAGTCTTCAGCAAGTGTAGGCTGCATGACAACCATTATGCCATGGCAGTGGTCTGATTAACATTACTATTTTTAAAGCTAAGGTGAATTTCTGAAATTTTGTTTGTCAATTACACGCAAGTGAGGGCCCATCATGGTGTATGGCTACAGGATGTGTATGATACATGAGACCATAACCTACATCTCCATACGGATAGTTTCAAAAAGTCGAGCTCACCACTGGGGACTTCTTGTGAAAACCAAAGCCAGGACTTATTTGTTGATTTTCATATCCAGGTAAGCCTACCTTTATTAAGAGGATTATTATTTAAAACAATGAAAGCCAGACATGTCAAGTGAAGATAAATAAAAAAAAAGCTACAAATAAAATATTTTATATCAGTCCATTGTCACATGTGTCTTTCCAATGATCATTAGTCTTGTTCAAACTATGGATACCTTCAGACATGCTGAAACAGATAAAAGACATGCCAAGCTCAAACAATGGAAAATTCAGGATGGAATAATGACATCATCATGAAAATACATTATTGTGAAAAGGGTAGGTTGTTACCATATGGAGATGTTAAGTCACAGATAGACACAACAAAAAGACTGTCAAACAAGATTGAGGTGATGCGTTTGTGAGAGTATTCTGATGAAAGCCTTTTCGGCCAAAAGCTTAGCTGTTTACAGCCTTTTTCTTGTATGTACCTGCAACTCAGCATCTCCACTATATGGTGAGTAGCAGTCTATCCTTTTCATAACATTGCCATTATTCTAGCCTAGATTTTCAATTGTTTAACATTATTAAAAGTACAGATTGCTACTCACCACATAGTGGAGATGTTTAACGCGCAAAGTTTGATTTAATCTGAACCACATAATGTATATTCATTGTAGCTGCAGGGCAGCCCATACATGTTATGTGCTCTGCACAGCCTCCATAAATTAGGAATTTAAAGGAGAGTGAGCAAGCAGGTCAGGTGTCTCTTATTACACAGTATACACACACACAAAAAAAGTTTTGCATCACCCCAGTTCCCAGAAACCCTGAAGAGAGATGTGGACTGTGGATATGGTATCACACAGTCCCTTTGACTATTCAGAGATGGCACTAACACTGCCCAAAGATGTAAACAACCATGCATGAGCAATGTCTATTAGACAGAGGGGGTCTGACAGCTGATCAGTTCGTTATTCCAGCAGGAAGGAGGTACACGACTCGTGTTGTCTGTAGTTCAACGCCGCCTAGACAGTCAATATCATGGTTCGATTGCATCCGCCTTAGACACACTGTCCAGTGAGTGCAGCAAGGTCGACGTTCCCTGCTGTTTTGGGGTGGCATTATGTGGGGCCGACGTACGCCGCTGGTGGTCAGGGAAGGCGCCGTAACGGCTGTATGATACGTGAATGCCATCCTCCGATCAATAGTACAACCATATCGGCTGCACAGTGGATGACAATTTGCGCCCCCATTGTGCACATCTTGTGAATGACTTCCTTCAGGATAACGACATCGCTGGACTAGAGTGGCCAGCATGTTCTCCAGACATGAACCCTATTGAACACGCCTGGGTTGGATTGAAAAGGGCTGTTTATGGATGATGTGACCCACCAACCACTCTGAGGGATCTATGCCAAACCACCGTTGAGGAGTGGGACAATCTGGACCAACAGTGCCTTGATGAACTTGTGAACAGTATACCACGATGAATATAGGCATGCATCAATGCAAGAGGACGTGCTACTCGGTATTAGAGGTTTACAACAATCTGGACCACCACCTCTGAAGGTCTCGCTGTATGGTGGTACAACATGAGCAATAAAAAGGATGAAAATGATGTTTATGATGATCTCTATTCCAATTTTCTGTACAGGTTTTGGAACTCTCAGAACCGAAGTGGTGCAAAACTTTTTTTGATGTGTGTAATATCGAAAGTATCAGAACACATGTTACTGCACATAATATGGGACATGTGCATGTTTCTCCTTTATAATGGTTTGATCTATAATGGGGACACGTTCAGTGAAACGCCTGAATCTCTGCGGAAGAATGGCTGCCCGTTCTTCCTCAAGAACCAAATCCAGAAAGGTAATGATTTTGGGTGGAGCAAAAGCAACATTCTTACTCATTCCAATACTGTTCCATTGTGTTCTGGTCAGGATAGTCGGCAGACCAGTCTGTTTCAGAAATGTTGTAGTCCACAAACCATTGCCTCACAGATGCTGCTTAGTTGCGATGCACACAAATGTCAGCATTGGGTGATCATGGAGGACAGTTGTTGCAGTGAAATGTGATGAAAAACAACAGGATGGCAGCTGGGAAAGTCACTGCAGAACCGAATGTCGCATTCACAAATCCTGTCAGCACCAAACCACCAAAAGGGAGCTTCATAAGCAGGGACTTGCAGTGTGAAGTGGACCTCCAAATCATTGATCACTTATACAAATGTACATTATAGGAAAATGTCATTATGAAACTGTGCACATGGAGCAATGGAAGAATATCATTTGGTCAGATGAGTCACTTTTCCCCTGTTTTCAACGTCTGCTTAAATTTACATTCCAAGAGTGACATATGCCGGAGGTCAAGAGATGGTTTGGGCAGCCATATCACAGTATTCCATGGGCTTCAGAGGGGTTTTCTGCAAGGTAACATTACTGCCAAGGATTACATGACCATTTTGACCAATCAGGTATATCCCATAGTACGATATTCACTCCCAATGGTGACGCATCATTCTTTGCCGCCACAGTCACTAGACCTCAATATTATGAAGCCCTTGAGGGCTAGTTTGGAAAGAAGGGTGCACGACTCATTTGTCTCTGTGACCATTACCTGAATTTGCCACTATTTTGAAGGAACAATGGTACAAGATTCCCTCAAAAACCATACAGGACCTGTACTTATTCATTCCAAGATGACTGGAAGCTGTTCTGAATGCCAACAGTTTTCCTACACTGTATTCGGCGTGGCAGTGTGTTTTTGTCCACCCCCTGCATGTCACTACAGAAAATGCTAGACTGTTACCCTGGCGAGCGTATTCTCATAATCTTTCAGACACTGAAAATTCTCAGTCATAGGCTGCGACAGACTAGAATGTCACCGTCTGCCAACTACTATGATTGATAGAGCCTGGGATACTCAGAAGTAGTGTGAAATGATATACCTGTCTCAATCACTCCAATGTGGTTTCACTCAGTGCCCAGTCAACTGAGAGCAACTGCCACAGGAAGATGTGGCAGCACCGCATACTACCATATTTACTCGAATCTAAGCCGCACCTGAAAAATGAGACTCTAAATCAAGGAAAAAAAAAAAATTCCCAAATCTAAGCCACACATGAAATTTGAGCCTTGAAACTCAATGGGAGAGGGAAGTTTTAGACTGCACCTCCAAATCGAAACAAAGTTGATCCATTGTAAACTGAGACACAATTTAGGTTGAATGGATGAAGATACAGCTGCAGTAGTTTGGTTCAAGTCATAAGCTTAGCAGTTTAGCTTTACCAGGTATCCATTGCTATGCGTCAGGCACTCCATCTGTATTTATACGCGTACCACTCCTTTTTCATGTGCTTCGTCTGGTTTCAATCGATTGCTTATTTTGCTTTCTGATAAGTGCCGTTCTCTTTGCTATAGGTGTTTACATCACTCTAAGCTGAAAATGCATTATTGTACTGTGTCATGCATTGTTTGTCGCATTCTGATACTGACTGTTTACAACCAGTCGCCGCTCGCGGCACGGCTTGTTTTGTGCGCACTACCACAGCTTATAATAAAAAAAGAAAGGAATTGTCTCATTAGTGAAACAATGACAAGAGGCTCCTATTTGTTGTTACTTACACTGCTGCTTTCTTTGATAATGATCAACAAGAACCAAATAATAGACTGCGTATGATAGAAGATGTTCTGAACGAGAGTTTAGCGAAAAATTTTCTCCATTTGAAAATCTTTACAGACGCCTCTTTAGTACATTACATTCTACACAGAAATTAGAATCATGTTAGATTTAAAAATCTAGTCTGTTGCCATGCTTCATTTCTGACTGTATCACTATTCAGCATAAGAATAATATGAATATAAACACGACGTGATATGTATATTCTTCCGCCATTGCTGTTGTCTCACTCTAATTTTGTAGTTTATTAGGCAGACAGAATTTAAATGAGATAGCAGCAAACACGAATGAATACAAGCATAATGTTTACATTCTTTTATCTTTTCTTTTAATTTATTTACTGAAGCAGAGGTTTTGGCGACAGTATTTATGTTTGTGCCTGCAAAGCATGCCTGTGTAGCACTACATATAATCGACAGCAGAAGTCAGTTGTGGCGGCACCTACCAACATTTTCTAGAACGTCCACTTATTTTGCACTCGATTCTAAGCTGCAGGCAGTTTTTTGGATGGCAAAACTCGGAAAAAAAGTGTGGCTTAGATTCAAGTAAATACAGTAATTCTCGCACTCTGTAAACTCACAAAGCACCTACAAATTTAATACTGTATTGTTGTTACCATACTGTGCACTGGGGGGATGAAAGTAATGGAGTAGCAATATGCACATGTACAAATGGCAGTAGTATTGTGTATACAAAATATGAAAGGGCAGGGCACTGGCAGAGCCATCATTTGTACTTGTGCGAAAAGGTTTCTGATGTGGTTAGGTCCACATGACATGAATTAACAAACAGACACAGAATGCGGAATGGTAGCTGGAGCTAGATGTATGGGGCAGGAAATTGTTAGATAATTCAATATTTTGAGATACACGGTGTCAAAAGTGAGCCAAGAATACCATATTTAATAATCACCTTTGACTACAGACAGTGCAGTGGCCAATGGCCTTCACACAATGACTGAGAGCAGCAGCTTTTCAATGCTACGAGACAAGCAATACTGCATAAAATAACTGCAGAAATCAATGTGGGATGTGCGGTGAACATATCTGTTCACACACTGTGGCGAAATCTGGTGTGATTGGGCTATTGCAGCAGACGACTGACGCGAGTGGCTTTGTAAACAGCCCGAAACCGTCTGCAGCGCCTCTTCCGGGCTTGTGGTCGTGTCAGTTGGACCCTAGATGACTGGAAAACTGTAGCCCAGTCAGATGACTTCCAATTTCAGTTGGCAAGAGTCACGATGCTAGGGTTCAAGTGTGGTATAGATCCCACAGAACTGTGAAACTAATTTGTCAAGAATTTACTGTGCAAGCTGGTTGTGGTTCCAAATTGGTGTGGGCCATGTTTACATGGAATGGATAGGGTCCTCTGGTCCAAGTGAGCCGATCATTGACTGGAAATGTTTATGTTTGGCTACTCTGAGACCATTTGCAGGCATTTGTGGACTTCACATTCCCAAACAGCAATGTCACATCCTTGCGCCACAACTGTTCGCAGCTGGTTTGAAGAACATCCTGGACAATTCAAGAAATGGATCTGGCCACTCAGATCGCCGACACTAATTGCAGTGAACATTTACGGGACATAATTGAGGCACTGGAAACACTTTTGCAATTATGGATGGATAGGGACACCACGGCTCAATATTTCAGCAGGGGACTTTCTTGTCATCTATGTCACAGCGAGTTGCAACAGTACACCGATCAGAAAGAGATCTGACCTAATATTAGGAGATATCGCACAACTATTGTCACCTCAATGTATGTGCACAATAAAGCAGGATACCATTACTCACTATACTTACTGCTGCTGCAGTTTTAATGGCTGGTCCTAGATGTACATGAGAGCACACGGCATTTTACACAGTTGACAAAAACAGTCTTACAGAATTCACTCTTATTTCCTATACAATGGAAAGAAGACTTACATAAATGGCACAGGAATTACGTGCGGTATCTGTTTGTGTATCAAATCGAAGATAAGATCTCGCAGGTTGTGAAGCCGTCCCAGTGCCCTGAATGTTTCCAAATCTTCTCCATCTACAACGTCATACGTATTCAGCTGCAGGTATTCCAGGGTGTCAGCACACTTCACCAGCAAAGGGACAATGCTCCTGTTTAACAGAGCAACACAACTTACTCACAACTGCCAGAATTATTAAGTGACAGAAAATTTACAAACAGTATACTGAGTTCTGTAAGAAAAATAGAATAATACAAGCAATTAATATAGACATGAACATCCATGAATGAATGTTCCAAATTTTTCAGTGTATACACTGAACTCTAAATGAAAAAAAATCACATTGCTGAGCTGTTCAAACAACTAACAGGTAAACCTACACAAGGGATACACTTCAATTTTAATCAGATTTAAATATATTTTAGCACAGAACAAAATAAGAGAGACTTTTTTGTGTGTCCCCATGCACCCATTATGGGGATGAAACACTCCCCATGAGAAAAATTGACTTCAATTTTCTGAAAGAATGCCACTGAAATGGTAATACATATAAAAACAATTAAATAAAATTTCTGAGGTTTTTAACATACATTAATACAGCACACCTAGATTTGTGGATTTTTTTTAAATTCCCTCTCCCCACTGTTTAGCTTTTCAATTTTACATCTGACTAATAGCAAAACTCATAGTATCATTAATAGCAAATTCAGTCATATGTGATGAAGTGGTATTCTAAAGATGCATTTGTCAGAAATAAGCTAGAACTATCTCTATATCACTGTACCTGTGCCTGATGTGTGTCTGCTTCAATGCCAATTGTCATGGTGAATTGTTTAATAAGTCTTTCCCAGTTAAGTGCACTATAAATGTACATTCTTCACACACTATATTTGTGTTTTCTTTTTTATATTTGGTGTATTTTTTGTTTTCATGTTGTAAACTTTTCAGATTTAATAATGTTGCATTTGAAATTGTGTAAACATTATTGTTGTAACAATACTGTAAATCTGTTCAATAATGAGGAGGTGCAGAATTGTTCTGAATGGTCTGAACAGTTGTATGGACACCTATTCAAAATGTGTGGGTATTATTCTTAATTCTACGACAACATATCCAAAGCCAATCAAAATTCAAACCTATCCATTTTTACGTTTCATAATTGCTAGCTCCAGAATAAGAAAAAAGCTGCATATTAATGTGATGTGCTTACATTATATACACTTTTTCTTCGACAGATCCATACTGTGAGCAACCTCAGAAATGTAGAAAACGTCATAATGCAAGAATAAATAATACATATTCAGTAAAAAGGTAATTGCAAGCAGCTACTTAACATTCTGACTGCAGATGATACATAGTCTGACAAAAACAGTGCATCACCTGGAAGGGAATTCGAAATGAAACTTCAGAGCTTGAGAGGGTATTTGATGTTATTTAAACGATTACAAAATCAAGTCAAACTCGACAGCATGAACCCCCTTATCAGTAAGATATGCACCACCTTGGGCCTAGATGCGAGCACTGCTTCATTTGGGAAGGGTGTCATAAAGCAGTTATAGCCTCTCTCGAGGCAAACTGGCCGACAACTGCCGTAACTAGTCCTCGATATCCCATATGCTGCAACTGGGGTACAATTGACATCCAAGATAGGAATGAAATCTTCACTGAGCAAAAACATGCTGTAAGAATATATTCTGCTCACCCACAGTCATCTTGTAGACATCTGTTTAAGGACTAGGGCGTTCTGACTACTGATTCACAGTATATTTATTCCCTCATGATGTTTGTTGTAAATAATCCACTACAGATCAAAACGAAGAATGATGTATGTACCAGGTGTATTGGTATGAAATGAGACTTAAGATACAAATGTGTTGATACGGAACATTTGTTGTGAACGAGCCTTAATTTTTTTTGTTTTGTTTGGTTGGTATGACATCTGTCAAAGATATTTAGAATACATCAAGTTATGGAACAAACAACATCATATGTTTTCATTGTGTTAACAATGTCAAATTGTGTACCAAAAAGTGATGATTTGCGGAAAGCATTAATTTTTTGTTTTCATTTGAAAAAAAAGTGCTGCAGAGTCGCATTGAATGCTTGTCGAGGCATATGGTGATCATGCTCTATAAGAAGCAATGCACAAAAGATGGTTTCAACGGTTCAGAAATAATGATTTTGATGTAAGAAATGAAGAACGTGGAAGACCACCAAAAAAGTTCGAAGACGCCGAATTGCAAGCAATATTGGATGAAGATGATGCTTTGAGTCTGAAGAAAATGGCAGCTATGCTAAATGTTTCACAACAAACAATTTCTGACCATTTGAAAGCTATGGGAAAGATCCAAAAGTGTGGGAAATGGGTGCCACATGAATTGAATGACAGACAGGTGGAAAACCAAAAAACCATTTGTCAAATTTTGCTTCAAAGACATGAAAGATAATCAGTTTTGCATGGAATTGTTAATGGCAATGAAAAATGAATTTATTTTAAGAGTCCTAAATGGGAAAAATCGTGGATTAATCTGGGACAACTATCAACATCGACTGCAAAACCAGATCCATTTGGCAAGAAGAGAATGCTCTGTGTTTGGTGGGATCAGAAAGGTGTGGTGTATCATGAGCTTCTAAAACCCAGTGAAACTGTGAATACTAATCGCTACAAACAACAAATGATCAATCTGAACTATGCATTGGTCGACAAAAGACCAGAATGGGCCAGAAGACATGGCAAAGTAATTTTTTTACACGACAATACACCTGCACACAAAGCAAAACTGGTTCAGGATACAATCAAAACACTTAGCTGGAGGCTGCTACCCCACCCACCGTATTCACCAGACTTGGCCCCTTCTGACTATCATTTGTTTTCATCAATGAGACACGCATTGGCTGAGAAACACTCCAGTTCCTACGAAGAAGTCGAAAATTGGGTGTCTGATTGGTTTGCTTCAAAAGACGAGCATTTCTATTGGCGTGGTGTCCACAAATTGCCAGAGAGGCAGTCAAAATGTATAGAAAGCAATGGTAAGTACTTTGAATAAAATGTTTTTACTTTTCAATTCAAAGTTAGTGTTTCATTTTCACAAAAAATGCTCATTTCATACTGGTGCACCTAGTAATTACAATACCAGAAGGAAAAATTACATTCATCACTCCACATTAAGGTTGTCTTTAGCACAGAAAGGAGTGCACAATGCCACAACAACAATTTTTGATCACATACCTAGTGATATAAAATGTCTGACAGACAGCAAAGTAAAATTTGAAAACCAAATGAGTAAGTTTCTCTTTGACAGATTCTTCTATTCTGTAGAAGAATTTCTGTTACTGTAAAGTGTAGAGCTTACTAACTCCCAACAGTTGTACATCTAAACTACCTTGAAATGTTTAGAATGTGACAATATGTACAATGATGTGAATGTAAAATGACTCGTTCCACATCATTACAATCCATCATGCAAAACAATCTGTGAACACAAATCTCACTAAGTAACAAGCTGATCCGACACATGACCTCTTGGGAATAGACTTGGGGATCTTGAATCCATGGGAGTACTTAAGCATCACACACACAGTTCAGTGAGACAGATGCCATCTGTGGACAAGAATTGTCCTGCTGAAAATGGCACCGCAATACTGTCACATGGGTGGTAAGACACAAGAACGAGGATGCCTGCAGTGTACTGTTGTGCTGTCCGAGTTTCCTCAGTCACTACCAGGCTCTGATCTCAAGTCATACCCAACAGCCCCCCATGCCGTGACATCAAGATTGAACACAGCTGTGCCTCTCTGAAGTACTGGGACTGTGGGATCTCTCCCCAGGTCACTCACTGATGATCGTCATCCAGAATAGAACAGAGCTGTGATTCTCACCTAACACAATACAGTGCCATTCACTAGCAATCCACAGTTCCCAATCACAGCAGCACTCCAAAGGCAACCATTTGCATTCTAGTTTCAACGGTTGCCTAAATATGGGATCAGTAGTTCCCTAGTCCACCTGTTTCTTCAACTAATGATGTGAGCCGACACAGAATGTTGCAGCAACTGCATTACCTGCTCTCAGAAGGCAGGCACAGATGTGGAGAGGTTACAATACACTCGGTACACTATACAGCAACACTACATTGTCGTTGTCAGGTATGGTCGACCAGAACTGAGATGACGAGTACGACTGCTCTTACCTTCCCGTGCCTTCTGACATTGGGCCACTATTGTTTCTGAATTCCACACAAATCTGTGTATTGCACATTTCAACCAGCCGCACAAATGGAGACCTACAATGAGATCCCTTTTAAAACTCTACCAGGTGCCGACAATGCTGTTTCTCACGAGTACTCATCTTCTCCGTGTCCTTCACAGGTATCACTCAACATCTGATACTGTTCACTCCTCTTGCAATCCTACAAACCCTGGCAACAAACAACACTAATGGACTCTTGTGGACCTTCTGCCTGTCACGGAGAATCGCAAAGCTAACCATGGTGTGTGTAGGTATGATGCTCAGAGGCGCCGACTTGTTTCATTTCTGGGTGGGTCAAGAATCATTTTATTAGGTACTACATTTGACAGATAACTTTGCGTTTCCATCTACATGTTCAACACACCAAACCAGTCCTATCTACAGATGACACCAGTGTATTGATTGAAGGTGGAAATAGAAAGGCTTTTAGGCTGTATGCTGAAGTCACAAATGAAAAGATTTCAGAGTTGTTTGTGAGGAATAAGCTACTGATTAACCCTTAAAAAAGAAAAAAAAACACCACTATACAATTCCACACACAGCAATATTAAAAATCCATAAAAACCAAACATTTCTTTGGAAAACCAAATAATTAAGTGTCACTGAAACAAAATTGCTTTGTTTACTTACAATCTGAAATGGAATTCCCACATCACATTCCTAAATTCTAAGCTATCTAAAATGACCTATGCAATGAGAATTATATGGAACAACACAAGGGCTGAAGGAGAGAGGTGTATTATGCATGCATACTTTCCCTTTTGAGTTATGACGTCATATTCTAGGGATATTCCCCTCACAGCATAACAACTTTCAAGAAACAAAAAAAGATTCTGAGGATAATGAAAAATGTGAACTGCTGAAACCATGCAAACTACGATTGGCTGGTGACTAGCCCCTACCCCTCGACTCACTGAAACGTCAATCACAATATCATTTCAGTCGGATCATAGGTCAGTAGTGGCACAAAACAAATACATGTTCGTGCGGGGCAAAAAAATACCTGGAGCCTGTGCTGATTTGTGTGGTGTTGTACCTAGTGATTGTCAATAGAATTTACAAAAATGAATGAAGAGTCTTTAATGTTACCTAGTCCTTCTAGCAATTGCCATCAGATTTGGTGTCACTATTGCTCATTAGTTTCTTTTACAAGCTGCCAGCAGACTGCTGTGGCAGGAAGTGGAGCTCGTCCTAGCAGCCAAAATGCTGTGAGCCCATGGTGAGCTTTCGTTCCCTGCATACCTCTGTACAGTAAAAGTGTACGAACAGTACAGATGCAGGGGACAAACCCTGTCATGACAGTTCATCATATGCAGAGGTCGGAGGAGTAGCAGAAAGGAATACCCAAAAACCTCGTAAAATCGGGATTTTTTCCCTACATAATCATTAAATACTATTATGCATAAATGTATGTTCAAGTTCTAACAAATTTCCCAGTAAAGGATGAGGAAGGGGGAGAGAGTGGTGAGAAATGCATGTTTGAGTAAGGGAGGGGGGGGGGGGGGTGGTGTCAAGGCCCCTACTTTTAACTATTTGGGGTGCACAAAGTACCTTAGTACCTTGCCCCCCCCCCCCCCCCCCCCCAAGTAGGCGTCACTGATGATGTTACAGTGAAATCCGACCATGTCTTCTGCACGCCACACATTATTTCTCAGGCAGCGATATTGATAAAGTCACTGTCTGGATTTCTAAAGGGTTCCAATACTGAGAAGGCTATTTACACATACAGTAGAATCGACTTACAGTGAGGTGTCTCCTAATATCGTGTCAGACCTCTTACTGCCCATGCAGCAACTTGTCGTGGCAAGGACTTGACAAGTCATCAGAAGTCCCCTTCAGAAATACTGAGCTAAGCTGCTTCTACACTGTCCAAATTGCAAAAGTGTTGCCAGAGTAAGATTTCATGCACGATCTGACTTCTCGATTACGTCTCATAAATGTTCGACGATATTCACGTCAGGCTATCGGGGTGGCCGAATCATTAGCTAGAACTGTCCAGAATGTTTTTCAAATCAGTTGCGACCAATTGTGGGCCAACAATATGGTGTATTGTCATCCATAAAAATCCCATCATTGTAGGAGAACATGAAGTCAAAAAAAAAAAAAAAAAAAGGTTCAAATGGCTCTGAGCACTACGGGACTTAACATCTATGGTCATCAGTCCCGTAGAACTTAGAACTACTTAAACCTAACTAACCTAAGGACATCACATACATCCATGCCCGAGGCAGGATTCGAACCTGTGACCGTAGCAGCCGTGCGGTTCCGGACTGAGCGCCTAGAACCGCGAGACCACCATGGCCGGCAACATGAAATCCGAGTAGCCAAATATCTTGATTTCCAGTCAATGATTGGTTCAGTTTGGCCAAAGGACAGCCCTCACTGTTGCAGACATCATGAGTTTGCACGGTGACTTGTCGACAACCTGAGCCCACAGCTTCGTGGGGTCTATGCCAAAATCTAACCCTTCCGTGAGCTCTTATTAACATAAATCGGAATTCATCTGACCGGGCCACAGTTTTCCAGTCACCTTGGGTCTGGTTATGAGTCGAGGAGAGGCATTTCGGGGAATGTCATGCTGTTAAAAGCACTTGTGTCAATTGTATGCTGCGACAGTCCATAAGCACCAAATCTTGCCGCGCTGCCCTGATGGATACATTAGTCGTACATCCCACATTGATTTCTGTGGTTATTTGAAGCAGTGTCACTTGTTTGTTAATACTGACAACTCTAGGCAAATGTCCTGCTCTTGATCGTTAAGTGAAGGTCGACAGCAACTGCAATGTGTCTGGTGAGTTAATGCCTGGAGCTTGGTATTCGCAGCACACTCTTGACACCACGGATCTCAGAATATTGAATTTCCTAATAATTTCTGGAATGGTATATTCCCATACATATAGCTCCCACTCTCATTCCGCATTCAAAGTCTGTTAATTCCCATTGTGCAGCCATAATCTTGTCGGACACATTTTAAAGTGAATCATCTGAGTAAAATTTCCAGCTACATCAAAGCACTGTCCTTTTACGCATCGTGTATACAACACTATCGCCATCTGCATATGTGCATATCACTATCCCGAGACTTGTCATCTAAGTGTATTTCATCAAACTATAAATTACAAGCTACTGGTGTATATTCTGTGGCCAGTCACAGGCTGTGTAAATCACAATATCCTCTTTAGTGCAGCAAGAAATATGCATCTACATCCATACTCCACAATCCACTGGGGACAACCGACTACGTCGTAGTCTGTGTGGCACAGTGGATGCCTGCCACTTGAGTTACGACAGGTAGCTGGCTTCAATGATAAGGTTACTAACCTCAAAATTGGGGTGGAAGCTGAACTAGCATTGCGCAGCACCATTTTGAAGAACTGATTGTAGTCCCCTGATTTGGAGGCAAAAGGAGAGCTCAAACAAGACATTCAGATGATTCTCTTATGATAGAGGTAAGGATATCTCGACTTCTGCTATAGAGTGGAGGATTGTAAGTCTCCTCTTAATACAAGGGGCACTCAATAAGTAAGGCAATGCATTTTTTCCTGAAAGAAGGTCAGTTTTATTCAGGGTTCTACTGTATTATTCCCCCTTATTTTGGCTACAATACCACATTTTTCAACATAATCTCTGTTCAGTGGCATGTGCCAGCTTGCTAGGTGGACCTGTATGCCTGCAGAGTACCACTCTACTGGTTGACATCGAAACCAACATCTTGCTGCATGAGTAACCTCCCCATCATCCACGTAGTGCTTGCTGCAGAGTGCAAATGTGCCAAACAAATTGAAACACCCCCATTTTGTCCTTTATTGGGTTTTTGTGTAATTTACTGAAGCCGCCAAACAGTTAATTATTATAATTATATGACCGTGTGCTTAATGGATGAAGGCTATCGGTTTTCCTGCTGTGGTTTTGGAGGTATTTCAACCTAGTGCAACTGTTCTGAGACTGAATAGGGAAATGATTGAAAGTTCGTCTATTATAAGGACCACAAAGGTTGCAGTGTACAAACTGATATATATTTTCTACTAACACACAAATTCTGAGGCAGTTGCTACCTTCGCCTTACACGCCTAATTACAGATATATCTTTTAAGTAGTTCGTCACATGCAATGCTGATGTTTAACATTCACAACAGTCCTCACTGCAATCCACTGTTGTTGCTGGCCAATGTGGTTGATGCGAATCACATAATTCGGCACTTGTCACTTTTGGTTTCATATCACTCGCGAATCGGTATCGATGAGGGTCCACCCCTCAACGACCAGGGGGACGCGCTCATTTGTCATACTCCAGTGAATTTACCGTTTACTGCTCACTCAACCACCATTCTTGCCCATCTCCCCAGTACCATTTCTCACCCGAGACTTCTCTCACTGCCTCCTGCAGCACTCGACAATCAACTCCTGTCTGCTACCGACCTGGGTGTCGGACACTATCATCTATGTTTGTGGGCTCATGGACCCCTTAGAAAATGTAACTAGAAAGGTGGAAGATCCAGGCTGGTGGGTGGGTGTGGAAGAACGGTCCAATGAAATTTCGTGAGCTCCTCTCAGGTGCAAAGGCTTGTGTATGGTCTATTGTCAAGAGAAGCTGAAGTTTGACTGCATTTCTGTGGTGACGAACATGCTATCTGTATCGTGGAGGCACACAAGCCTTCCCACCAACGACAAGGTCCATGGTTCATCGGGATCTAAGATGACACTTAAATTGCTGTGATTTAAATGATGAGCAGTAACATTTGTAGTCTTCCTTGTCTTGCATATTGGACTCGCATTCGGCAGGATGTTGGTTCAAACCTGCATCCACCCATCCTCTTAATGTGCAAGCAACTCTGCACAGATGGGACTTTGTTGCTATTTACATTTTGAAGGCTACACATAGCACCACTACCGACTGAAACTTCATGAAACTATAGGGGCTGAAGTGGGAATATTCCACGAGTCCCACAACATATTCTGCATCTTTTCAACTGAAATTGGCAGAGAAAATAAATGAGTTACGTTACTTATCGAACACATCTCATACGTCAAGCGTGCAGTACCTGGACTACCTACAGGGAGGGGCTGCTAGGGCAGAGGATTACATCTGAGATGTTTAGCACACAGAAATTTTTTCGAGAGTTCGATGAATTTTGTACTAAACTCAGAGGGGAGAGAATGTCAGCTCTATTAGGCACAGAGTGAATGTTCAATCATAGCTGATAACAGAAATAAAATGTCAGTTTATTATTAGTTAACTGCAGGAGCATCCATGAAAAATACGCCTTGTTCTACCCATCGCTTACACACTGAGGTGACAAAAGTCATGTGATAACCATTAATATCATGCCAGACCACCTTTTGCTTGGCGTAGTTCAGCAACTCGACCTGGCACGGCTTAAACAAGTAATTGGAAGTCCCCCGCAGAAACCCTGAACCGTGCTGCCTCTATACTGTACATAATCACGTAAGTGTTGCCGGAGTAGGATCTGGTGCACATTCTGACCTCTCAACTATGCCACAGAAATGTTCGATGGGATTCTTGTTGGTAGATTGTGTAATGGATCTGGGAGATGTGGTATTTTCTACCGGATTTGTCGATACCAAATCTAATGAGGGAAGTTGTAAATATTTTCTAATATTTTTGTCAGAATATTTTTTGTGAACTGTAATTTGCCTTATTTTATGCTAATTTGCTTATATGTTCGAGAGTGACAGCATATTGATTAATATTAGTAGATGTGATGAATAATATCAAAGAGGCTGGTTATAAGTGGAAGCTTGTGTGTTGTGTGAAACATCTTCGACGCTGGAGTCGTCTTTGACCACAGTCAGTCGGAAGTGAATGCTCGGTATGTGACGGTGGAACAATGTACAGGTCCCCGTTATAATAATTTGCAAGTGACTGGCAAAAATGAGTTATTCTACTACCTTTTTATGTAAACATCAAGAAGGAAGCACATGCAGAAAAATGGTATTTGAAGCAGCAAAAATGAGGCAAACACATTGAACCAGGACATTTCTGCAGTCAACGAAACAGCATTATGGAATCATACGACTGATGCCAACACTAAAAAGTCAAACATCACCTTATAAACATCCACAGAAAAGTGAGTAGTGTCACGAAATATGCTAAAATAGTGAGCATATTTCAATTGGGATGACCAAATCTCAGGCTTGAACTGCCCACAATGTTTTTCAAACCAATCGAGAACAACTGTGGGCTGGCGACCTGGCACATTGTCATCTATAAGAATTCCACCGTCGTTTTGGGACCTGAAGTCCACAAATGGCTGAAAATCATCTCCAAGTAGCCGAACGTAACCATTTCCAGTCAATGATCGGTTCACTCTGAGCAGAGGACAGCCCCTGCCATTATGAAGCCACAACCAGCTTACACAGTGCCTTGTTGACAACATAGCTCCACAGTTTCATGGGGTCTATGCCACACTTGAACCCTACCATCAGCTCTTAGGAACTGAAATCTGAACTTATCCGACCAGGCATCGGTTTACCAATCATCTCAGGTCACGTGACGAGGAGAGTTGCTACAGACGTTGTCGTGCCAATAGCAAAGGCAATTACGTCGGTCGTCTGCTGCCGTAGCCCATTAATGCCAAATGTCCTAATGGATATGCTCGTTGTATGTCCCGTATTGATTACTGTGATTATTTTATGCAGTTTGCTTGCCTGTCAGCACTGACGACTCTACGCAAACATTGTTGCTCTCGGTCGTTAAGTGAAGGCTGTTGGCCACTGCATTGCCCGTGGTGAGAGGTGATGCCTGAAACTTGGTATTCTCGACACACAACTGACACTGCAGATCTCAGACTATTGAATTATGTAGCAATTTCCAAAATGGAATGTTGCATACATTCAAAGTCTGTTAATTCCCACCATGTGGCCTTAAATCACATCAGAAACTGTTTTACATGTATTTCCTGAGTACAAACTACAGCTCTGCCAATGTGCTGAGCTGTTATACCCCAAGTACATGATACTACTGCCATATATACACATGCATATCACTATCCCGTGAGTTTTGGCAACTCATTGTATGATGGGTTGCACTGCACTGGGGTCACTTTCAGTGATGTGTCAGAATCCTTATGGAGGAGTGGCAGCCGATTCTTATTCTCAAGAGCGAAAACCAGAGAAGATAGTGAAGTTAGCCGTTTCAGTCTGTATTGAAGTCGATGTTTTAACCGAGTCCAGAGGTGTTCCATTGGGTTCAGGTTAGGACTCTGTGCAAGACAGTCCATCTCTGCATCTACATTTCAGGAATGTTATTGTCCACAAACCGTTTCCTCACAGACGCTGACGGGTAGATTGTCACACTGACAAACCGTTCCTCTACTGTCCTCAGTATGAAATGCTGTAAAATGTGTTCATGTCCTTCTGCATCAAGCACTTTCTTAGGCATAATTGGGGAGGGGGAGGGGGGGGGGGAGACACAATAATTGTGAAGAATCTACCCATATCATCATACCAGCTCCTCCATACTTTACTGTTGGCACTACACATCATGGCAGACTACAGGCATTCACCAAGCCCAAACCCTTTCACCAGACTGTCATTGGGCACAGTTTGATTGACCACTCTAAACCACTCTTTTCTAGCCATTAACTGTCCAGTCACGTCACTCTTTACACCACCTCAAGCGTGACTTAACACTGACTGCAGAAATGCATAGCTTATGAAATGCTATTCCATCACTGTACACCATTTACACACATCAAAAAAAGTTTAGCATTATCCCAATTCCCAGAACTCCTGAAGACAGACATTGACTGTGGATTTGTATCACAGACACAGTCCCTCTGACTGTTCAGGATTTCACTAAAACCACAAAAGAGATGTAAACAACCATGCACAAGCAGTGCCCATTAGACAAGGGGGGGGGGGGGGGGGGGGGAAGTCTGTCAGCCGATCAATTCCAGTCATTCCACCAGGAAGGAGGTACACAGCTCATGTTGTCTGTAGTTCAACAATGCCTAGACAGTCAATACCACAGTTCGATCACGTCCGTATTGTTAATCTGTGCCAGGAAGGGCTCTCAACAAGGGAAGTGTCCAGGCATCTGGGAAGTGAACTGAAGTGTTGTTGTTCTGACATGGAGGAGATAAAGAGAGACAGGGCCTGTCGATGACATGTCTCGCTCAGGCCACCCATGGGCTACTGCTGCAGTGGACGACAGCTACCTACGGCTTATGGCTCGGAGGAACACTAAGAGCAATGCCACTGTGTTGAATAATGCTTTTCATGCAGCCACAGGACATCTTGTTATGACTCAAACTGTGCTCAATAGGCTGCATGATGCGCAACTTCAGTCCCGACATCCGTGGTGAGGTCCATCTTTGCAACCACAACACCATGCAGCGCAGTACAAATGGGCCCAACAACATGCCAAATGGACCACTCAGGACTGGCATCACATTCTCTTCTCTGATGAGTGTCACATATGCCTTCAACCACACAATAGTCGGAGACATGTTTGGAGGCAACCTGGTCAGGCTGAATGCCTCAGACACACTGTCCATTGAGTGCGTCAAGGTGGAGGTTCTCTGCTGTTTTGGGGTGGCATTATGTGGGGCCGATGTACACCACTGGTGGTCAAGGAAGTCACCATAATGGCTGTAAGATATGTGAATGCCATCCTCCGACCGATAGTGCAACCACATCAGCAGCATAATCGCGAGGCATTTGTCTTCGTGGATGATAGTTCACACTCTTATCATGCACATCTTGTGAATGACTTCCTTCAGGATAACGACATGGCTCGACTAGAGTGGCCAGCATGTTCTCCAGGCATGAACCCTATTAACATGCCTGGGATATATTGAAAATGGCCGTTTAAAGATGACGTGACCCATCAACCACTCTGAGGGATCTACATCGAATCGCTGTTGAGGAGTGGGGCAATCTGGACTGACAGCACCTTGATGAAGTTGTGGATAGTATGCCACAATGAATACAGGCTTGCATCAATGCAAGAGGACGTGCTACTGGGTATTAGAGGTACTGGTGTGTACAGCAATCTGGACCACCAGCTCTGAAGGTCTCACTGTATAGTGTTACAACAGGAAATGTGTGGCATTCATGAGCAGTGAAAAGGGTGGAAATTATCCAGAGTGAAATTTTCACTGTGGAGTGGAGTGTGTGCTGTTATAAAACTTCCTGGCAGATTAAAACTGTGTGCCAGACCGAGACTCGAACTCGGGGCCTTTGCCTTTTGCGGGCAAGTGCTGTACCAACTGAGCTACTCAAGCACAATTCATGACTCACTCTCACAGCTTTAATTCTGTCAGTACCTTGCCTCCTACCTTCCAAACTTCACAGAAGCTTGCCTGCGGACATTAGAAAACTAGCACTCCTGGAAAAAAGGATGTTGCAGAGACATGGTTTTACCACAGCCTGGGGGATGTTTCCAGAATGAAATTTTCACTCTGCAACAGAGTGTGGGCTGATATGAAACTTCCTGGCAGATTAAAACTGTGTGCCGTAGCGAGACTCGAACTCGGGACCTTTTCCTTTCGTGGGCAAGTGCTGTATCATATGAGCTACCCAAGTACGACTACTGACCTGTCCTCACATATTCACTTCTGTCAATACGTTGCATCCTACCTTCCAAACTTGACAGAACCTCTCCTGCGAAACTGGCAGAACTGAATCTGCAGAGTGAAAATTTCATTCAAGTTGCCAATCTCTGCACAATTTTGAAATCTTATCAAGATCTGATTGAATATTCATGCAGCTTCTTTGAGATAATATTTTGTTATAGATCAATGCATCATATGTAAAAAGTCTGAGCTTACTGTTAATATTGTTTGCACAGTCATTAATATAGTACATGAACATAAGTGTCCCAACGCATTTCCATGGGGCACTCCAGAACTTACTTCTACATCTGATGACTCTGCAAGCAAGATAACACGCTGTGCTCTCGCTTCCAAAAAGTCCTCAGTCCAGTCACAAATTTCACTCAATACCCAAAATGATTGTACTTTTGACATTAATCATATGTGTGGTACTGAGTCAAAAACTTTTCAGAACTCAAGAAATACTGCATCTATGTGACTGCCTTGATCCAAAGCTTTCAGTATGTCATGTGAGAAAAGTGCAAATTGGGTTTCACATGATTGGTGTTTTTCAAATCCGTGCTGGTTGGCATGGAGGAGGTCATTCTATTCGAGATACCTCATTATGTTTGAGATCAGAATGTTTTAAGAGTCTACGACAAGTCGATGTCAAAGATATTGGGTTGTAGTTTTATGGTTCAGTTCTATTATCGTTTGTGTGGACAGGTGTGACCTGGACTTTCTTCCAACTACTCCACATGGTTTTCTGTTTGAGAGTCTATGATAAATTGTAGTTAGAAGAGATTAGTGCATCACTTCACTTTCAACACCACACACACCAGAAGTGCTTCAAACCACTGCCAACAGTCAACTGCTTCCTGGAAAGACTTGTAACTTTACGTGGCATTGGCATCTAGAAACACGTCTACCAATGTTAAGGAAGGGGGGGGGGAAAGATTTTTTTTTTTTGGGGGGGGGGGGGGGGGTAATCAAGTGAGTGGTGCTGTGATCTGTGGGTGAGAAGTTTTAATACAGCCTTCATAGCTCCTGGTACAGATGTATTGGTGGTTTGCTTTTTCGAGTAATAGATAAGAAGAGTGGCAAAAATACAATATTATGTAAACTGAAGGTGGAGAGGGGAGAAAGGAAAGAAACTATTGATATCAGCTTCATCTGGACTTCATGAAGAACCAGCAGGGATGAGTGAAAATGAGTGCTGGACCAGGACTCAAAAACTACATCTGCTGCTTATTAGGCAGTTACATTTACTGCAGTTGTATTCAGACAAAGCGTTTACAGCAAATGTGCGGACTATCGGAGCACGGTCTCTGGTTGACTCACATTCTCACCTGGCACCATCTATGCACAGTCCCCATTGAAGCATCCCCAACTCTCTTGTGGTTCCCTTTTTTGGGTACTCCATGTCCACGTCTGCTCGTAGATACGTATCGTTGGTAGGTTTTCCGGCTTTACTTCCCGACGTGACAGCGACAACTCTCCAATTAGGTGCGGGCCTTGTGTTTTGTTCTTACTGCGAGTCTTGTAAATATCGCTTTTATTTGCCTGGCTAAAACTCTCCCCTTTTATGATTAAGACAGTCTGCACCACCTTTTGGAGGGAGTTGGGACGTCAAAGAGTCACGAAAGTTCATATTAAGCAGTCCATAAAACACGTAAACTGATTAGTACTACATAAATGAAATAAGTACAACACTCTTATATTTCACTTTCACTCTATATTCAAGGATTAAGATGGTGATGGATGATGGTCTATTTAAGAGGTTCCTAGCCTGGAGGAATCTAAATAGTCCGCAAATGCCGATATGCACGCGCTCTACGTACAGATTCACAATGGCACACGACACTTTCAAAAGTCCATACGTTAATATCTGAATACCGGTACCACCGAATTCACTTGTATCAGCAGATAATTTGAGTTTCTGTCATCTGTATGTCCGTAAAGTTCCATTCTAGCACTAAAGTCCTAAAATCTCCTTAATACTACTTTGTTACCAACAGTCAGAGATCGTACACTACATCACTTTTAATCTCCGTAATATTCTAACAGTTTTTCGTGAATCTTAGCACGATAAAGTCCAATCTAATTATTATCTCATTAACTGACACACGTTCCCCACCCTTCAACGAAAGAATTGAGGAAAAAAGGCGGCAATAATGACGATCGGGACTTTTTATAGGTTTTTCATCACAAGAGTTTAATGCCACTGCCTTCTCCACGACGGAGCTTCCGTGGCTTTGCTGTACTTAGACGTTAAACTACTTGCTGATATACTAGAATTTTGATCTGCAATTACCGAACTCTGATTCTACACTATTTTCGCCTCTAAAAATTCTATTCTTAATTTTAAATTATTCTTTCTAAAGCTTTTATCACTGTAAACTCAACTGAGGTGTTACACCGTCCATATCCTCCAAGCTCACTAATTTTAGATTCGCACCGTAGGTCGACCGAAATTTGCATCTGCACTGGGGATAACAGATTTACTGTCCATCGAGGCAGATTAATGATAAGAATGAGTGGTGTCTGTTCTTTCAGACACATAATAAATGAAATACGCTCCAATCGTCACCGTAGCAGGACTCACCTTCTCTCGACCGTAGTCCACTTGACACACAAGCGCCTGAGTGCGCGCCCCTCTGTGCTGACGAAATACTCTGCCTCCTGCAGCCGGTAGTGCAGCCAGCCCAGGTCAAGGTCGCACAGGTGCGGACACCTGTCGGCGAGGCCTCTCAGTGGGATCCGGCAGCCTACATTGTGGTAAGGCTTCAACTGCAGTGCGCGGAGCTGAGCCAGTTCCGCCACCGCGTCCACAAACCTCGCGTCGGCCAGCAGCCCCCTCTCCGAGATCTTCAGTGTGCGGATCTTTTTGCATCCGTCAAATAGATTCTTCACTTTCTGCAACGAGATTACACAGAAGTCGGTCAGAAATCTGAATACTCAATTAAGCAGAGAAACAGAACAGGCAAGGGAAACATGGATAAAAGAGAGCTGCACTGAGAGAGAGACATAAAGAAATAGAGAAACTAAAAATGGAAGGAAAATATGAATTAATGTATAAGATTAGCTGCTGACCCAGTCTTTGAAGCTAAGAACAGCAGGACAAGTTTGGGAATAGAAAGAAGTGGTAGTACTGTGGCTCATAAAGCAGAGGAAGTGTTGGGAATTTGGCAAGAATATGCAGAGTGCCTATATAAGGCTGATCAAAAATGAAAATACACTGACTTAAAAGAGGAGACAAGAGTTATAGAAGAGGACAAAGGATGCTGCATCTTGGAAGGAGAAGTAAGAAGGGCTTTAAGAGAGATGAAGAATCATAAAGCACGTGGTACTGATGGATTACTACCAGAGTTGTTTAAAAGTCTCAGTAATAGTGGTGTGAAAGAGTTAACATATCTATGTAATAATATATGTAAAAAAATTGAATGGCTGTATGAATTTTTCTCAGCAATAATGATACCAATTGAAAAGAACAGGACTGCCAATAAAAGGGAGAATTTTTGAACTATTAAGCTTCATTTCTCATGCCCCAAAAGTGCTATTAAGGGTGATAAATAGAAGACTGGAAAAAGTGAACTAGAGGGATAGAAACCTGATTAAAAACTTATACCTCCAACAGAAAACATGAGTACAGACAGGGAATGAGATGACAGAGGGAAGCACAATTAGAAGGGGAGTGGGGCAAGGCTGTTCTCTCTCCCCAATATTGTTTAACATATATTGGAGCAGATTACACAAGAATGTTTGAAACAAAATAGAAGAGTACCGGTTGGTGGTAGAAGGACGGTATGTATTCTATTTGCAGATGATGTGGTGTTACTGGCAGAGAGCAAAAGAACTGTGACTGGAATATTAAAAGAATTAAGTAAGGTCTATGAGAATTAGTAACAAAAAGAGAAAATGTGTGGTGATAACTGCAGGAAAAGTAAGAACAACTATAAAGCTGGGGCTGGAAGATATAGAACAAGTTAGTGTTTTCAAATACCTAGCAAGCATTATCACGCATGACATGAGATGTATACAAATTGCCAAGAAAGTATTTAATAAGAGGAGGAGGCTTCTATGTGGGTGCACAGACAGGGATCTGATAGAGAGACTGGTGATGTGCTTCATACGGACTGTGGCACTGTAAGGAGTTGAGACACTGCTGCTGAGGAAAGAGGAAGAAAGCATCTGAGATGTGGACATGGAAGGGATAAAATGAGTAGACAAAGTAAGAAAGGAGGAGAAAAGTGTTTATAGATGAAGGGTATCAGACGGATGCCATGTTCCTTGACTTCCGGAAAGCGTTTGACTCGGTGCCCCACTGCAGACTCCTAACTAAGGTATGAGGATATGGGATTGGTTCCCAAATATGTGAGTGCTCGAAGACTTCTTAAGTAATAGAACCCAATACGTTGTCCTCGAGGGTGAGTGTTCATCGGAGGTGAGGGTATCATCTGGACTGCCCCAGGGAAGAGTGGTAGGTCCGCTGTTGTTTTCTATCTACATAAATGATCTTTTGGATAGGGTGGATAGCAATCTGCGGCTGTTTGCTGATGATGCAGTGGTGTACAGGAAGGTGTCGTCGTTGAGTGACTGTAGGAGGATACAAGATGACTTGGACAGGATTTGTGACTGGTGTAAAGAATGGCAGCTAACTCTAAAAATAGATAAATATAAATTAATGCAGATGAATAGGAAAAAGAATCCCATAATGTTAGAATACTCCATTAGTAGTGTAGCGCTTGACACAGTCACATCCATTAAATATTTGGGCGTAACATTGCAGAGCGATATGAAGTGGGACCAGCATGTAATGGCAGTTGCTGGGAAGGCAGATGGTCATCTTTGGTTCATTGGTAGAATTTTGGGAACATGTGGTTCATCTGTAAAGGAGACCTATTCTTGAATACTGCTCAAGCATTTGGGATCCTTATCAGGTCAGATTAAGGGTGGACATAGAAGCAATTCAGAGGCGGGCTGCTAGATTTGTCACTGGCGGGTTTGATCATCATGCGAGTGTTACGGAAATGCTTCAGGAACTCGAGTGGGAGTCTCTAGAGGAATGGCGGCATTCTTTTTGTGAATTGCTACTGAGAAAATTTAGAGAACCAGCATTTCAGGCTGACTGCAGTAAAATTTTACTGCCGCCAACATAAATTTTGCGGAAACAACATAAAGATAAGATAAGAGAGATTAGGGCTCGTACAGCCACAGGCATGGCCAAACACGATTGTCCCTTTTTGCCACTGTCACGTCATTACATTTACCCATTTTTATAAGGGTCACTCCAAAAGAAATGGACCCTATTTTTGTAAAAATACAGTATTCATTCTGCATGTGTGAAAGTTTTACAGTGTGTAGATACATCCTTCCCACCTGTTTTCAATCTTAGTTCAATCTGTTCCCATGAGTGGCGCTGTCACAGCATGTCTTCAAGATAGCTGCTGCACTTGATGTTCATCAGAAGCAACGTGCTGCCATAGAATTCCAGTGCTGTGAAAACGAGACAGTGGGAAACATCCACAAGAGGTTGAGAAAGGTGTACAGAGATGCTGCTGTAGATCGCAGTACAGTTAGTCGGTCGGCAAGCAAATTACGTGATGAAAGAGGGCACGGCAATATTGAGGATTGTCCTCGTAGCGGCAGGCCTCGTACTGCACACACTCCAGACAATGTGCAGAGAGTTAACAAATTGGTGACTGGTGACAGACCCATCACAGTAAATGAATTGTGACGCTACATTGGGATAGGGGAATGAAGTGTTTGCAGAATACTGAAAGTGTTGGCATTAAAAAAGGTTTGTGCCAGGTGGGTTCCCAGAATGTTGACAGTGGCTCAGAAAGAAACGAGAAAAATGGTATGCAGCAAACTTTTGGAGCAGTACGAGAATGAAACTTCCTGGCAGATTAAAACTGTGTGCCCGACCGAGACTCAAACTCGGGACCTTTGCACTTCGCGGGCAAGTGCTCTACCATCTGAGCTACTGAAGCACGACTCACGTCCGGTCCTCACAGTTTTACTTCTGCCAGTACCTTGTCTCCTACCTTCCAAACTTTACAGAAGCTCTCCTGCGAGCCAGCAGAGTGAAAATCTCATTCTGGAAAGTATGAGAATGGTGGAGATGAATTTCTTGGAAGAATTGTGACAGGTGATGAAACATGGCTCCATCATTTTTCACCAGAGACGAAGAGGCAATCAATGGAGTGGCATCATGCAAATTCACCCAATAAAAAAAAAAAATTAAAAACCACACCTTCTGCTGGAAAACTTATGGCTATTGTGTTTTTCGATTCCGAAGGACTCTTGCTTGTGGACATAGTGCCAAGTGGAACCCCCATAAATTCTTATGCATATGTGACAACACCGAAGAAACTCCAAGCTCGACTGAGTCGTATTCGACCACATCGGCCAAAGCAGGATGTTTTGCTGTTGCATGACAATGCACGACCACATGTCAGTCAAAAAACCATGGAAGTGTTCACAAAACTCAGATGGACAACACTGAAACACCTGCCTTACAGTCCTGACCTGTCTCCATGTAACTATCATCTCTTTGGGAAACTGAAAGACTCTCTTCGTGGAACCAAGATTTGAAGATGATGACTCCCTTGTGCATGCTGCCAAACAGTGGCTCCAACAGGTTGGTCCGCAATTTTACCATGCGGGTATACAGGCGCTGATTCCAAGGTGGCGTAAGGCAGTTGAGAGAGATGGAAATTATGTGGAGAAATGAAAATATTGTTCCTAAAGGATGTATCTACACACTGTAAAACTTTCAAACATGTAGAATAAAAGATGGATTGAAAAAAAAATATAGTGTGGATTTCTTTTGGAGTGATCCCCGTACGTACAATTTTCACTCAAAATATTAATGTCTCACTGATGACTAATGCCTTATGAGCACCTAGAGACAAGCATGTACAGTTGAGCATGTAACCTGATTGCTGTACGACCTGTAAAGCATTAATGATGCATCTGTGTGCACACACCAGGGTGACAAATTTTTTATCTGGTGAGCTTACCGTTTAGTGTACTTAATTTAAAAGCACCTATTGTAATGATACCTCAGTCCACTACTGGCTTGCTGTATGAGGGGAGACCTAAAAGAAAATAGATTGTTGTCATAAAAAATTTATTGATGAGCCTTTTTACAAAATTACTTCAATCATCTTCAAAATACTCTCCATTACATGCGATGCACTTGTCAAGTCTCTTTTCCCACTGTTGGAAACTTGTTTGGAACTCTTCAAGTTTGATAATGTCCAGTGCCCTTTGCGAAGGTGTTTTTATCATCTCCACATCGTCATAATGCCCCCTTTCCACATTTTTTTCATTCGTGGAAATAGGAAAAAGTCGCACAGGGGTAGGACCGGTGAATACGGAGCGTGGGGAACGACAGACCACCTCTGAGATGCCAAATAGTGGGTCACTCGTAAGGCCGTGTGTGCTGGAGCGTTGTCGTGATGCAGAAACCAGTCACATGATCGCCAAAGTTCCAGGCGTTTCCTCCTCACATTCTCTCGCAGACGCCTTAAAACATCCAAGTAAAAGTGCTGGTTGACAGTCTGGTCAGGCGGTACGAATTCCCGATGCACAATTCCACGAACATCAAAAAAGACAATGATCATCGCCTTCACATTTGACCTCACTTGCCTAGCTTTTTTTGGTCTGTGAGAGTTGGCTCATAACCGTAACAGCAACTCTCATCCCCTGTAATGACTTTGTTCAAGAAGTTTGGATCACGTGCAATCTTTGTTTTCAAGTTCTGACACACATTCATGCTGATGGTTTTTTGCTCCTTCGTGAGAAGGCGCGAAACAAAATTTAGCACCAACACGTCTCATCTGCAAATCCTCACTCAAAATCTGTTGGCACGAGCCCCAACTGATTCCCGTCTCTGCTGAAATTTGGTCGATCATTTGGCGATGATCGTCGTCGATCTTTTGGCGGACCTTTTCAATGTTCTCTTCATTTCGTGATGTTCAAGGGCGTCCAGAATGTGCTCGGTCTTCAACACACATCTCACCATGTTTATAGCACCCAAACCACTCAAAAACCTGTGTGCGGCTCATAGTGTCCCCCTGGGAAGCTTCCTGAAGCATTTGGTACGTCTCCATTGCAGTTTTTTTAAGCAGGAAACAAAATTTCACACTAACTCTTTATTCTTTTAAAGTTGCCATAATGACATTGCAGAGGTAACCCACCAACAGTCAGAGAAACACAATACCACACTAGCACATTCAGCTCTACACTGCCGCTGTCTGCACAGCTATTTCATGAAGGTCTCTACTAACACCATATAGTGTGAGAAATCTGCACTATGTCTACAAGTGGCAGCACCCTCAGAGTCCAGTTTCTTTTGGGTCCCCCATCGTACTATCACAGCTTTTCCAGAGACCTGATGTCTGTCAGTTTCAGGGTTCCTGTAGGACCTCCACAGCTATCATAGTCGTCTCTGGGCACAGGTAGTCCCCAATTTTGTGATGTTGGCTGTCTCCCAAGAAGTGTACGAGTGGCAGTACCCTCGGAGTCTGGTTTCTTTTGGGTCCCCCATCGTACTACCACAGCTTTTCCAGAGACCCGATGTCTGTCAGTTTTCAGGGTTCCTGTAGGACCTCCACAGCTATCAAAGTCGTCTCTGGGCACAGGTAGTCCCCAATTTTGTGATGTTGGCTGTCTCCCAAGAAGTGTACGAGTGGCAGCACCCTCGGAGTCTGGTTTCTTTTGGGTCCCCCATCGTACTACCACAGCTTTTCCAGAGACCCGATGTCTGTCAGTTTTCAGGGTTCCTGTAGGACCTCCACAGCTATCAAAGTCGTCTCTGGGCACAGGTAGTCCCCAATTTTGTGATGTTGGCTGTCTCCCAAGAAGTGTACGAGTGGCAGCACTCTCGGAGTCCGGTTTCTTTTGGGTCCCCCATCGTACTATCACAGCTTTTCCAGAGACCCGATGTCTGTCAGTTTTCAGGGTTCCTGTAGGACCTCCACAGCTATCAAAGTTGTCTCTGGGCACAGGTAGTCCCCAATTTTGTGATGTTGGCTGTCTCCCAAAAAGTGTACGAGGGGCCGAGTTGTGGGAGGAACCATTACAGTGGACTGTTCCACCATTGTCCAAAGTACGAGAGCACCCTCACCGGCCCCTCGACACATTCACAGGCTGTGTAGGCTACCGGCCGGACAGTCGCATCACAAATGTTGTGCGCACATGTGATCTGCTTGACTACCCCCGCCCACATGCATTCTGCAAGTGGAGTAGGACCACACGCGTTAAGCCTCAGCTGCAGGACTGACTGCATGTCAGCTATTTGCGCATTCCGCCCACTTGTGTAGCCAGCCGCTCATGGCTGAGCACATCAGCTCAGACAGTTTGCATTACAGGTTATGATGGGAATTGAGGCTTATATCTTACAGGCATGTTAAGCAATTGGAGGAGAAGGAGGTACCTAGACCCATATCAAGACGAAGGTTTATCACTTAAACTTTCGCCCACATATTTTTCTGTTCGAAATATTGTGCCAATTATGGAACTCAAACAGCCGTCCGAAATGGGTCTCTAAATCTGTTTGGTCTAATTTATCTGCAAATCTTTCTGCTGCAGCATGCAGACCACCTCACCTTACACAGAGTGCTATGTTTTTGTATCACATGTATACAGGATAATCAATTGGGGGAGGGGGCGGGCAGGTTTGGTCTAATTGTCCAATTCATTTTCACCTTGTTTTAGTTCAAAGTCCAAAGTTTTATTGTAGTTGTCCTTAATGTCATACAAAGTCAACTTAGCCAAACTCTCTCATGACATGCTGCGCAGAAGCTCAAGCTAGTTTTCCATAGAGTTCTCTTTTTATTTTTCTAAACTTAGCGATTTATATTTGCACTTAACAGTCATACATTAATACATTTTTAAGAGATCCTAAAGCTGTAATTCAATGCATCTCATTGTATGTGCTTCGGCAGGCAAACTGCTCAGGTCTCGACTTAGTTGTATGCTCGTGGTGAACAATGATACATATATTGCTCATTATCAGCCGTGGGTGAAGTGCGTGGGAAGAAAGTGAATGCTTTCAACATTTTACAGCACATAAGCTTGGAACAAATGATTTCCCATTTTTTAAGGTGACATTCCACAATGCACTTGCAGGTTAATTTAATATAAATTACAGAAAAGGTATTGTACATGTAGAACGGGAAATGCATGCAAGTCAAGTGCTTATCAGGTGTAAATGCCTTACCATACTGAAACAAGAATTTTTTTGCTATGTTGGCCAATCAGATTTAAGCAGGTAGCTGTTTTCATCCCCATCTCTCCCAATACTTAGCATATGTACAGTTTCACTGCGTGTTATTGTTTTAGTTTTGTGTCTCTTATAACAGTGTCATTGTTAGTGAATCTCAGTGATCGGCGGAATTTACTTTCACTTCTTTTCCCGACAATATGGAGGATAACAGTTCATCACTGGCCATCAAAAATGTTGTCACACCTACGTCAACAAAGCATACTAAAAAACGTAATAGGAAAGTTTAAAAATGGAAAAAAGATGCTCAGGGAAGCAAAAGTGGGTGCTAAACTAAAAAAAACTTGCTCCAGTTCAAGTGTCCAGTGAAGTATTATCTCAAACACAAAAAACACTTTATTTATAAGAGCATTAATTTTAAAACAGAATGAAAAAGATTAGAAGTTAACATTCTGTCTGCAAAAGAAGTAAGCTGTCAGCTGACATGAAGAAAGAAGCTGAGATTACCACAAATTCATAAGCAAAAATATATTTATTGGTCACAGCCTCAACAAATTTTATGATCATCAAGATTTGGGCATTGTGGAATTCCTATCAGTACTACTGTATACAACTTTCAATAATAATTGGGCATAAAGAGTTGTAACTTGTAATGTACATCTGCATCTATGGATACTCTGAAAATCACACTTAAGTGCCTGACAGAGGGTTCATCAAACCACCTTCATAATAATTCTCTATTACTCCAATCTCAAACAGCATGCAGGAAAAATGAACACCTACATCTTTCCGTGTGAACTCCGATTTCACTTATTTCATTATGATGATTGTTTCTCCCTATGTAAGTCAGCATAAAAAAAAGTATTTTCATATTCGGAGGAGAAAGTTGGTGATTGAAAATTCCACCACAACAAGACATGCCTTTGTTTTAACTATCCCCATCCCAAATCCATTATAACATCTGTGACATTGCCTCCCCTATTTTGTGACAAAAAAAAAAAAAAAATGCTGCCCTTGTTTGTACTCTCTTGATGTACTCCATTAATCCCATCTGGTAAGGATCCCAGACTGTGCAACAGTATTCCAAAAGGGCACAGACAAGCGTGGTGTAGATCTGTTATATTTTCTAAGTGTTCTGCCTACCCTCACAACATTTTCTTTGTGTTCTTACCAATTTAAGTTGTCCATAATTGCAATTCTAAGGCATTTATTTGAATGTGCGGGCTTTAGATTTGAGTGATTTAGCAAGTAACTGAAGTTTAATGGATTCCTTTTTGCGCACATGTGGACGACCTCACACTTTTCATTATTTAGGCTCAATTGTCAATTTTTTGCACCACGCAGACATATTTTCTAAATCATTTTGCAATTTGTTTTCATCTTCTGATGACTTTGCTAGATGATAAAGGACATCATCATCTGCAAATGCCGATTGGGGTAGCGTAGTTTTAAGCACTCTGGACTCACATTTAGGAGAACGATGGTTCAGCCCTGCATCCGGCCATCCTGATTTATGCTTTCCGTGATTTCCCTAAATTGTTTACGGCAAATGCTGGGATGGTTCCTTCAATGGGGCACGCTCGCTTTCCTTCTCCATCCTTCCCATATCCGAGCTTGTGCTCCATCTCTAATGACCTCGTTGTCAATGGGATGTTACACACTAATCTCCTCCTCCGTCTGCTGCTCAGATTGCCCCCTAAATCATTTATATAGATAAGGAACAACAGAGGGTCTACAGCACTACCTTGGGGACTTTTGTTTTCAGGGTTGCCATAAGTTTCCCCAAGTGAAATTCCCTGATACTTCCCTAATTTCCAGACTTGTTTTAGCATTTTTCCCTGCAAAATTTTGATATCTCAAGGGTTACTTAAGACGTAAGTTAACAACCTGCATTTGCAACTATGGTACAAGAAACAATAGTGCAAACAAGATGGCATTTCCAATGTGAGCATCAATGTGTTTTGTAATGAACTGTTTTTAGGTGGAGAAAGCAAGCCAACTAGTACATGTATTTCATTAAGACCACTGATGTTATTTTATTTCAACAAAACGAAACACATTTGGTGACAAAAACACACATTTTCTTGGAGTCACAAGACAGACTTAAAAATACATTCACTGATTTCAGAAATAACTTCAGAAAAAAGTAGGCCTCTTGAAAGAGATGTATAAGGCAAGGAAAAATTGTTTGAACCAACACTGTAGGTAATCGCCAATAAAATGTTGATTCTATTATGTTCACTATTGTCAGTTATTACCTATCATGCTCTTTTTCTTTCAAGAAATATATGAGTACATAGCGTACAAACTGCCAGTGACTGACTCAAGTTTCTTCTCCTTATTGTCCATACTTTCTAACACATAAACTACTTCTGAAGTGGCAAAATGCACTAGAACAAATAAAATGTGTATAAAATACTACACTGTACAATGTACTTGTGGTGAGAGAGTTGCACCTCTGGCATGGTGAGGTGCCCCGTAGTCCTGGGTCCATGGATAAACCATGAAAATCCACTGAATTACACCACAAACAAACATACCTGACCTGTGGGCAGGTCGGTGAGACTAGATCTGACAAGCAGGGTCTGCAGATTAGTCTAAACCGAATGGCTTCAGATCAGCCGGCCCGATCCATTACAGATACCCACAGAAACGGCCTCCAGTTTTAGCCCGTCGCAGAAATCCACTCATGTGGCCAGCTATTAATGAGCCACAGACAGTATGTTGATAAAATGAGATCAACGTGATCAATCAATGAAACAGATAACTTGTTCAAATACTCTGAGAATCAATAATAATGAGAATTGGTAGCGACTCATCATAAAGGTGATTGCTGAGCTGCAGACAGGCATGCAGAAAAGACAATCACATTGTCACAACTAACTAGCTTTTATCAGAAAATAACAGCACACACACAATCGCTCAAATACAACTCACGCACACATGACCGCCATCTCTGGCTGCTGCGTCTACAGTCTCTGACAATCAGATCCAAACAAACCACTCCTCACGCCTCCCTGCCTCTCGCCAACAGCTTCTAGGCTAGTGGCAAGTAGTGGTGGTAGCACTGACTGAAAGTTGAGGGGAGGGGGAGGAATCGGAGACGCAGTAGGAATGAGTTAGCAGGGAAACGGTGCACGTACTCAGCTGCACCCAGCCACCGACGACGCACGACACCTCAGCAAACAAACCATTTCGTCTACTGAGACAAAAATTAGATTTTTCCTGTGTTTTTCAAATTTCCCTGATGTGTTTGAAATTCCCCAATATTCTCTGATTTCCAGAACCTATGGCAACCCTGGTTTTACTTGATGACTTTCCCTCCAAGAGTGAAGACTATCTCTTTCAGAGTAAGAGTAATGATTTTAAATGCTTATGTAAGATGTTTCTCATTGACAACTTTTTAAAAAAATGCACTTTGGATTTAATTTGTAACAAAAAGAAATGTAGCTTTTGCTCATTAGAGCACAGTACATAAAACTAAGTAAATCTGTTGCATTTGTATTTTCACACTTATGACACTGTGTGTAACTATTACGACAACTCATAAAATTAAATCATCACGACAAATTTGTATATCTTACATGTATATTACATCTAAAAACAAAGATGCTGTAACTCACCAAACAAAAGCGTTGGCACGTTGATAGAGACAATAAACACACAAACACACACACAAATTTCAAGCTTTCGCAACCCGAGGTTGCTTTATCAGGAAAGAGGTAAGGAGAGGGAAAGACAAAAGGATATTGGTTTTAAAAGAGGTGTAAGGAATCATTCCAATCCTGGGAACGCAAAGACCTACCTTAGGGGAAAAAAGGGACAGGTATACACTTGCACACACACCCATATCCATCCCCACATATACAGACACAGGCAGACATATGTAAATGCAAAGAGGTTGGGCAGAGATGTCAGTCGAGGCGAAAGTACAGAGGCAAAGATGTTGTAGAAAGACAGGTGAGGTATGAGCGGCGGCAACTTGAAACTAGCGGAGGCTGAGGTCTGGTGGGTAACGGGAAGAGAGAATATATTGAAGGGCAAGTTCCCATCTCCAGAGTTCTGATAGAATGGTGTCAGTGGGAAGTATCCAGGTAACCCGGACAGTGTAACACTGCGCCAAGATGTGCTGGCCGTGCACTGAGTCGTGTTTAGCCACAGGGTGATCCTCATTACCAACAAACACTGTCTGCCTGTGTCCGTTCATGTGAATGGACAGTTTGTTGCTGGTCATTCCCACATAGAAGGCTTCACAGTGTAGGCAAGTCAGTTGGTAAATCATGTGGGTGCTTTCACACGTGGCTCTGCCTTTGATCGTGTACACCTTTCGGGTTACAGACTGGAGTAGGTGGTGGTGGGAGGGTGCACGGAAAGGTTTAACACTGAGGGTGGTTACAATGGTAGGAGCCAGAGGGTAGGGAAGGTGGTTTTGGTATTTCATAGGGATGAACTGAGAGGTTACGAAGGTTAGGTGGACAGCGGAAAGACAATCTTTGTGGAGTGGGGAGGATTTCATGAAGGATGGATCTCAATCCAGGGCAGGATTTGAGGAAATCGTATCCCTGCTGGAGAGCCACATACCTTCAACCCATTACACGCAGTCCCCATTCTTCATGAAAGACACCAAACACTTTCTCGAATGCCTGAAATCCTTACCCAATCTGTTACCCCCGGAAACCATCATTGTAACCATTGATGCCACTTCCATATACACAGATATTCTACATGTCCAGGGCCTCGCTGCAATGGAGCACTTCCTTTCACGCCGATCGCCTTCTACCCTACCTAAAACCTCTTTCCCCATACCTTAGCCAGCTTCATCCTAACCCACAACTTCTTCACTTTTGAAGGCCAGACATACCAACAATTAAAGGGAACAGCCATGGGTACCAGGATGGTCCCCTCGTACGCCAACCTATTTATGGGTCACTTAGAGGAAGCCTTCTTGGTTACCCAAGACTGCCAACCCAAAGTTTGGTACAGATTTATTGATAACATCTTCATGATCTGGACTCACAGTGAAGAAGAACTCCAGAATTCCCTCTCCAAACTCAACTCCTTTGGTTCCATCAGATTCACCTGGTCCTACTCCAAATCCCATGCCACTTTCCTTGATGTTGAGCTCCATCTGTCCAATGGCCAGCTTCACACATCCGTCCACATCAAACCCACCAACGAGCAACAGTACCTCCATTTTGACAGCTGCCACCCATTCCATATCAAACTGTCCCTTCCCTACAGCTTAGGTCTTCGTGGCAAACGAATCTGCTCCAGTCCTGAATCCCAGAACCATTACACCAATAACCTGAAAACAGCTTTCGCATCCCGCAACTACTCTCCCGACCTGGTACAGAAGCAAATAAACAGAGCCACTTCCTCATCCCCTCAAACCCAGAACCTCCCACAGAAGAAGTCCAAAAGTGCCCCACTTGTGACAGAATACTTTCCGGGACTGGATCAGACTCTGAATGTGGCTCTCCAGCAGGGACACGACTTCCTCAAATCCTGCCCTGAAATGAGATCCATCCTTCACAAAATCCTCCCCGCTCCACCAAGAGTGTTTTTCTGCCATCCATCTAACCTTCGTAACCTCTCGGTTCATCCCTATGAAATCCCCAAACCACCTTCGCTACCCTCTGGCTCCTACCCTTCTAACTGCCCCCGGTGTAAAATCTGTCCCATGCACCCTCCCACCACCACCTACTCCAGTCCTGTAACCCAGAAGGTGTACACGATCAAAGGCAGAGCCACGTGTGAAAGCACCCACGTGATTTACCAACTGACCTGCCTACACCGTGAAGCCTTCTATGTGGGAATGACCAGCAACAAACTGTCAATTCGCATGAATGGACACAGCCAGACAGTATTTGTTGGTAATGTGGATCACCCTGTGGCTAAACACACCTCAGTGCACGGCCAGCACATCTTGGCGCAGGGTTACACCGTCCGTGTTATCTGGATACTTCCCACTGACACCATCCTATCAGAACTCTGGAGATGGTAACTTGCCCTACAATATATTCTCTCTTCCCGTTACCCACCAGGCCTCAACCTCCACTATTTTCAAGTTGCTGGCGCTCATACCTCACCTGTCATTCAATAACATCTTTGCCTCTGTACTTCCGCCTCAACTGACATCTCTGCCCAAACTCTTTGCCTTTATATATGTCTGCTTGTGTCTGTATATGTGTGGATGGATATGTGTGTGTATGCACGAGTGTATATCTGTCCCTTTTCTCCCCTAAGGTAAGTCTTTCAGCTCCCGGGATTGGAATGACTCCTTACCCTCTCCCTTAAAAGTATCCTTTCGTCTTTCTCTCTCCTTCCCTCTTTCCTGATGAAGCAACTGTGGGTTGCGAAAGCTTGAAATTTGTGTGTGTTTTTTTTCTCTATCAACGTACCAACGATTTCGTTTGGTAAGTCACAGGAACTTTGTTTTTAAATATATTTTTCCCATTTGGAATGTTTCCCTCTATTATATGTATATCAGTTTGATATAGTTGTATTGCAAGTATTTATGCTTCATTTGTAGAAAACCATCACGCCAACTGTAATTTCCTTTGTAGGATGGTCTGAACAGAGGTGTCCGAAACTAGTCACAATCAGGAAATAAAAAAGATACTTCTTAATGCAACTTATGATGGAGCTACAACCATTTATCTCAATTGTGAAAGAGCTGTGGTCTATTTTTGACCTGCAGCATGCTGGAAGTTCGTAAATTCCACCTGTACCACAGAGGAATTCTCAAATAAAATTAAGTACTCAGTTACAAATCATCGAGTGAACTGCATATGACCATATAAATTCATTTTTTGTTCATAAATGTCTGAATCTGTAGCTCAGTTGGCACCTTCATTACCACACTGTTTGTCAAAAATAAGATCTACACAACCTGTAACAATTACTTTTAGCAATACGGCTCTAATATGGAGAAAATGTGCACATGACACAAACCAAAGAAAAAATACTCACTGTATAATGAAAGGTCTGTCGATAATCTATATCCAGTGTGGTGACCTCGCGGCAGCTTTTAGACAGAACCTCAAAGATAGTGGGTTCAACTTCTCTATCCACAATAACTGTACGCAACTGCGGAGCTGCTCGGAAAGTCGCTATGGCCTCCTCATCGGCTACTGTGTACCTGTGGAGAGAGGTGTATGAATAGTGAGAACAAACCTGTTTACTTCAGAAATTTTGGGGTGAATGATTTTAAATGTGCAGCTGTGGGTTTCCTTTTTATGAATCTTCTCTGTGGCAAACATCCACACATCAGACATTCAAAATACTGAAGTTATTGTGTAGTTAGGATCAATCTATAGTTTCAGTCATGTGCTCCAAATGAGAAGAAAATTAACTATGCACTGCTTGATATTTTATACAGGAGAGAACAGGAGAAATTTTTTCGTCAGATTCAGAGGACACATACCATCTCTACACACCTCAAAAATAAAAAACACCAAGTTGACAACATTAAAAATGCACTGCAAATCCTTGACAAAATCCCAAAATGCCCAGTCATGAATAATCTGGAGGAATTTGAAATATGCATAACACTGAGGATTATTCCCACAATATACTAAATAAACAAGCTGATTCCAAGCACAGGCAGTTAAAAAATGTTAAATAGGGATAGCAGATAACCAAAACCTCAGAGATAACAAACACATCAATAACAGTTCCATAGATACATAACCTGCAACAACACAAATATCTTTAAATAAACAACTAGCTCTCATGTAAGGTACACATGCTATTGTTGTGGGATGATTGGTATGGGTGAAAATGAACAAATTCATACACCATGATTGCAGTGTAGACGCTATTAATGCTGCAAGATGACTGGTTTCAGCAGTCTTATGCTGTCATCATCTGATCAAAGAGAAAAACAGAAATAATAAGGGGGAAGGGGATAGGGAATCTACAATTCAATAATCAAACAGTATGTAATTACTGCAGATTTTTATAAGGAGCATTGTCCCATGGTAATTTTATAAATATTCCTAATTGTTATGTTGGGCACACTGAAAATTCCAGCTTTCTTTCTGGTGCACCACTATTCATTGCTTGTATTCACCATAAATGATCGTTTAGCATATTATGCACATGCCAACCAGAGGCAAGATAGGTGACTTCATAGCAAGTCTGCCGCCTCTATGTAAACAATCCACTCACCATATGGTGCTGTGTGGAAAGCTTGTGAGAATTATGTTCAACACTGGCTTGCATGCATGATAGGACGATTTTAACTGTGTGCATTTTATCATTTATGTGCATTTTACCAGCTGTGTGTGTTTTATCAACTGCAGTTTTATCAAGACATGTATACGTGTGGAGTGCCTTTTATGCTTGACTTCATGTAATGCAACATGGCAATTATATAGCACATTCCAGAGGGTACATGGAATATCTCTCATATGAATTGTAGTTTGTTTCCCCCTTAGATCAGATGATGGCAGCATAGGGCTATTGAAACAGGCCATTTTGGAGCAATAAAGGAGTCTACACTGTGATACTGGTGTATGAAGTGTGTTCATTTTCAACTATCTGTCAAACTTTAATTTCAACAACTGTCACTCTCACAACAGATGTGCAACATCAAATCAGCAAACAACTATAAAATTTCACTGATTAAATATTATATCCAACAACTAAGGACAGCATCAATAGTTTACTCAAAGTTGAAATATGTTTATTTACATCTTGATATGAGTACAACATCCAGTGTAAAAATCTTTATAAATTATATATTATGTAAAATATAAGTACATGCAACTGTTATCAAATATACTGATGAAGGTGTAAAGCCAAAATAAGCTTATACACAAAGATGAAATACAAAGCACCGTACAGTCTACTAATCCTCTGCACATGTCCTACTGTGGCATAATATAAGCTGCAGGTCCTGCAATGAAGAAAAAAATGTCACTGATCACAAGATAATCCCCATAAAGACATTTAAACTATGTCCTACGTGGTCCACATAACTGGAATTCAAGAGGACAGGTGTATTGATTGATTGATTGGTTGATTCATTGTCTGCAAGAAGGGTACTGCAAGTGATCCATAAAGCTATTGTCCTATATCCTTGGCAATGATTTGTTGTACAATCTTATAGCATATCTGAGCTCAAACATAGTGAGGTATATCAAACAGAATGACCAACTCCATGCCAACCAGCACGGATTCCAGAAATATCGATCATGTGAAAATCAATTTGCACTTTTCCCATATGACATACAGAAAGCTTTAGATCAAGGCAGGCAATTAGAAGCAGTATTTCCCAATTTTCGAAAAGCATTTGACTCAGTACCACACCTATTCTTATTGTCAAAAGTACAATCATATGGGGCATTAAGTGAAAATTGTGACTGGACTGCGGACTTTTCAGTAGTGGCGATGCAGAATGTTATCTTGGATGGAGAATCATTATCAGATGTAGAAGTAAGTTCAGGAGTGCCCCAAGGAAGAGTGTTGGAACCCTTTCTGTTCATGTCGCGTATTAATGACTTTGCAGACAATATTAATAGGAACCTCAGATATTTTGCAGATGATGCAGTTATCTATATCAAAGTACTGTCTGAAAGAAGCTGCAAAAATATTCAGTCAGATCTTGGATAAGATTTCAAAATGGTACAAAGACTGGAAACTTGCTTTAAATGTTCAGAAATGTCAAACTGTGCACTTCAAAAAATAAAAGAACTTAGTATCTTCTGACTATAATATGAATGAGTCACTGTTGGGATTGGTCAGCTCATTCAAATATCTGGGTGTAACACTTTGTAGGGACATAAAATGAAAGGATCAGATAGGCTCAGTCAAGAATAATGCAGGTGGTAGGCTTCAATTTATTCGTAGAATACTGGGGAAGTGCAATCAGTCTACAAAGGAGATAGCTTACAAAGCACTCGTGTGACCTATTCTAGAATATTGCTGAAGTGTGTGGACCCAAACCAGATAGGACAAACAGGGGATATTGAATATATAAAGAGAAGGGCAGCAAGAATGGTCACAGGTTTGTTTAATATGTGGGAGAGTGTCACAGAGATACTGAAAGAACTAAACTGGAAGACTCTTGAAGATAGACAAACTATCCCATGAAAGTCTATTAACATAGTTTCAAGAACCAACTTTAAATGACAACTCCCCCTGATTTATTGCTCACATAGGAATCATGAGGATAAAATTAGAGTAATTACAGCATGCATTCTTCCAGCACTTCATATGTTAATGTAAAAGGAAGAAACCCTAATAATTATTACAATGCCTTGCACTTCACGGTGGATTGCACAGTACAGATGCAGATGTAAAACGTCTCTTTAAGGTCAAACAGCTATGTCACATTTCCTGAGTCTGGGTGTTGCCTTGCTCGCTGTAAGTTGAATATCCACTCGGACATGGCATCTGGAGCACAGCAGACGGCCAGGATTACAATGATTATCACAGCTTCTGTCACCCTAGCAGTAAGGAGAGGTACACATATAGTATTGCAGCCAGTGAGAACAACTGGACACGTTAAGTGGAGCCATGTCATCTTTTCAAATGCGTAATTCAAGGGCTCTATCGGTGCGTGGATGCTCTGAGGGAAACAAATGTTGCCAGATTGTTTTCCTTGCAATTACTGCCTTTGTCCGAATAGTTCCAGGACAGTTTCTTCCCCCCCCCCCCCCCCCCTCAGTCTTTAACACTAATAAGGAACAAACACAGTTTTTATGTTACCCAGTATCTGTGCATCCTTAAAATGATCTCAGGCACATTTCTGTGCAATCTTGCTAGGTGGCATGGCTGTGATTAGCAACACATCATTTGGATTCCTAGTGCATTAGTTAAGGTGATACAATGGATGACAACTGTGAGCAAAGAGTAAACTTTTAAGTTCTGCATCAAGCTCAGGAAAACGCTTAGCAAAACATGGCCGATGATTAAGCAATCATATGCAGACGAGGCACTTTCAAGAAGTTGTTTGTTCGAGTAGCAGAAAATGCAGATATTCAGTATGAGAAGATCCCAGAGCTGGTTGCCCATCTACAGCCCCTACTGATGCAAACATGGAGCATGTAGGGCAGTTATTGCTAGAAGACCATCACTGTGCCTATGATATCAGAACAACTTAAATTCAGTTGTGATGTGTGTCATAAGAGTTTACACAAATATTTAGGGAAATGCAACCTTAATGCAGAACTTGTGCCTCACACACTAACAGAAAAACAGAAAGAGGAAAGATGAATAATTTCTGCTGAACTACTGGATGGAACAAAACATGATCCCACATTTCTGTCAAAGATTATTGCTAGGGATGAAAGTTGATGCAACCAGTATGACCCTCATGCGAGGTGCTAAAGCGCCAAATGACAGAGTCCCTGATCACCAGACTTGAAAAAAGTCAAATGGCAACCTTCAAGAACAAAGACAATGTTGATCACATTCTCTGATAGTAACACATTAGTTCACAATGAGTATGTTCTTCCAGGCCAAATAGTATACTAAACTCTTTACAGCTGCGGTAGCGTTCTCGCTTCCTGCGCACGGGGTCCCGGGTTCGATTCCCGGCAGGGTCGGGGAATTTCCCTGCCTCGTGATGACTGGGTGTTGTGTGTCTTTCATCATCATTGACTTGCAAGTCGCCGAAGGGACGTCAACTAAAAAGGACTTGCAATACGGCGGCCGAACTTCCTCGCATGGGGCCTACCGGCCAACAATGCCATACAATCATTTAATTTCATTTCATTTTCATTTTACACGGATGTCTCAAAATGTTTGTAACAAGCAATTAAATGTTGCTGCCCTGATTTCTGTCATCTTCAGAACTGGTTCTTACTCCAAGACAACATAAGGCTCCACATCACATTATGTGTAAACAAATATCTGGCCAAATATTCTGTTATTGCCATTCCGCATCTGCCATACTTACACGACCTATCAGCTCACTATTTTTTCTTGTATCAGTGAGTGAAACGGCAAGTGAAAGGAAAGCTTCATCGCAGACATCCAACGAGCTGTGACAAATGAGCTTACAAGCATCACAGTTGAAAATTTCCCTGCTTGCTTCCAAAATTTCCAGAAATGTTGGCAACTGTGTATAGATAGCCAAGGGAACTACTTTGATAGGAGCTAGGATCACTACTTGGTAAGTGCAATTTTATATTTTTAAAGAATCTGTCCTGGGGCTTTTCTGAAAAAGTGAGTACAAGGGTGCAGCATCTGACATGGTGCTATGGGTTGCCATTGTCTACACAACACAAGTAGCCCTGTTTCAAAAGGCTGGTAATTTTGTAAGTTGCTGCTCCATCTTGGAGGTCTCTGTAATGTTTCCTTTCAACAAGATAACGCAAGACCGCACATCACTCATGCCATTCCAACCAAGATACAGGCTCCATATATCTCGCCCACTGGAACTGTCTGGTCGAGGGTTATTGACACCCTGGCATGCCAACACTCACCAGACACTACGGTTGCTGAACTCTGGCACAGTGTTGAAACAGCACAGATTGATGTAGTCTCACCTGTCACCCGAGATCAGCTCTTCTCAATGACAAGTTGGCTGGAAACTCACCAACATGAACCTGCATTTGCTGAAAACATCGATTCCTGTCAAGTTTTAAACGGTTTGTCACTGACGAGGCATGACAACTCCAGGCTTAAGTCTAGATTGTGGCCAGAGGCAGTCACAGTGGTGCTTACTGACTACTCACTGGTTGGCAATACGCTAGTGTCATGTAGCCTGTGGGATGATTCTTTAATGTAACCAATGAGAGATGACAACAGAGGCCCCAAAATTGAAACGGTTGTCATGTTTGACATTTTTCGGTGCATTAGAGGGTTTCAAAAGACTAGTATTTTGTGATTACTGCAGTGAGTGCTTTAAATTGGACTCATTTGAGTGATTTATTTTTTCATGACAAAGTTGGTTGTTGCTTCATATCTCGTGGATTAAGTGCAGAGATACAAAAATGTATCAAATATGGTGGATAGAATCATCTGAAAGTGCAGAAAAAGCCACCAATTTGTTTAAATGCATCAACTTTTTTTAATCAAATCATCGCAGAAGGTAGGTGAATCAATGTTTATTAATAATAGAGTCACACATCTGATACATTAATAAACATTGTTCCATCTACCTTCTCTCATGATTTAATAAAAGAGCAATGATCTGCCTACCACCTCCCGCGATTTCATTAAAAAAAACATTGATTCACTCAGTGTGCACTTCAATTGCATATCAACAGTGAGCAAAGAAACATTTCACTGCTTTTTAGAATATATTGTGGTTTACAACACTGTCCTAAAGCTGTGACTCAAACGAGGAGCTATTAAATTTATAATTCTTGTTTACAGCTATGTTTCACCCTTCCTTCTGAAACTATTACTTCAAAACACGTTGTCTGCCTGTTGCTCTCCATTGGATGTGTAACAAAAACAGATGACGCACCCTCTTCTATTCCCATCACACTGCAGCAAGTGCTTACAACATTCCTGCATGAAAAACTTAAGTATGCCACTACCCTCATTCTACATTTCTACCAACAATATGTAACACTCACCTCCTTCCCTGTTGGTTACGGTCATTTTATGACCTCTGTTCTTATGCCGTGCTCAATGTCTTCAAGTGGTACACCATTCCTTGTAGACATTTTGATCGGTCCATGTTGACAAACAAACAAATCGGGAAACACAATGGCTCCACCCTGTAATTCTCATATGTCTTCAAATTGACCCACCATACTTCTAACATTCACAGTGTGTATGTGATCATCTGGTGTTAGTTCCACACTTTCCAAATTATTCCAAGTGGTCTGGTCTGTTCTTTTAATGATGTAATTAATATTTTGCCTAGTGAGGTCAGTTAACTACATCTATAACAACCGAGGTATGTTTCCCAAACACTGCTACTTGTCATGCAACTATACAATGTGCTCCACTTTTTGCCAGGGGCATAAAGAGAATTTCCAGTACTTGAATGTAAGAAAACAGATAAAGTGTAGGAGGGATAGTACATTTATAGGTATCCAATCAGTATGTAGTGATATTAAACTTTTTACTCTATGTCACATATGAGGTCATTGAATACACTTGCGCCAGAGTTGCATTATGTCAAACTAACTCTAAACAAGGACACAAAGTCCAAACAATAATAATTTTTTGGATATTGTATTGTGATTGTGAAAATCAGAGTTTACCTGAAACTGATTTTCACTGCCAGCAACAAAAACCACTAACACTCCTAGTATCACTGGAGTCAATACGACCTCATAAGTGCATTGGAAGTACATATATCTCCCCCATTTTGATAGCAATTATTTTCAAAAGGTATGACCTTTTCACTCTGATTCAACTGTTTCCAATGATGTTTTCTTCATTTTTACACTTACAACACATTAACATTTATTCATAGGAGTTCTTTTTTTCCTTTCTCTCTTTTTGCACCGAGTACCACCGGTGTCGGTATCACACCAATGAAACCTAGTTTCTGTGTCTTGAATGTAACGTTTATGAAATACAATGATGATTGCAGTGTTTCACAGCTATAATGTTTGTTTTTATGTTATTTTATTAAAATACAGTGAAGATGTCCTGTGGAAATTTCTTGTGTCTTTATTATCCTAGTGGTACTCAGCAAAACGAAAAAATCCAGGTAGCAGTAAAAGTACTGGAAATCTAGTGCGAGGCTTCTGCAAGATGAGTGGTTATCTACTTTACACAATTTTCATACTGTTCAATTTTGCTGAATATTTTATGTACCTGATGTGCATTACTTCAAAAGAAAATTTAATAAGACAACAGGAAGTAAACCTTTAGGTCAAAATAATGGGTGGTCCTTCTAACAACAAAACATGATGAACTGAATACATTTATTAGTTTGTCCATCTGTTGCCTCCATTCTAACTTGTTATCTAACTGGACCCCATGGAATTTCACACACTGTGTCACACTTAGCAAAGGACCATATTGTGTACCTCTGGTATTCATCTCATTAGCAGATATACTGATATGACAGTTAATTCCAGTGACATCTAAATTCTGCATCAGCTATACATAAGATGGTACTTCAGTCTCCACAACACACTTACAAAGCAACACATATCACGTTAACAGAATCTTCCATCAGCTCTTGGTAGAACAACATTATGATAAATGAAAAGCACCAGACAAAGGTCTGAAAATGGCCTTGTAAGCCAAAAACTGGTTAACACAATAAAAGTAATATCCTAGAACAAAAGTAAACTGGTGTTTTTCATTTATCAACACATATCACACTAATATTAGCACTATGCCTTTTCTTCAATACAGGGTGTCCACATGAAACTCCCTGATTTCCAAATACAATTAAAAATCATTTGAGACACAAATACTTCCAGTTTGAGGCGCCATGTGAAGCATCTCAAAAAGTGCTGTGCAGAGATCTTTGTAAAGAACTCGATTTCTTTTGTTTCAGGTGTTAAAATAATTACCAGTAATCGACACACCTCAAGAGAGGCATCAGTGTGTGGTACAGTATGTGGAGACAAAAATCACCCTAGCTCTCCAAAGAAATTACCAACATGAATTTCAGAGACATTAAGATGACGAAGGCTCGGTATGACAGATTGCTAGTCACTACGAGTGTAAACAGACAGACAGGTACTGGCAGAAAACACAGATCAGATAAAGTGGTTGAGGAGATCAGAGAAACCTACCAAAGAGGCTCATCAAATTCAGTTTGTCGAGGAGCACGACAACTAAACGTCCCTCACTCAGCAGTTCACAATGTGCTGCACAAATTCACTTGCACACATGCAAAGTTGAAACTGTGTAAGCCCTGAAGCAAAATGACTAGCAGCTTCATGACTAATTTGCTGTAGAGATGTTGGACTGGATCAGGCAAAACCCTCATCTAGAAAATGCCATTTCCTCTAACAACCAACCTTTCACAGGTGTGGAAAGGTTAATCAGCATAATTTTTGCATCTGGGATTTTGGAAAACCCACAGTCAGAAACATATCAGAGACAGGCAAAAGGGGAATGTGTTGTGTGCGCTGATGAAAGGCAGCGTAGTTGGATAGATACAAACATTGAACAATCAGTAACAGCAATTTACTGCCCCTCAACTTCTTCTGCTTCTATCAAATGTGATGTTCTAGGAGGACGGTGCACCACCATACTGGAGTTCACATTTTTGTGGCTTCCTGGACTGAACATTTCCACAGTGACGGACAGGATGTGACTGACTGACAAAGTGACCACCATGATCAACACATAATAAACCTCTGGATTTTTTCTTGTGGGACTGTGAAAAACAAGCCTGTACATGACCTCGTCAATTTCAGCAGAAGAATGCATCAGCCTCCATCACCCCAGATGTCCCTGCGTGCACGTGTTGAGATACAGTACCACCTAAACATTTTACGATTTATTAAAGCAGCCAATGCTAAAGTGCACTAATTTTTTGTGCAAATAGTTTTTGAGTTGCTTTACATGATACCACAAAACCCAAGTACCTATGTCTCAGTATTTTTCTTAAATAAAGTGATGGACAGTCCAGGTCAATAGTCGGACTACAATGGCTGGAGACAGTGACCAAGTGTGTGTAGTAGGGCTTTTGTGTGTGTGTGTGTGTGTGTGTGTGTGTGTGTGTGAGAGAGAGAGAGAGAGAGAGAGAGAGAGAGAGAGAGAGAGAGAGAGAGAGAGAGAGAGAGAGAGAGGGGTGGGGGAGGGGGAGAGAAAGAGGGGGAGAGAGAGAGAGAGAGAGAGAGAGAGAGAGAGAGAGAGAGAGAGAGAGAGAGAGAGAGAGACTCAGTGCCTCCATTATGTGGTGAGAAGCGATGTATTCTTTTCATGACATTGCAGTTCTTTTTAATTGTATTTGGAAAACAGTGGCATTTTACGTGGATACCATACATATCAAAAGGAGTTCTTTTGTTTTACAAATGCCACATGAAAAACTAAGATTGAGGTCAAACTTCTTACCCAATCACATATTGCTTGTCATACCACAACTTAGCATCTTGGGCAATACTCTTCCAACGGGTGCACACCTTCTGCAAAAGGTTGACATTTTCACTCAAGCTCATGTACGAGAAGATCTCCAGCATTATCTCATCTGGCAAATCATCTACAGTTGTGGTCATAGTGGGCAGTTCAGAAGTGTGGCTGTTGGTTGGCAGTGGACCGTCTCCTGTTGACCAGTGGCAAGTTGTATCTTTCTGTTGTAAGTTTGCTAAGTGTTTTCCAAACACAGTAGGTATACAAGACACACTGGATGTAACTGTGGTTTCCGTGTCATCTGATTTTATCAAAGCCAGTCTGCTAAACCTTCCCCATAAGTATTTACACACACAGAGTCACTGTCGGAGCTTGTGTCTGCACCTGTGACAGTAAAAATACGGCACACATCACAAATAACAGAATTACAGATGACAGTTGCTATGTTAAAAAATGGACTATTCCCAATAGACTGAGTTCTATTCAACATAGATAAGCTGCTATCACTGCTGACCTGCTAGAAAACCAAGAAGGAAGTTAAATTTTGCCAGATGAAAGTAATCCCACATAAATGCCCCGCCAAACCAGTCTCGGGCAGAATATATGTAATCTAAACCTGTTACTATGCAGATTGTTCAGAAGAAAACCTTTAAATCTGAGGGAAGTGCAGTGGTGTGTGTGTGTGTGTGTGTGTGTGTGTGTGTGTGTGTGTGTGTGTGTGGTAAATTAGTTACATAATTAATATGTTCAAGTTGTTAATGCTTCCATGCAATATAGTTGTGTTGCCAACAGCCTTACCACACTCGTAACACCGCTTCCCATCAGATCACCAAAGTCGCACTTGGATGGGTGACCATCCAGTCTGCTGAGCGCTGTTTGCAAGAGAGGTGCACTCAGCACTTGTGAGGCAAACTGAGGAGCTAGGCCTACTTGACTGAGGAGCAGCAGCTCTGTTCTCGTAAACTGACATACGGACATGAGAGCAGTGTGCTGACCACATGCCCCTCCATATCCACATCCAGTGATGCCTGTGAGCTGAGAATGCCATGGCAACCGGTCAGTGCCATTTGGCCTTCATGTCTCGTTCGGGCAGAGTTTCAGTTTTTTAATACAGTTGTGTTCAGTCTACTGCTCATGTTTTCCTTATGCCTAATTAAAAACAGGAATCACATTAACAGCCCAGCAACAGATCAGTCTGATGATGCAAATAAAATTGATAAGAATCAAACAGGTCCCAAAATGAACATGGAACCATTCAGTGTAAGACATGATGTGACAAAGATAATAAACTTAAAAACAATTTTAATTATTATTTCACCTCTCCTCCTGGCCAAACAACCCATATTACAGAGACCCCATCTCACCTCACTCAGTTTGTACAGTTTCTCTATGTGGAAGAAAATGAGCATGAAGTAAGGTAATATGTATTCTACAAAAAAATTCCTCTGGGTGCAATAGTGTAGGCCTATTCATTGCAGGTGATAAGACATGCATATTAGGAATCTCAAATACCTCTTACATACCACATTAATTACAACATTAGAGCAAACATTTATCCACCTCTTCGAACAATGAGTGTTGTGAAACAAGTTTATAAAAAGGGAAGTAAGGGATAAGGTTACAAATATACAGCAACATTATAATTCCCACTTCAGTAATATATTTAAAAGTATTATTGTGTGCCAACTCATTACACTTTTCACAGAACACAGACTACTTTTAAATTCTCAGCATGACTTCAGAAAAGAGCCACACATGACCACACCATTACACAGTTCTTCCACGAAGTGCACTGTCTGTTGAACCTGAGAATGGAGACTACAAGTACATTTTTAGAGCTGACAAAAGCTTCTGACACAGTTAATCACAGTTTACTTCTAGAAAAACTGAAATATTGTATTGAGGAGCCATACATGCATCTTCTAGCCACATACTGTTCAGTCATAAGCAGGAAACTTAACTGACATACAAATTAGACGATAAAATCTCAGGGTTGAATCCTTTCTCTTCCTCACACACATCAATTTTCTTGTTAGAACACAATTTTTGTTTTGTTTAATCTCCAAAAATCTTTCACCAAAGCTGTGGCATCTCCTTTTTTTTTTTTTACATACATTCATACAAAGTCTACACACATTAAGAATTTGTTGACAGATTTATAGTTGTTTATATTACATATGTACTTCTTTTTACATCACCCTATGGTTGAAAACAGATGTCAGCCCAAGTCTAAATTAACAGAGTATGTGATCTAGAGCAAAAGGATGTTGCTGCAATGTATGAATTTTAATTTAGACTACAACCCTTAAACTAGATATTAATAGTGACATATGTTGTTTTGTGATGAGTACGGCTGATGTGTTTCACCTATCCTGAGCTGTATTAGGTTATTTTTTGCCTGCTGGTGTGTTTCTGTTATGTTTGTATATAAAATTATCTGCGAACACCAAGACTTCAAAAAATAAATTAAACAGGTTTCTGATGGGAAACTTCTACTCAGTAGATCAATTTTTAAATATAAATTTGTAATTTTACAGCAATTGAAACAATTTAATTATGACATGTAAACAAACCTTATGTTAAACAGACACGTTTCATATCATTACGAAGTGTCGCCGTCATGATCTATGAACAAGTGTTAATTCAATTTAATCTAATCTAATCTTTTACTGTAGCCATCGATAAAATTCTGTGATGTTTTGTTTTGGAAAACTGGCATAATTTGTTGTTTATCGCTTGTGCAAGCGTATTTTTAATAGTGTCTGCGTGAGTTGGCCGTTGTTAATTGATGAATTCTGGATGTTATTTTGTTGCTGTTACACGCACAATTTCACTTTCCGCAAAATTTACGTTTCAGTGTACGTCCACAGTCTAACATTAGACTATGGTACGACTCTACATCTCAGCTTTGACATTTGACATCACACCGAAAACGTAAACGCTGGATTTTGTATCCCCACCACAGCTTCTCGAGCTCTGACCAAACGACCAATGAAAAGTCAGGACTGGAAGGCCAATCAAAAAGCGCTACATTTAAAACGCATGCAGATTTAAATTTGTAAACTGTGTTACACGTCCTCTGTATTCTCGCTTTGTTTTTGCCTATTTGAAGTTCGCAGCAAATTCTATTTGAGCTGTACTCTTAGGTTCCTGCTTAACCACACCATCTGAATTCGCAACGTATTCGGAAATAAAATATTTGTGACAAGCGAGGAATATAAACGTCATGCTGCTTGATGCATTCGCAGTCACTTCTGCTGTACTTTCATTTAAATGATCACATTGTCTGAAATAGCGTTGCCGTCAACATTCTGAAACGTTGCTGCAGCAGAAGTCAATTTTGCGGTTTGGCTAGACAAAATTGCTGATGTTGCAGCTGTTGTGTGCAAGGCTTTGTCGGTGTCGTCCGCCAACAGTAACACAAGTGGTACGCGGCAATCAGCCGATAACTACATTATGAATTGCGCCTATACGTCTATGACAGTAATGTATAATCATTTACACTTTTTTCTACCTAGTACTTCATTATGATACTGTTGCATACGCGATTAATATAGCGTAATGTAGTCTTCTTCTTCCTTCTTTTGGGTCATCTAAGAGTCACGCACCAATTTCAATGCTTCCTCCTTTGTTCTTGTTTCTTCCTTCAATATTCTTCCATCTTCTCACTATGTATCCCTTTTCTCTCCTCAAACCATTTTGATCCAGTCTTTTCTCCCTCCTGCTTTGGAATCCTTCCAGTTTTAACACATTCTTCTTAAAAATATCTCGTACCGTTGCGTCTTTTTCAATTGTATTGTTTCTTGCCTAACTTCTTGAAACCAGGCTATTGTTGCCTTCTTGTCCCAAAGATATTTAAAATTCTGTCTTTGGTTAACCTGTTTCTGTTCATTCTATTTAAATGACCAAACACTAGCAGGCGCCTCTTCCGTAGTGTTTCAGTTATGTTTTCTGTGTTGCAGTATACTTCTTCATTACTTCTCAATTTCCATACTTCTGTATTTCTTAGCGGACTAAGTATTTTTCCAAAGATTTTTCTTTCTAGAACTTCAAGTTTGTGTAGTGTGTAATTCAGTACTATACATTCACTTGCCGAAAGATTTTCTGGTTTTCCTACTGTGTTGTTGTGCTGCATTTTCAAATGTTTAAACAGAGACCTTTAGTTGTAAATGTTCCTGATTGTACCATATGCCCTCTTTAAATTAAGTGGTTTAATATACAGCAAATTTTTCTAATCCATTTTCTTTGATCATTTCTCCCAACTATTTAAATGTATTAACTCTCTCCATGTGCCCAACATCCGTTACTAGGACTTTGGAGCATTTTTTTTATATTTGTCATACATTTTGTTTGTCTACAGAGATTCTCAAACTTATTTCGTTATCTATTTCTTCTAAGAGACTGATTTGCATTTCTGCATTTGTTAGGTTTGCAGAAAGAACAGCAAAGCTTCTGCAAATGTTAGACAATGAATTTCCATAACTTTATTATTAGTCCCCAGCGTTATCGGTGATAGCTTATGTTCTTTTAGTTTTTGTTTCCACTCTCTTAGTGTTTTCTTTAAGAGCATTTGAACAGGAAAGTAGACAGTCCATTACTTTGACTTACACTTATTTTTATTTTGAATGCCTTAGGTATCTAATCCCGAAATTTTCCTACTGTGAGAATTTCGTGAAGAAAGTTTGCTAGTTCAGATTTAATGCTAAATTCTCGGATCATTTTGTCTGGTGTTTCACTGTCAACTGAGTCAAATGCCTTATTAAATCTATAAGTGTCACAACAGTGTCTTTAGAGTTTGGAAGTCTGAAAGGATTATGGACTTTGAAAATCTGTTCTGAGCAACATCTGCCGTTTCTAAATCCACTCTGATAGTATCCCAAATGGCTATCAAGTGTTGATGTTGCTTTCACCTGTTCATTAACATTGTTGAAGATGTTTTACAACCCTCTGGCAACTGAGATATGCCTCTGTAGTTATGTACATCACATTTATCACCCTTCTTGTGCAAAGTGTGAATAAGAACAACTTTATAATCTTCTGGAATCGTTTCACTTGCCAATATTTCTTCAAGCATGTTCCAAAGGTTAGTTACAATTTCTGGCAGAGGCCATTTTATAATTTCAGATGTAATACAGTTTTCTCCACTGGCTCTGTTGTTTTTCAGGGTATTTATTGTTTTTTTTAAAAAAAATTGTTCAGCTGTAGGTGGTGGATCTGCTTATATGTTTTCATGAAGGTCTGGAAATTGTAGCTTACAGTTCGGTTATTCACAGTTCAAGAGTGTTTCAAAGGGCTTTCTTACTATTTTAAACTCAGTCAAAGAAATAAGTAACAGTATCAAAGCAACAAATTCATCTGCAATGAACCTTTTTGGAACACCACTGCCTGTTAACCTGGCATTTCAATGGAGGGCTGTCACACCTGATGATGTTTTAAAAGCTCTATCCAAATTTTCAGGTTCTAAAAGTATGGACTGTTATTGGTTATCAATTAGCATAATTAAAAAGACAATGCACTCAATCACCAAACCATTAGCTTACATTTTCAATAAATATATAGAATTTGGAGTTTTTCCAGATGCACTCAAGGTATCAAAAGTTGTCCCAGTTTTTAAAAAAGGAGACAAACATCTTCCCCAAAGCTACAGACTAGTCTCCATTGTTCCAATATTCTCAAAGGTATTTGAGGCGCTGATAGACACACAAATAAGCAACTGCTTTAAAAAACACAATATCCTATGTAACAATCAGTTTGGCTTTTGAAAGGGGAAGAACACAACAGGGGCCATCTTGGAAATCATTGACCAAACCTTAACAGCTTTTGAAAATAATAGCATGGTATCACTGGTATTATGTGACATAAGCAAAGCTTTCGATTGCATTCCTGTTGACATACTACTGGGGAAACTAGAGTTTTATGGGGTGAGAGGGAGCTCTTTATCTGTGATAAATTCTTATTTAAGTAACCGAAAACAATTCGTTTCAGTCAGAAATTTAAATTTTTCCATCATGGAAATCAGCACAAGTGTACCATAAGGGTCTATCCTTGGACTCTTTTTCTTCATTGTCGCTATTAATGATTTATCTAAAAATATAGCTCAGCCTGTTGTGTGTTATGCTGATGATACAACACTACTTACCACACATCAGAACATTTCAGATCTGAATAACCTAACATAACAACACTAGATACGGCCCTGGACTGGTTTGCAGCCAATAAGCTCCTATGCAACCCTGACAAAACACAACAACTTTTAATGGGAACATCAAATGAAGTAGGCAATAAGTCAGTAAAGCTCTTAGGTATTCACATTGACTCAAAACTATATTGGGAGGAACATGTCAATCATGTATGTGAAAAAGTATCTCGGGTGGCATACCTTCTCTTGAAACTAAGGGAGGTAGTGAGCTTGGAGTACCTCAGGGTGACATACTTTGGGCTAATCCAGTCACATATTTCATATGGTCTGATTATATGGAGGCACTCCCCTCACATCAAAAATGTATTGAAATTACAAAGAAAAGTCATATGTATAACACATAAAAGAGGTCATAGGGAGCACTGTCATCCTCTTTTTTCCAGACTCAGAATACATGCAATAATAAATTTATACATCTATGTCACTGTACTCTATATTAAAAATATTTCAGAATTTATTGCCAGAAGGGAAATACACAAACACAACACCAGGGCTAACAGTAATTTAGACATACCGCACCACAGACTAGCGAGAACAGGAAATTCCCACAAAGTTAAACCACTCAAAATGTTCAATAAACTGCCAGTCCATGTTCAGTCTATGGATACAACTTCTTTTAAAATTAAGTGGTACAGCTGGCTATCAGATCATCCATTCTATGACATTAAAGAATTCCTTGAGATGCCTGAGGAGAATATAAGCATTTAAAATTTGTCTGTAGTTAAACATATTATTTTGTGCTGTGGTTAATCGTGTGTAATTACAAAGTTTATACTATAAACAATAAAATACCATATTATATTAGATTATAAGATAGCTTGTTGCGTTAACTTTTAAAAGATATCCTGTGTAATTTGGTACACTGCCATGCTTCAAATGTATTCTATAATGTATTGACAGAAGTTTATTTTATTATTCTGTATGTACTAGTACATCTTGTATGACGAAGCCAATATCATTGTAAAATGATCTACGGTGAATAAAATTCTTGATTCTTGACTTATGAGTATTGCTTAGGCTTATTTTACTATTTTCATATCTGGAGCAAATACTTGGTTAGATGGCGTTTTAACATTTAATAGAAATTCTGGGAGATAATTTTAACAAAGCTGTTTTGTATATAAAGAAGTTGTGACTTCTCAAACGATCATTTAGGATCCTTTATTATTCTTGCTGTTTCTTTCCTTTGCATTTTAAATTCATCAAGGTGATCTGCTCTCCCATAAGATTTCCATTTTTTCTGTTGTTTTGTTCTTTCTCTAACCGATTTTTCACAGGGTTCAGTTCACCAGACTATCTTCTTCATTTTTGTTGGTTCAAATACTTCCTTTGTTGCCCTGTTGATTTCTCTTCTTCCCATTTTCCTGATGTTTTGTGATGTTTAGAATGTCTGTGTGATATTTAACCAATTTTTGCTGGCTCTTTTGGTTTTTAGTATGGGGAAGTTTAATTTTATTCAGGCCATGATCAAAGTCAAATTCCCTGTTTCTTGTTACTTTTACATTCATGATTTCTTTCATATTGCTTTGAGAAATAGTCACATGATATAACTGGAACTCTCTAGTATTATATTTGGAGCTATCCATGTTTTTGCTTCCCTCGGCAGTTTTATGAAGTAAGTTGACATTAACTTCAATTCACTGTTTTATAAAGATTTATTAGTCTTGTGTCATTTTTGTTAGTTCTCTTATGAGCTGGATATTCTCCTATTATTTTTCGACTCTCTATTTGTGTGCTAAAATCCTCTAGCAGTGTCACAACATTTGATTTTGGAACTATTACTGTTATTATTGTTACTATTATTGTTGTATTAAAACTGTATGATACCACTGTACATATGATTAATGTATTAACATTACTATTTTAGCATATAATATATATTGTATCTACTTGTCTTACACATGCATATTTTTGTAACTATATTGTATTGTTTTATATATTGAACATACTAATGCAGCCAGTTGTATGGAAAGCATACCAATAGGCAAATAAAGGTTCTATTCTACTGTATTCAAGGGTGGAGAATATTTCATATTTCAGGGCAATATGTATATTTGTCCTCGTCAAACAGTTCACTCTCACTCTCACTGACAGTCTTATAGTCAAGTGTCTGAGCGAAAACAATATACAGCTATATGTAGTCACAAGGGAGACAATGGCTGTTCAAGTCTGTGACATACCATAAGTCACACATGTCCTCTAGGTGGTGCTAAAGAATAGTCACTTCAAGGCAAATGTCTAAAGTCAAGGAGCAGAGGCAGCCAAATAAACTCAAAGATCTCCTGGCTAAAATGAGTTCATCAGAAGACATGGACTGATAGAGTTCTTCTTGAGACCCTGCAGCTATAAATTTGTTACAAAGCTCTGTCCAATCAACATTGAAGGAACACATAAATAAAATTGCCAAGTCTTGCAGAAGATTTTATCAAAATATAACATTAATGTTGTCATCACTCAGGAAGCACATATTGAAAATGAAGAGCAAATGAATCAGAAAGGAAAAGATCCTGGCTTTGAATCACTAGGAGCAACAGTACTTATGGAGTCGCAACATACACACGATCGTCAATCAAGAATGCAAATCTATGCTCTGTATCTGACCTCAATTATACCCACGAAGTTACAGTAAAAATAGGAGAACAAATAGTAATTAATGTATACAAATCCCCAACTATGGTATCATAGCACACTGACATACACCTCGGAGACGTTAAAAGCCACCATACTCAATTGAAATATAAGGAAAGTGATGAGAATGTTGACATTGTAAATTGGGTGGAAGACAATAATTTATATTTAGTATTTGATACAAAGAATAAAGGAATATTCATATCAGCAGCTTGAAGACAGGAGTATCTAAGCTTTGTAACAACTAATGAAAATAAGTTATCCCTCCAAAGTCTACAGTTTGTGTTACAGGACTTCCCACGCTGCCAACTCTGTCCAATCTTAATTGAAATAAGGACAAATATCCCACTCGTTTCATCTTTTTCTAGATCTAGACTGAATTTCAGAAAAGCAAAGTGGGATGTATTTGCTAAAAATCTCGACAAATGTCTTAGTTGGATTGCCCCTAAAGAAAAAAACTACAAGGGGCTTGTTGGAGCAAAGAAGGAAATCCCTAGGGGCTACCAGAAGCGATATATAGCAGGTTGGAATGAAACACAACTGAGAAACAATATGAGGAATTTCTAAAAAGTGGGGACCCAGAAATATCGATAACATACACTCCTGGAAATTGAAATAAGAAAACCGTGAATTCATTGTCCCAGGAAGGGGAAACTTTATTGACACATTCCTGAGGTCAGATACATCACATGATCACACTGACAGAACCACAGGCACATAGACACAGGCAACAGAGCATGCACAATGTCGGCACTAGTACAGTGTATATCCACCTTTCGCAGCAATGCAGGCTGCTATTCTCCCATGGAGATGATCGTAGAGATGCTGGATGTAGTCCTGTGGAACGGCTTGCCATGCCATTTCCACCTGGTGCCTCAGTTGGACCAGCGTTTGTGCTGGACGTGCAGACCGCGTGAGACGACGCTTCATCCAGTCCCAAACATGCTCAATGGGGGACAGATCCGGAGATCTTGCTGGCCAGGGTAGTTGACTTACACCTTCTGGAGCACGTAGGGTGTCACGGGATACATGCGGACGTGCATTGTCCTGTTGGAACAGCAAGTTCCCTTGCCGGTCTACCAATGGTAGAACGATGGGTTCGATGATGGTTTGGATGTACCGTGCACTATTCAGTGTCCCCTCGACGATCACCAGAGGTGTACGGCCAGTGTAGGAGATCACTCCCCACACCATGATGCTGGGTGTTGGCCCTGTGTGCCTCGGTCGTATGCAGTCCTGATTGTGGCGCTCACCTGCACAGCGCCAAACACGCATACGACCATCATTGGCACCAAGGCAGAAGCGACTCTCATCGCTGAAGACGACACGTCTCCATTCGTCCCTCCATTCAAGCCTGTCGCGACACCACTGGAGGCGGGCTGCACGATGTTGGGGCGTGAGCGGAAGACGGCCTAACGGTGTGCGGGACCGTAGCCCAGCTTCGTGGAGACGGTTGCGAATGGTCCTCGCCGATACCCCAGGAGCAACAGTGTCCCTAATTTGCTGGGAAGTGGTGGTGCGGTCCCCTACGGCACTGCGTAGGATCTTACGGTCTTGGCGTGCATCCGTGCGTCGCTGCGGTCCACTCCCAGGTCGAGGGGCACGTGCACCTTCCGCCGACCACTGGCGACAACATCGATGTACTGTGGAGACCTCACGCTCCACATGTTGAGCAATTCGGCGGTACGTCCACCCGGCCTCCCGCATGCCCACTATACGCCCTCGCTCAAAGTCCGTCAATTGCACATACAGTTCACGTCCACGCTGTCGCGGCATGCTACCAGTGTTAAAGACTGCGATGGAGCTCCGTATGCCACGGCAAACTGACTGACACTGACGGCGGCGGTGCACAAATGTTGCGCAGCTAGCGCCTTTCGACGGCGAACACCGCGGTTCCTGGTGTGTCGCTGTGCCGTGCGTGTGATCATTGCTTGTACAGCCCTCTCGCAGTGTCCGGAGCAAGTATGGTGGGTGTGACACACCGGTGTCAATGTGTTCTTTTTTCCATTTCCAGGAGTGTACTTCATAACATCAGTACAGCCAGACATATGATGTGGACAGACTGTTGAGTCACTCACTTTTCAAAAATCAAGTAGAAGTGCATGGTCATTACTAAGAAAGCTGAACGGAAACAAAGTTAAAGTAAGGAGCAACACTCATATATATGAGCTAATGGGATTGTTTCACATCTCAAGTGCACCAATGATGAATAAAAAACATCAGATGCAAACTTACATTCCTTAAAAAGAGCACTCAAGAACTTTTCCGTATACCTGAAATTTCTGCTGTTCGTAAAAGTCTAAAACCCAGAAGTGATGGATTCCACCCAGAACTTCTTCTGCATAGTGGGAACTACGCAAAAATATGATAGGCAGATTTCTTCTCTGACATTATGATATCTGGTTTAGTTCCATAAAAATGAAGCAATCAAAAACCGCAGCAATCTTCAAGCCCAGCTAGATATTAGACCAGCCTAAGAACTATCACCCAGTCGCGTTATTGAACACTATAAGTTTCTTGAAAGAATTCTATACAATCAGAGTATTCCAGTAATTTTCCAGAATGTTCCTAGTGAGCAAGCTGGGTTCCAGTCAGGACAAAGCTGCACTGATCAAGTCTTATCTTTAACAATATTTATTGAAGCAGGATACCAAATAAAGCAGAAAACATCAGTTGCTTTCGTTGATCTAAGAGCAGCATATGACACAGTTGGGAGGCATGAACTTGTCCCATGCAAACGGAAACCAAAACTAATTGACAACATGTTAACTTGAAGGACATTTACAGTGACTCCAGACATTTACAGTAACTACAGAAAAAGACACTACCTGCCCCCAAGTATTGAATAATGGCTTACCACATGGATCTGTCGTTGCTCCTCTCCTTGCAAAACTTTTGAAACAGCTGAAGGAATGCTAACTTCTGATCTAGACATCTTAAGCCACTATTCCTGTAAATGGAAGTTACAACCAAACTCAAAGCAGAAGTTTCATGTTTTTATCCGTCCAATAGATGGGCACACAGACCCTCCTTATGAACTTCGAAGAAGGCTAGCCTCGTCTGACTTATCCAAAATATCTTAGGATCGCATTAGATAAAACACTTTCTTTTAAGGAGCACGTGACATGAACATCTGCTAAGCCCAAAACCAGAAACAACTTTCTTCATAAACTTGTGGCCCTCATTACGGATTGTCAGCAGACACTCTCCAGGTATTGGATTGATGTACTCAACAGCACAGTACTATGTGTCTGCCTCGCTAAATAGACCCCACGTAAAAAAGGTAGACATACAACTTACCAATGGCATGTGCAATGTTAGTGGGGCAATACAATCTACTCCCACACGCTGGCAACCTATGTTGAGCAACATTCAATAATGGACAACATATTCCCTTCAGAGAACAAAAGACTAAGATCAATACTTCTTTTTCATCACAACCAGGACTCTCATGGAATCTGAATTCAACACCATCGATGAATGGAAATGCTGCTGCCAACAAAACTATGCCTCACAATGCCTGAAGCTGCTTTGCTTCCAGAATAAACCTTCTGGATTTTACCAGCCTTGGACAGTTGGGACTACCTCAAATTACTGTACATCCGAATGGGCTATGGACAATGCACAGATGCAGTCTGTATGTGGGATAAATTTTCATCACCATCATGTGAGTCTGGTGGAGAATTACAGAGAGTAGCCCATGCTGTGTCAACATGTCCCACACATGCCTACAAGGGTCCTTCCGAAGATTTCCTCACAGTGACAAGTGGTGTTATCAAATACCCAAGAGACCTTGATATCCATGTATAGCTGTTGCCATTTGTGCTGTTTTATGCTGCACTTAAATGTTGACATGTTGTAGCTTTGTATATGCATTGCTATACGATAAATAAATAAATCTACATCTACATCCATACTCTGGATGCCACCTGACAGTCTGTGACAGAGGTTACCTTGAGTACCTCTTTCGGTTCTCCCTTCTATTCCAGTCTCATATTGTTCGTGGAAAGAAAGATTGTCAGTATGCCTCTGTGTGGGCTCTAATCTCTGATTTTATCCTCATGGTCTCTTCGCGAGATACACGTAGGAGGGAGCAATATACTGCTTGACTCCTCAGAGAAGGTATGTTCTAGAAACTTCAACAAAAGCCCATACCGAGCTACTGAGTGTCTCTCTTGCAGAGTCTTCCACTGGATTTTATCTATCACCTCCATAAAGCTTTCGCAATTACTAAATGATCCTGCTCTCTGTTGGATCTTCTCTATCTCTTCTATCAGCCCTATCTGGTACGGATCCCACACCGGTGAGCAGTATTCAAGCAGTGGGCGAACAAGTGTACTGTAACATACTTCCTTTGTTTTTGGACTGCATTTCCTTAGGATTCTTCCAATGAATCTCAGTCTGGCATCTGCTTTATCGACGATTAATTTTATATGGTCATTCCATTTTAAATCATTTCTAATGCCTACTCCCAGATAATTTATGGAGTTAACTTCTTCCAGTTGCTGACCTGCTATACTGTAGCTAAATGATAAATGATCTTTCTTTCTATATATTCGCAGCACATTACACTTGTCTACATTGAGATTCAGTTGCCATTTTCTGCACCATGCGTCAATTTGTTGCAGATCCTCCTGCATTTCAATACAATTTTCCATTGTTACAACCTCTCATATATCACAGCATCATCTGCAAAAAGCCTCAGTGAACTTCTGATGTTATCCACAAGGTGATTTATATATATTGTGAATAGCAACGGTCCTACGACACTCCCCTGCGGCACACCTGAAATCACTCTTACTTCGGAAGACTTCTCTCCATTGAGAATGACATGCTGCGTTCAGTTATCTAGGAACTCTTCAATCCAATCACACAACTGGTCTGATAGTCAATATGCTCTTACTTCGTTCATCAAATGACTGTGGGGAATTGCATCAAACACGTTGCGGAAGTCAAGAAACACGGCATCTACCTGGGAACCCGTGTCTATGGCCGTCTGAGTCTCGTGGACGAATAGCGCGAGCTGGGTTTCACATGATCGTCTTCTTTGAAACCCGTGCTGATTCCTACAGAGTACATTTCTAGTCTCCAGAAAAAACATTATACTCGAACATAAAACGTTCAAAAATGGTTCAAATGGCTCTGAGCACTATGGGACTCACCTGTTGTGGTCATTAATCCCCTAGAACTCAGAACTACTTAAACCTAACTAACCTAAGGACATCACACACATCCATGCCCGAGGCAGGATTCGAACCTGCGACCGTAGCAGTCGCACGGTTCCGGACTGCGCGCCTAGAACCGCGAGACCACCGCGGCCGGCGAACATAAAACGTGTTCCAAAATTCTACAACTGATCGACGTTAGAGATATAGGCCTATAGTTCTGCACATCTGTTCAACGTCCCTTCTCGAAAATGGGGATGACCTGTCCCCTTTTCCAATCTTTTGGAACGCTACGCTCTTCCAGAGACCTACAGTACACCGCTGCAAGAACGGGTGAAAGTTCCTTTGCGTACTCCATGTAAAATCAAACTGGTATCCCATCAGGTCCAGCGGCCTTTCCTCTTTTGAGTGATTTTAATTGTTTTTCTATTCCTCTGCAATCTATTTTGACATCTTCCATTTTTTCATCTGTGTGACAATCTAGAGAAGGAACTACAGTGCAGTCTTCCTCTGTGAAACAGCTTTTGAAAAAGACATTTAGTTTTTCGGCCTTGTCTGTCATATTCTGTTTCAGTACCATTTTGGTCGCAGAGTGTCTGGACATTTTGTTTTGATCCACATACCTGTTTGACATAAGACCAAAATTTCTTAGGACTTTCTGCCAAGTCAGTACATAGAACTTTACTTTCGAGTTCATTGAACGCCTCTCACATAGCCATCCTCACACTGCATTTTGCTTCATGTAGCTTTTGTTTGTCTGCAAGGCTTTGGCTATGTTTATGTTTGCTGTGAAGTTTCCTTTGCTTCTGCAGCAGTTTTCTAACTCGGTTGTTGTACCACGGTGGCTCTTTTCCATCTCTTACGATCTTGCTTGACACATACTCATCTAATGCATATTGTACGATGGTTTTGATTTTTGTCCACTGATCCTCAACACTATCTGTACTTGTGACAAAACTTTTGTGTTGAGCCGTCAAGTATTCTGAAATCTGCTTTTTGTCACTTCTGCTAAACAGAAAAATCTTCCTACCTATTTTAATATTTCTATTTACGGCTGAAATCATTGATGCAGTAACCGCTTTATGATTGCTGATTCCCTGTTCCACGTTAACTGTTTCAAATAGTTCAGGTCTGTTTGTGACCAGAAGATCTAATATGTTATCGCCATGAACTGGTTCTCTGTTTAACTGCTCAAGGTAGTTTACAGATAATGCACTTAAAAAAATTCACTGGATTCTTTGTCCCTGCCACCTGTTATAAACGTTTGAGTCTCCCAGTCTATATCGAGCAAATTAAAATCACCACCCAGAACTATAACATGGTTGGGAAATCTACTTGAAATACTTTCCAAATTTTCCTTTGGGTGTTCTGCCACAACAGCTGCTGAGCCAGGGGGCCTATAGAGACAACCAATTACCGTGTTTGAGCCTGCTTTAACCTCAACCTTCACCCACATTATTTCACATTTCAGATCTCCGTCAATTTCCTTAGATACTATTGCACTTTTTATCACTATAAACGTGCCTCCCCCTTCACTGTCCAGCCTGTCTCTACAGTATACATTCAAATCTGAGTTTAGAATTTCATTACTGTTTACGTCTGGTTTCAGCCAACTTTCCGTCCCTAGTACCATGTGAGCATTGTCACCGTTTATTAATGAAAGCAGTTCTGGGGCCTTTCTATAGACGCTCTTGCAGTTCACTATTACCACATTAATATTGTTATTCCCTGTTGCGTTTTGCCTACTGCTACCTTGTCGCATCTCAGGAGGCGTCTTGTCGGGCCTAGGGAGGGAATTCTCTAACCTAAAATCCCACATTTGCACTCCACACGTACTCTGCTACCCTGGTAGCAGTTTCCTGCGTGTAGTGCACGCCTGACCTATTCAGGGGGACCCTACATTTCTCCACCCGATAGCGGAGGTCGAGAAATTTGCACCCCAGATCTCTGAAGAATCGTCTGAGCCTCTGGTTTAAGCCTTCCAATCGGCTCCAAACCAGAGGACCGCAATCGGTTCTGGGAATGGTACTACAAATAGTTAGCTCAGATTCCACCCCGCGAGGGAGGCTTTCTGCCTTCACCAACGCCGCCAACCGCCTGTACGAACTGAGGATGACCTCTGAACCCAGACGGCAGGAGTCATTGGTGCCGACACGGGCAACAATTTGTAGTCGGGTGTACCCAGTGCTCTCTATCGCTGCCGGCAGGGCCTCCTCCACATCTCGGATGAGATCCCCCGGCAAGCAGACAGAGTGAACACTGGCCTTCTTCCCCAAGCTTCCTGCTATTTCCCTAAGGGGCTCCATCACCCGCCTAACATTGGAGCTCCCAATCACTAATAAATCCTTCCACCCGTGTGCCTCCTCAGACCTTGCTGAAGGAGCGGCCACATGTCCACTCACAGGCAGAGCGGGCGATGCCACATGGCCAGCCTCCACATTGACCCTCCGCCTCGTGCAACACGAATGCCACTTAAACTGCCACTCTTCTTGGGGTGGCACAACTGCGCCTGGTACCCACGAAAATGTCTTGACAGCAGGGATCGTGGGTGAAGCATGTACCATCCAACGCACCAGACTCCCCACTGCCGCTAAACTCAGAGGCAGCAGCCTGAAGACAGCTGACCGCGGCCATGAGCACGTTCAGCTGTTTGCAAACAGTGGCCAGCTCCTCCTGCGTCCGTACACAGCAGTCACACATCCTAGCCATCCTAAGGAATCAATTTACTGAAGAGACTTAATCAACTTTTAACTAGACTGCTAATTCACTAAAGGCGACTGGCTGACTAAACTGTTTTTTACTAGATGCTTCTTGTTGGAAACAATGAAAATAAGCACTAACTTGTCTCTGACTGTATTCAAAACAAACACGAAATCTATGGAACACTCTTACTAGTACTTGAAAATTAATGCTTCCTAAAAGCAAAACCACACGGAAAAAGAAGTGACAAGTAAGAAAAACACAGTTAATACTTAAATTTTTGTAGATTTCTGCACAGCAGATGTGAAGTAGACGGCAGCTACGACAAAATTAATGCATATAAAGATCGAAGTTTGTAAAAACATTTGGCAAGCTGTTGCCATCTTGCTTGGAAGCATGTTTAGACAAAATATTCGGAAATCCTTGAACCTATGCTAAAAGGAAGCTTGCATAGGAATCAGTGTTACCAATGCAACCAATTTCGGGTGATTTTGGCAGACCTGTATTCCTTAAAGCTACAAAAACATTCCTCTTAACCAGCAGCCAAAAATCTGGCAGCTCCTTCATATTGCTTTATTTTAATAAATGAAACAATTAAACATGTGGTACATCTGGTTTTTTTTTTTTTGACATGTCTGAAAGAACAGACACCATGTACATACACATAAGGCGAGGATGGCCAATGATCATTTCAGTGCAGGAAGAATGGGAAAGGGGAACTGCATCAGTAGTGTGTGGATAAGTTGAGAATTGAGCAAAAAATGATAACTGGATCCTTCTATTGCCGACCAGACTCATCTCCTGATGTAACCGAAAAGTTCAGAGAAAACCTCAGTTTATTTGCACATAAGTTCCTCAGTCATACTGTAATCACCAGTGGAGACTTTAATCATCCAGCATTTAAATGGGAAAACTAGTGTTTTGTTAATAGTGGGCATGATAAAACATTCTGTGTAACATTACTGAATGCCTTCTCTGAAAACTAACTAGAACTTAAAGTTAGAAAGACCACTCATGATGGAAATGGCAACAAATGGACCTGATCTCTTTGAGGATGTCCTCACTGAAACTGGTATCAGGATCATCATGAAACTGGGCTAACAATGATTACCAAAGTACGAAGTACAACTGAAACAAGCAAAAAGATATGTATGTTTAATAAATTAGATAACAGAACAGCAATGCCATATCTCAATGAGGACCTCACAACTTTCAGCACAGGACAGCATCATGTAGAGGAACTATTGCTCAAATTTATCCATACACTGGATAGTTGTGCTGCTCATAATGAGAGGGAACCTCCATGGTATATGGACACTGTAAGGACTCAGAGGTTACTCCACACTAGGTGAAACAAAGGGTGTTGCTATAGGTAGAGAGATGCTGAATTAAATGCATTTGGCTGTCAAGAGAGCAATTCGTGATGCCTTCAATGACCATCGTAGTAGAATATTGTCAAATGATATTTCACAAAGCCAAAGAAATTCTGGTCAGATGTAAAGGCTGTTAGTCATACGAAAGTTAGTGCCAGCCCTAGCAAATGAGACAGGAACTGAAACTGAGGGTAGCAAAGCAAAAGATGAAATGCTAGACTTCATTTTCAAATGTTCCTTTACAAAGGAAAACCCAGGAGACTTGCCCCAATTTAATCCTCATACTGCTGAAGTTATTGTCAAAAGTAAGATCATATGGAGTATAAAGTGAAATTTGAGACTGGATGGAGGAGTTTCTGGCAGGGAGGATACAGCATGTTATCTCGGATGAAGATTCATTGTTAGATGTGGAAGAAACTGCGGGTGTGCCCCTAGGAAGTGTGTTAGGACCCTTGCTGTTCATACTGCATATTGATGACTTTGGAGACAATACTAGTAGTAACCTCAGACTTATTGCAGAAGATGCATTGACCTGTAAAGAAGACTGTCTCAAAGAAGCAGCATAAATATTTTGTCAGATCTTGATAAGATTTCAAAATGATACAAAGATTGGCAACTTGCTTTAAATGTTCCAAAATGTTAAATTGTGCACTTAAGAAAATGAGGAAACATAGTATCCTGTGATTATAATATCAATAAATCAGTGTTGGAATCGGTCAACTCATGCAAATACCTGGGTGTAACACTTTCTAGGGATATGAAATGTATAGATGCAGTCGTGGGTGAAGCAGGTGGTAATTTCAGTTTATTCATAGAATAGGGGAGAAGTGCAATCAGTTTACAAAGGAATTTGCTTATAAATCACTTGCACGACTGGTTCTAGAATGTTGCTCAAGCGTGTGGGATCTGTACCAAAGGGGACTAATGTATATAGAGATGAGCAGCACGAATGGTCACTGATTTGTCTGGTCCACTTGGGAGGGTCACAGTGAAGCTGATGGAAGACTCTCGAAAACAGACTATGCCGAGGAGTCTGTTATAAAGCTTGAAGTCAGTTGGTTGACTTGGGGAGGGGACCAAACACTGAGGTCATCAGTCCCATTGGATTAGGGGAGAAAGCAGGCCATGGCCTTTCAAAGGAACCATCTTGCCATTTGCCTGAAGTGATTTATGGAAATTGTGAAAAACCTAAATCAGGATGGCCGGATGCAGGTTTGAACCATCATCCTCCCAAACGCAAGTCCAGTATGCTAACCACTTGCGCCACCTCACTCGGTAACAAAGTTTGAAGAACCGGCTTTAAATGATGACTCTAGGAATATACAACAATCTCCTATGTATGGCTCACAGAAGGCTCATGAGGCTAAGATTATAATAATTACTGAACACACAAAGGCATTCAAGCAATTATTTTTCCCACAGTCCATACATGAATGAAACGGAAAAAAAGCCTAACAACTAGAACAATGGAACGTGCCCTCTGCCATGCATCTAACGGTCGTTTGCAGAGTGTAGATGGAGATGCAGAATTTGTGTCTGATGGGAGGCGTGCTGGGGTGGATTGTGCAGTTGCAGTGACCACTGTGTCCAGTTGATCGGCACGTCTTCCTACACTCATGCTCATAAATTAAGGATAATACTGATGCATGGTGAAACAACGCTCTGGTTGGCGGTTTGCGGGTTTAAACCACCTCAGAGTATGACCATGCGGTGCATTTGACCTGCGGTCGTCACACGGTGGCGCTGGCAGCAGTCCACATACGCAGAGGTGTGTTGGTGCATGCCAGCAGCACTCCATGAAGAATAGTCTGCCATTCCCTTAGAAACCTTCTAGCACCTGATTGAACATATCCTGCGAGAGTGGAAGCTGTCATCAAGGCTAAGGGTGGACCAACACCACATTGAATTCCAGAATTAACGATGGAGGGTGCCACGAACTTGTGAGTCATTTTCAAACAAGTGTTCAAAAAAATGGTTGAAATGGATCTGAGCACTATGAGACTTAACTTCTGACGTCATCAGTCCCCTAGAACTTAGAACTACTTAAACCTAACTAACCTAAGGACATAACACACATCCGTGCCCGAGGCAGGATTCGAACCTGCAACCGTAGGGGTCTCGCACTTTCAGACTGCAGCGCCTAGAACCGCTCGGCTGCCACGGCTGGCTCAGACAAGTGTCCGGGTACTTTTGATCACATAGTGTATGTTTGATACTAGTAGACTTCTCTTGGCCAGAAATGCCCTTTTTGCCATTGCTACTCTGCTTTAGATGTCCTCCTTGCTCCATCCATCATTCATTATTTTACTGCCTAGGTAGCAGAATTCCTTAACTTCATCTACTTGGTCACCATCAACCCTGATGTGAAGTTTCTCTCTGTTCTCATTCTGCTACTTCATCTTTCTTTGATTTACTCTAAAGCCATATTCTGTATTCATCAGATAGTTCATTCCATTCAGCAGATCATATATCATTCTATTCAGGATATCATATAATTGTTCTTCACTTTCACTCAGGATAGCAATGTCATCAGTGAATCGTATCATTGATGTCCTTTCACCTTGAATTTTAATTCCACTCCTGAATGTTTCTTTTATTTCCATCACTGCTTTTTCGATGTACAGATTTCACAGTAGGACCATAAGACTACATCCATGTCTTACACCATTTTTAATCCGTGCACTTTGATCTTGGTTATCCACTCTTATTATTGACTCTTGGCTCTTGTACAGATTGTATGGTCCCTTTCTCTCCCTTTAACTTATTGCTATTTTTCTCAGAATTTCGAACATCTTGCACCATTTTACATTGCTGAACGCTTTTCCAGGTCGAGAAATCCTATGCACATGTCTTTATTTCTCTTTAGTCCTGCTTTGATTATTAACCGCAACATCAGAATTGCTTCTCTCGTGACTTTAGCTTTCCTAATACCAAACTGATCATCATCTAACACATCCTTAGTTTTATTTTCCATTCTTCAGTATATTGTTCTTGTCAGCAACTTGGATGCATGAGCTGAGAAGCTGATTATGCGATAATTTTTGCACTTGTCAGCTCTTTCAGTCTTCGGAATTGTGTGGGTGATATTTTTCCAAAAGTCAGATGATATGTCGCCAGTCTCATACATTCTACACACCAATGTGAATAGTCCTTTTGTTGCCACCTCTGCCAACGATTTTAGAAATTCTGATTGGATGTTATCTTTCCCTTCTGCCTTATTTGATCTAAAGTCCTCCAAAGCTCTTTTAAATTCTGTTTCTAATACTGGATCCCCTATCTCTTCTAAATCAACTCCTGTTTCTTCTTCTATTACATCAGACAAATCCTCCCTCTCACAGAGGCTTTCAATGGAATTCCTGTTGCACACTTAATGTTACCACCCATGCTTTTAATGTCACTTGAAGATTGTTTAGACTTTCCTGTATGCTGAGTTCGTCCTTCCAACAATCATTTCTTTTTTGATTTCTTCACATTTTTGTGCAGCCATTTTGTCTTAGCTTCCCTGCATTTCCTATTTGTTTCATTCCTCATCGACTTATATTTTGTATTCAGGAGTTTCCCAGAACATGTTTGTGCTTCCTCCTTTCTTGATCAGCTGAAGTATTTTTGCTATTACCCATGACTTCTTCATAGTTACGTTCTGTGTACCTATGTATCTCTTGCCAATATCTGTGATGGCCCTTTTTAGAGATGTCCATTTCTCTTCAACTATACTGATCTATTCCTTATTGCTCTATCTACAGCCTTAGAGAACTTCAAGCATATCTTGTTATTCTCTAGTACTTCTGTACCCACTTCTTTGCGTATTTATTCTTCTTTCTAGCACTTATGCCTCCTTAGATGGCCCTGGTGGAGTCCCGGTCTGTGATTTCAAGATGTTGGACTTTTTAATTTCTGGCAAATGACGCATCATTTCCATCAACTGTGTAAAACCTGCATTTGTGTCAGAAGACTCACTACACCCGCGCCATGTCATCTGCTTACACTGTCATCTAAAAATGATCGGCCACTTACTGTCTCTCTAGTACCACGGCCACTATACCAGACGCAGTCTGGTCATCATGTGCATTTTCCTCCAAGATTCCAAGACAAGACTGAGCTTGGTACGCTGACAAATGGTTCGAATGGCTCTGAGCACTATGGGACTTAACATCTGAGGTCATCAGTCCCCTAGAACTTAGAACTACTTAGACCTAACTAACCTAAGGACACCACACACATCCATGCCCGAGGCAGGATTTGAACCTGCGACCGTAGCAGTCGCACGGTTCCAGACTGTAGCGCCTAGAACCGCTCGGCCACTCCGGCCGAGTACACTGACGACACTCCGCTTCCTGCGAATGGCTGGTGTTCCGACTATGTGATATCACACACTTGGCATGTGCAGTCAGCTGATCGCCACCATATGTCAAGGTGTTTGTGTGCCTGGCACTTGGAGCGTTGCCTGGCACTTATTCCTATAGGGGAAAGTATGGCCAACTTGCCAGTAGCCGCCATTTTGGGCCTACTGCGCTGCTGGTGCTACATTGACTTCTGCAGCATATTTAGCCATGTGTATTAAAGAAGAGCGCTCAATCATCTAATGCACTGCTAAAACTGATCAGTGATACTGCGAAGCTTTACACTGTTCTCCAGACTTCTGCAGGAATGAGGTAGCCGATATAGTGGCAAAGACTGCTATCTCGCTTCCTCAGCCACTGTTCGCATGGTTCCCTCTGCCAATCTACAGAGCATTTTATGTCATCGTGTTGCTCTTGTATGGCACACATTGGTCTGCACTTCCCGATAATAAATTACAGGACGTAAAACCTCTTCCCTATGCTTGGACCTCTTCCTCCCAGCCTTGTCGTTGGGAGGAGGTAATTTTAGTTAGACTCCAAATAGGTCATTGTCTTTTTAGCCATCGACATCTTTTAAGTGGCTATCCACCCCTGCTTTGTCCCCACTGGTCTCAACTGTTGACAGTGAGACACCTTTCACTTCAGTGCCCCTATTTTAATCTGCTATGCGCTCATTTACAGCTGTCACCTGATATATCTTCCCTTTTAGCAGATGACACCTGCTCAGCTGATCACGTCCTTGAGTTTGTCAGTGTCAGTGAGATGGCATCGGTCATTTGAAGCTCTTTTTTGGGGAAAACAACCCTCATTCAATATCGAAATTCTTCCAATCCATATGTGGCATACAGCAAACCAGTGCTTAACATTATTGGTTAAAAACAGTCTTGATTGCAATTTTAGTTTTTTAATTTTTCAATGATGCATTTCACCTTATTTAAGCATCTTCAGGTTATCTTAATTTGGATTTTCTTAGAAGAATCCATTAGTCAGTGTAGCCAAAGGGCATCATTGAATATATCAGGCTAACATCGCCCTCATTAAACTCAGTAAAAACTTTTCTAGATGGACGCGAGTGACATCAAGATTTGCATAACGTGTTCCCATTCACAGGAGTGAGTAACAGAATAAGATGGGGGCTCACATAGTAAGCATAATGCTCGCTTCTGTGAAGGCGTTATGCAGATCTTGACGTCACTCGTGTCCGTCTAGAAAAGTTTTTACTGAGTTTAACGAAGGCGATTTTGGCCTGCTATATTCAATGATGCCCTTTGATTATACTGACTAATGGATTCTTCCAAAAAATACCAAATTAAGATAACCTGCACTCTGCAGACTACTGCTCTCTACTACTATCCCATCAGCTAGTCCACAGCTCGTGGTCTAGTGGCTAGAGTTGTTGCCGCTGGGTCACGAGGTCCCAGGTTTGATTCCCACTGTGTTGGGGACTTTCTCTGCCTGGTGACTGGGTGTTTGTGATGTCCTCATCATTTCATCATCATCATCATCATCATCATCATCATCATTATTATTGTCAGTGTCTAGATTGGACTGCGAAGAAATTGGACTGCTTTAGACGGGACCGCAAACATCATCATCATCCCATCAGCTAACCACCCATTGATAAAAATCTTCCATAACCAGCCACAAATACCTAGGTATCCAATACAGTTTCTGATACTATGGTGCTTCGTTCCCTATTGGTGTTTGGTGCATAGTCATGGTTGTTGCTGGCAATGCACCACATGGAAAAAACAAGCCATCAAATTCGAACAGTGTTTCCTCCATCTTCTCTTTCTCTCTCTCTGTACTCCCTATAGATGCTCCATTTTACTACTTAATGTAGTATTAATAGTGGCTTGTGCTTCACACACATGCTCATCCACAATATCCAGACTTGCTATTAACATCGCCTTCCTTAAATTCACTTCTTCAGTGCCAGAAATATCTATATTTATTGATACCGCTCTTCTGCCATTCCTCTCTTGTTCACAAAAACACGTCTCTCAGTAAAACAACTTGCTGGATTGAGTATATAGTTTCCTTCCAGAGGCTCTATAGAACATGATGTACCAACTGGTACATCTATCTCAAAATTCACCCAAGGCAACTTTCCAGTGCCACCTGGCACACAATCGTGCAAATCGAGCCTCATAGCAGTTGTTCATGTTCCAAGTGGCATGTTCAATATGCTAGACACTTCTTGTGACAGTAAATAATCCCACAGCTACATTAATGTTAATGGTTAATGACAACATTACAATTCACTGAGGTAACAAAAGTTTGGGATACTGTTTAATATCTTGTTGGACACCCTTTTGCCTGGCATTGTGCTACAGCTTGATGGATCATAGTCTCACCAAGTCATTGGAAGTCACCTGCAGAAATACTGAGCCACGCTGCCTCCATAGCAAAACTGTTGCTGGTGCAGGATTTTGTGCACAAAATGATGTCTCTATTATGTCCCGTGTGTTCTATGGGAATCGTGTAGGGCAACCTGGGTGATCAGGTCATTCACTGGAACTGTCCAGAATGTTTTTCAAATCAGTCGCGAACAGTTGTGACCCGATGATTGACATCATTGTTTGGGAACATGAAGTCCGTGAATGGCTGCAAATGGGCTCCAAGTTGCCAACATCTCCATTTTTAGTCAATGATTGGTTCACTTGGACCAGAGGACCCACTCCATTCCATGTAAACACAGCCCACATCATTATGGAGGCACCACCAGCTTGCTCGGTGCCTTGTTGATAACTTGGGTCTTTGCACCCCACTCGAACCTTAGCATGAGCTCTTAGCAACTAAAACTGGGACTAATCTGATCAGACCACGGTGTTTCAGACATCTAGGGTCCAACCGATACAACCACGAGCCCAGGATTGGCACTGCAGACGATATTGTGCTGTTAGCAAAGGCACTTGCGCTAGGCGTCTGCTGCCATAGCCCATTAATGTCAGATCCTAATGGGTATGTTCGTCATATGCCCACATTGATTTCATGCATTTGTTTCACACGGTGTTGCTTGTCTGTTAGCACTGACAGCTCTATGCAAACACTGCTGCACGCATTGATGAGGCAAAGTGCTTCAATACTGTTGCCGATAGAGTTCACAGCAGAATGATTTCGCTGGCGTGCACTGCCTGCTTATATAGAGATTGAGTGACCTTGGTTTGGTAAGTTGCTGATTACGGACTTAGATTCTGCGCGCACCAACCAGAAGGCGCAATCCCGTACACATGCTGTGGTCCTACTGACAGCACGCGTCTGCTGGTGTGACGGCCTAGTGCTGAGCCAGGCGGGTTGCATAACCGACTGGCTAGGCACCCAGCGGGCAGTGTGGCACTATGCTTTTTCAATTTTTTAAAATTGTTGCATCCTTGAGCCCCCGATTACCAGGTGTACATCTAACAGTTCTCGCCTGATGCCCCCGGTCACAGGAGTCAAGGAGAACACTTTATTAACAATTATAATACAAAGTTGTATCTCCAGTTACAGTTACATTTTCAGCAAGTAAACCAAGTCCTTTAATCCATACATGTATTTTCTCATCATTACCAACTTTTCTACAGAAGCAGGTATACAGAGTAAAAGGCACATTACTATACACAAAACTATGTCTACTTTGGGTCGATGACATCTCGGTCAGCAAAAGATTCTAATCCAGGTAGCGAAGCGTTCTCACAGCGGACAATAGCGAGTGTAAACCACCAAGTGCCTGCTGCTCCAGTTGGTGTACTTGCTGAAAATACAACTGTAACTGGAGATATAACTTTGTATTATAATTATTAATAAAGTGTTATCCTTGACTCCTGTAACTTGGACCAGAGGACCCAGTCCATTCCATGTAAACACAGCCCACACCATTATGGAGGCACCACCAGCTTGCACGGTGCCTTGTTGGTAACTTGGGTCTTTGCACCCCACTCGAACCTTAGCATGAGCTCTTAGCAACTAAAACTGGGACTCATATGACCAGACCACAGTGTTTCAGACATCTAGGGTCCAACTGATACGATGACTAGCCCAGGATTGGCGCTGCAGATGATGTCATGTGGTTAGCAAAGGCACTTGAGCTGGACACCTGCTGCCGTAGCCTATTAATGCCAGATTTCACCACACTGTCCTAATGGATATGTTCATCATATGCCCACATTCATTTCATGCATTTGTTTCACGCAGTGTTGCTTGTATGTTAGCACTGACAGCTCTATGGAAACACTGCTGCTCTCATACGGTATTCTCAGCACTCTCTTGACAGCGTGGATTTCCTTATGATCTCTCAAATGAAATGTTCTGTGCGTCTAGTTCCAACTACCAATCTATGTTCAAAGCCTGTTAATTCCTGTTGTGCGGCCATAGTCATGTTAATCACCTTTTCCCAGAATCATCTGTGTACAAAGGACAGCTCCATCAATGTACTGTCCTTTTATATCTGGTGTGTGTGATACCACTGCAATTTGTTTATGTGCATATTGCTGTTCTGTGACTTTTGTCATCTCAGTGTGTGCTCTTCCATCTTTTTGGTGAGGTTCCTTTGGCTAAAGCTCCTGGATTCTTTTTCCTGTATCCTGACATCCCAACAGCCTCCAATCCTCCAACTATTAACTCGTTTCTAGGAAGAAGGTGGAGGCCTTAGCTGCCAACAATCCTTTGCCCAGTATGCAGCCAGTTTTGCTAAGACACACTAGCCTCCAAATATAGTCCACCAACAGATCTCCTGCGCCTTATCAACATGTCTCTGTCTCCAGCCATTACAAAGGAACACCCTCTCATTACCCAGTATCATCTAGGACTGGGACGACTTACCTGCATCCTCTGCAAGAGCCTCAACTGCCTGTTCTCACGTCATGAAATGAAAAATACCCTTCCCTAAATTCTTCTCAACATTCCCTATCTGATGTTTCACCACCCATTCAAACCACGAAATCTCCTGCTCGCTGCTGGTGCCCTCCACACCCAAACTCGCCATGTGGGCCATATTGCTGTGAAAGAGGTGAATATGATTTGTATATTTACTGACCTGACTTCTCTTCTCTTTGCATCAAATTATTGATTGCTCAATGCTATGAGTAAATTTCAAACAGCTTTTCACCACATAAACAGTGTATATTTTCAGGTTAGTGTATATCATCACTGTCGCTTGTTGATGAAGATCAGCTGTTTTACACAGGGTGAATCTTATTAGCATTTTAAAACCCTGAAAACCAGGTAGATGATGCTGAGACAAATAATAAGACACATGGGGCTGCAATTGTTGAGAAATTGCGCATTATGGGTGGTGCTTGTTAAGCAATGTTCCACCGTATTTCTTTGCCAATCAATAAAGTGTCACTTCTTTAAATGTATCTCTTTTAATGAACGATTTCTGTAATGCATCACACTATTGAATTTGAAATTGATCTTCCTTACCTGTGGATCAGATGTACTCAGCTTCAGCCTTGTGTAATCAGGCCTTGGAATGGTGATTTCTACAACCTTGTGGATGACAAATTTTGAACATGGGACGTCACCTGACAACATGCTTTTCCACATGTGCAGTGAATAGGATTGTTGATCCCACCCTTACTGGCAGGAGGTAGTGCTACACCTGGTTTTTGACATCACTTGTAAATATTCATCTTTCAGATTTGCAGCTCTCGTCCTTTCTTTTCGCATTTGCAGTTAAATTATAGGATATGGGTTCCGCCTTTTTGCAAACACACTGCTTTTTCTTTTCACCCAAACATGTTTCAGCACCTGATGATGACACAGAGGTGCTGAAACATGTTTGGGTAAAAAGAAAAAAGGGTGTGTTTGCAAAACGATGGAACGCATATCCTACAATCATTTAAAATGAGATCTGTTGTAAACATATAAGTTCCTTTTTTGTTTATTGACTTTGTTTAATGAAGAACATGTAGGTCATTTACTGGTAGCGATATAATTCAGAAGATCCTACTTATTTACTTGTGACACAGTACAGTAGGTTTTTGTTGTACTGCACTTTGCAGCTGACCACTGAAGACTGTGAGAATGGTAAGTAAAATAATAAACCTTACCTCAACATAAACACACAACTGTGTAACACAGTGCAAGAAGTGAGACTTGAACCCTGAGTGCCACATACTTAAGTCGTACATGCTGGTCTGGAGCCACACAAACATGAATTTTCAACTTGAGTTTGGATGATCAAATTCGATACAACAATAGGCTCCATTACTGCACGTATGGTGATGTACATCATCTGGGACATCACATGTTCAACATTTATCATCCACATTTGGGCTATTTCCTGACATTTGCGACCCCTGTATGTATTACATTAAATTGCTTGTCTCAGCATCCCCTACGTCACTTTAGGGGTTTGTAAAAGTTAATAAGAATCACCCTGTATATTGAATTTCATGCTTACAACACAACAGATCAGTAAACTTGCAAAGACAACGAGGAACCTAAATTGCACAAACAGATGGCAAAATACACAGTTTATACACAATAATTTTCCCCATTTGAAAATGTTCATGACCGAGTGTATGAAATGGACCGTGTGCTACAGTTGCTTGACTAGAACCGACGTGGAACTTCCCATTGTGCTGTCTGAACACACGTGTTAACTCACCGTCTCAGACCCAGCACTGACTTAGGGTGAACTGTGTAAATGAAGCTCGGTGATTGCTGAGCTCAGACTGCTGGTGTGGAACTTAATACAATGAATGTTGGACACAAACTGACTAGCTTTGTGTAAACCTTGTGTGTACAAAACGATGACATTCAGAGTGTTACATTTACAATAATAAAATAAATATGGAAACAGTGCAGAATGCATTAGAGACTGAAGTTATTTTGTTTAAGTGTGGACCGTGTATTCTGCAGCTGGCCTAAATGATCAGTTCTTTATTTAGAAACTCAAATCTTCTAAATGAAATACTTCATTAACTAAACTGGTAAAAAACTAACAGAAAAATCAGGACTGCAATACTACAATTCTTGATTTCTGAAAAGGTGATATTTAAAAGTTCAAACACTCAAATACCCATGATTAAAGCCCGGAGTTCAGAGGAGAATAAAACAGTATATATATAGTTAAGGCTGACTGGCCATCGGCCATTTGACCCTCTTCTTCTGTGCGGATACACAAACAGTGCCCAAACTCTTAGGGAATCGGCGGTAAAGCTGAGAATAATGAGTATGGTGGGCAGGGGCTCTCTGAATATAGTGCAGGACAATTTGTTGCGAATGTGGGTGTCACAGGAGGCGTACCAGAGATAAGTCCCTGCCGTCGCACTATCCTCAGGGGCTCAGATGGATAGAGCGTGTGACATCTAAGCTGGAGATCCTGCGTTCGAGTCCCGGTCACGACACATATTTTCAACTGTCCCCGTTGTCTTATATCAACACTTGTATGCAGCTAAGGGTATTCATTTCATTGTAAAACTCTTGGCTATCAGTGCAGAATAACTTGTACAGTGAGAATGTTCTTGTAATGTCGCATAAGATCACAGGTGCATGTGAAAAGCACCACATTTATTTGGTGAATTCCTCTTCAATTGGCTGTGCGGGGTGGCCGCACGGTCTATAGCGCCTTGTCACAGTTTGTGAGGCTCCCTCCGTCGGAGGTTCGAGTCCTCCCTCAGGCATGGGTGTGTGTGTGTTGTCTTCAGAATAAGTTAGTTTAAGTTAGGTTACATAGTGTTAAGCTAAAGGACCCAAGACCTCAGCAGTTACATCCCATAGAACTTACCACAAATTTCCAAAATTTTCAACTTCAATATATATTTCTTTACCCAGAAGCTTTTTAAAAATTTGACAATGTTTTGTAACCAGAATTTTTCTCTAGCACTGATTCATTCTCTTGAACACTAATTTCTCTACCCCATGTGTTTCTGACAACAATATTAATAAAATCTTGTCTATCAGAGAAAGTGAATATCCCAAGAAATTATTTTGAGCTTCCAGCTGCTTTAAAATATCAATTATTTTGGAGAAACAGTTATGGATATCCTGTATCTTTTCTTGTATGCTGTTTTTAGCAAAACATTCTGCAGCTGTGGCAGTACTGATCTTCCACATTTAGCGAATTCTCTAAAATGTTCCACGTAGTGTGGCACAGCCTGTAACGATATTCCATACTAAGCTAAAATTGGCTGTGGATGTAAATCTGAATTTGGTAGGAGTTAACAGAATTTTTATATTCTAATCAGTGATTTTGCAGCCTTTTTCTTCAGACTAGAAACAAGAAGATCCACATCATTTCGCTGACTTTGACAGTTTCAGCTACGTGACGTTAACGATGCATGAGGCACATCAGGTCAACTAATTTAAGGTAAAGAACTTTTAATCGCTGCTCCAACTTTCGTATATACAGCAACATTAATGGGAAATAACAATACGCTCTCATACCATGTCCCTTCTGGCCACAAGAAAGTTAATGGATCACTGAAAAATCAGCAACAGTGGAATGATTTACTTAGCCAAATATTTGTATGTTAAGAAGAAATGATCTGCTCCCTGCTTTCATAGCACCAATATGCATCTGTGTTTTGGCAGTAACAATCCATATGTTTTCATGCTCCAGAATATTACAGATTTCTTGAAAGCAATGTAGTTTTTGTGCACCGTAGATTTGTGTGTTACCCTTTTGTATATGCTTTCTTTTTTTCTAAAATTACACAAAGCTACACATCATTCAGTTTTGGAATGTCGGAACCAACTAATGTTAAGCACAAGTCTCTGAAAAATGTATCACTACAAACCAATTGTTTGCCAGTATTGTTTTTAATCAGTTGCTGTTTGACTTAGATCTATCCTTAAATATCTCCTTATGATGTGTGGTATTAACGTGCTGAAAAACTTTCCACACACCAACAAAGAAAAGAAGATATTGCCGTCTTCACTGAAAATATTTTGTCCAAACTAGTTTATGCATTTTTGTAAGAATTCTAATTGAGAGGTTTATGCGGATGGCATTCCATAATTATGACAGTAAGCAACTTTGCATGGTTAGGCTAACAAGCGTTGCACAAGACTCGGCGGCTTGGAACTCGGGGATTCACTGTTCATGCCAGTGACATCATTCCAATATGATAACTGACTGATGAAGTGATGACTTAGCTGCCCAATTGCAGCAAGTTTTTCTCTTTGCAGTCTATTTCATATCCTGGCTATCCCTCATCACATCTTTCTTATACTTTCGTTCAAGGTTAATTTTTATAAGAGTGTCATTGTTTTATAAGTAACAGCTAGTAGTGAAATGTGCACTTTTAAAACCACATTTCTTGGTAAATACACTGCTCTAATTAAAAATGAAGTAAGCAAAAACATTTTCTTGGGAAATAAGCATAAACAGACTTATTTAAACTGCTTTCTGGGTGTGTCTTAAGAAGTATAATCTCTCTGCTTATCCCTAAAAGTGCGGAAAAAGTTAGGCATTTTGCTTACAAATCTACACTTATCATAATAATAGTTATGAAAAAGAATAAATTTTGTAATATAAGAAAAGATAGGCATGAGAAAGGGAGTAATCACAATCTCATTTTCAAGTACATGTGATTTTCACAGATTGTAAATTTTGAATATTTCTTCTGATACACTGTACAGAACTGTAGTCTCACAAGGTTTACATTTAACAATGCTTGCTACTCACCGTACAGCAGAGATCCTGAATCACAGATAGGCACAGCAAAAATACTGTCAAAAAAGGAGGTTTTGGTCAACAAGGTCTTTGTCAAAAATAGACGACAGACAGACAGACAGACAGACACACACACACACACACACACACACACACACACACACACACACACACACACACACACAAGCACGCACGCGCGCGCGCGCGCGCGACCACCATGTCTAGCAGCTGAAACCAGAGCAGCAGTGCATGATGGAAGAGGCAACTGGTTGGGGGTAAGGAGGAAGCTGGGGAAAGGAGGTGGAGGGATAGCAGGGTAGGACTGGGGGGACGGTAAAGTGCTGCTAGTTGGAGTGTGCAGGGAGGAGGTAGAGAGAGGGTAGGGCAGCTAGGTGCAGTCAAGGAAGAGGCTAGATGGGTGAGGACAATGACTAATGAAGGTAGAGGCAATGAGGGTCATGGGAATGTGGAGTATACTACAGGAAGAGTTCCCACCTGCATAATTCAGAGAAGCTGGTGTTGGTGGGAAAGATCCAGATGGCACCAGCTGTGAAGCAGTCATTGAAATGAAAGATGTCATGCCAGCTACAGAGTGGTCCAGTTGCTTCTCGGCTACAGTTTGTCAGTGGCCACTCATGCGGACAGACAGCTTGTTGGTTGTCATGCTCACATAGAATGTAGCACAGTGGTTGCAGCTTAGTTTATAGATCACATGACTGGTTTCACAAGTGGCCTTGTCTTTGATGGGACTGGTGATGTTTGTGACCAGAATGGAGTAGGTAGTGGTGGGAGAATGTATGGGAGAGGTCTGGCATCTAGGTCTATAACAGATCATGAGACATGTCGCAAGGGGTTCATAGCCATCTGCATGAACAGTTCGATGACATTTGCAGCATCATGGACTATCAGCTCAGAGACTGTGGCTACAGTTACCCTTGACAGTGCATCACAGACAGGAGCACCCGCGATGGTGTACTCAGAGCCTGGTTGCACGAATGGCAAAAAGTAATTTTTTTGGACGAATCCAGGTCCTGTTTACAGCATCGTGATGATCGCATCCGTGTTTGGCGGCATCACGGTGAACACAAACTGGAAGCGTGTATTTGTCATCGCCATGTTGGCGTATCACCTGCCCTGATGGTATGGGATGCCATCGGTTACACGTCTTGGTCACCTCTTGTTCACATTGATGGGGCTTTGAACAGTGGATGTTACATTTCAGATGTGTTACGACCCCTGACTCTATCCTGGTGGGGGAGAAGGTGTTGAGGTTCAGGAGGAATGTGGATAGGGCATCCTCACCCTTCATCCAGATCACCAAGATGTCATTGGTGAATCTGGGTTTGGGATTCTGGGTGTTTAAGCAGAATTCCTCTAGATGGCCCTTGAATAGATTGGCATAGGATTGTGCCATGCGGGTGCTCAAAGACATACCCTGGATTTATTTGGTGGTAATGCCTTCAAGGGAGAAGTAGTTGTGTGTGAGTAAATAATTGATCATGGCAACTTCCCCCATGAACCATGGACCTTGCCGCTGGTGGGGAGGCTTGCGTGCCTCAGCGATACAGATGGCCGTACCGTAGGTGCAACCACAACAGAGGGGTATCTGTTGAGAGGCCAGACAAACATGTGGTTCCTGCAGCAGCCTTTTCAGTAGTTGCAGGGGCAACAGTCTGGATGATTGACTGATCTGGCCTTGCAACATTAACCAAAATGGCCTTGCTGTGCTGGTACTGTGAACGGCTGAAAGCAAGGGGAAACTACAGCCGTAATTTTTCCCAAGGACATGCAGCTTTACTGTATGATTGACAGAGTAGCATGGAGAGCTGCATCAAACCAGTCTCAGGACTGAAGACAACAACAACAACAACACGTGGCAACTGGGAAGGAGGTTGTTGGTTTGGAATCCGTCAGGTGCTGGGAAAGGTAGTGTTTCATAGCAGTAAGGCCTAGGGATGTTAGTGTAAGGGGAGGTGGCCCCAGTAGTAACGAGCAGAGCACAGTGTGGTAAAGGAACAGAAACTGTGGAGAGTCGGTGGAGGAAATGGTTGGTGTCTTTTATATAGGAGGGTAGGTTCGGTTAAGGGTAAGAGGCTGAAGGAGGACAGAGTGTCTCTCAGTGAGGTCACGATAACCTGCCACAATGGGGCGTCCTGGGTGGTTGGGTTTCTGGACTTTAGCAAGCATGTAGAAGGTAAGAGTGCAGGGAGTGATAGGGGTGATGAGAGAAGTGGAATGCGGGGAGAGATTCTGGGATGGGCCTGAGGATTTGTTGAGAGACTGGAGATCCTGCTGGATTTCTAGAATGGGGTTCGTATGTGAATAAATCTGACATCTGGTGGAATCCTTGTGCTAGGCAATGGTTGCGGTTCAAACAGCAGTGGTGGGGCATATGTCAGCAAGTAGGATTATAAGGTCAGGACCAGTTTTCAGGTTGTGGATTGCACTTCTTGCTGCAGATGTAAGGTTGGTTTGCATGTTGATGGATTTGATGAATAATGATGAAATAAGGCTTGAGATTAAGAAAGTGTGGACAGTTAACAGGTGTGATTTGGGGATAGTCGGGGTGGCTCACTGTTGGCTGAAGGAGTGAACTGAGACAGCGGGGTTCGACGTTGGTGTTTGGTAGAGTCTGTAGGGACCGGGAGAAGGAGAGAAAGTCTTTAACAAGTCCATGATAATTGAATTTGGGAATGGGGAAAAAAATGGGGCCTTTTGAAAGGACTGATATTTCTGCAGAGCTAAGGCTTTTTCGAGTAAAGATGTATGACAGTGTTTCAGTCTGTTCAGGTAATTATCCTCCCAACCTTGTACAAAAACAGATCTCCCGAGCCTTATCTTTCCAGTCACCCACCACCTCCCAAAGTCCCACCTTCCAGGCACAGAGGAGCATTCCTCTCATGATGCAGTACCACCCAGGGCTGGAGCAACTGAATTACATTGTCCACCAGGGTTTTCAACTAGTCAGCCCTACCCTGCCATCCCCTCCCCTGGATGCCCCATCCAGTTGTCTCATACTCTGACTTCAGCTGCTAGACTTTGGTTGTGTGTGTGTGTGTGTGTGTGTGTGTGTGTGTGTGTGTGTGTGTGTGTGTGTGTGTGTGTGTGTCTGCTCATTTTGTGACAGTCCTTTTGTTGTGCCTCTGCAGGAATCTCCACTACATGGTGAGTAGTAACTATCATTTTCATAATATTGTTACTTTCAATCCTGGATTTTCCATTGTTTAAAGTTTGCATTTAGCATGTTTTATTATAATTGCATTTTTTCGGAGTTTTATCCTATTTGCCTCTCTTCCTGTGTCCCCCACCCACTCACCCTGCCATCCCACCCCACCCCCCGCACTCACATCCCACACCTCACCGCCCCCCCCCCCTTCCCCCCACAACCCACTCGACACCTGCCCCCCACACGCAGTCCCTGCTGTCCCCACTCCCACCAACTCTCCCTCTCCCTGCCTGCTGCCTCTCTCACCACCCCCCATCCGCAGTCCCTGCTGCCCCCCAACTCTTTCTGTTCATTGCTGCTTCCACCACTCTCTCCGTACTTGCCATCCACTTTTTTGTCAGCTTGCTTCATATTATTTTGTAATCCTGTTTTGTGTGAAGATAATAGCCAGCATGTATGTAATATCAAAATTTCAGTGATACTGTTGTACAAACCTTTCCCAGGTAGGGGTACCTCAGTTGTATAGTCACCTTGCCACACTAACAGCCGTGATTCCATTCTAGCCACAGGGTGTTGAATATTGAATTGTGTGAAAGTGACCCTAAAACCATTGATGGGCTGACTGAGCAGATTCCTGATCTTGAAATCGATTGCAGCGTCCTACCAGAGGGACCAGCTTGTGAAACAAAGGGTCACAAAAGTAACGCTGAGGAAGAAAATGAAGAGAATGCACACCCCGATGACACACATGAAGAGCATGACAACAGTTCAGAGAGTTATGAAGATAATAGCAGTGATAGTATCAGTAGTGCATTAGTTCTCTTTCTAAAGGATGTATGAAACTGATATATTTGTAGGCAATTACAACTCTGCATACTGATTACATCTCTGTTGGTACTCTGTAACTGGATCAACATTTAATACTCCACTAGTTGTGTGCATTGTAGTGGACTGCTGAATGCTGGTAAACCATAAGTAGCCATTTATTTTTCTAAAATTGTAGCTAAACTGTTTTGCTGTAATATGTTAACACATACACAAACTGTTGTGAAGGAAGCTAATTGCAAATAATTTTGGAAATATGTATAAGCAGTTTAAATCACATGTAATAATGTTGTTTGAATTCCTGGTGCAATGAAATAGATTTGCAATGATACTTTTTTAACTAATAAAATGGCAACACTGACGAGCTGGCAATTCTTAAATGGCACTGACTAAATGATCACATAATTACAGCAAACAGTTGATTAGAATGTCTGCGATGGCTGATGGCCTGTGTTATTGGTCACCCAGACTTTGTTGTCAGCCTTGTAGTTTCATTGCATGCCGTTTAAGGTCTCACAGTTTCTTTTATTTTTATTTTTAATGTACAGCACAAGTGCCAAAAGAAAAAAAAATTGATTTCCACATATGGATGTCACACTCCTGTTGTAAGCATGAAACAGATGAGAATGCACTACAGTCGGCTATGTTTTCACTGAATGAAATTAAAGATGTATAGAAGTCGAAAAAATGCTTTCCCATGGTTTCATACACAGTACCAGTATTAATAAGGTATTTAGACAACAGTTACTTATACTACATACATAAAAATGGGTAACTGACCAATATTTTTCTGGAAGTGTAAAATGCCGAATAGGTGAGACAGTCTAATTCAACCTCAGCAATAGTTATAATGTTATTGTAACTGAATTTGTGGAAATGTTTTTAGAATGGTGCGTACTATCTGTTGTAGTGCATAATGCAATCTTCTACTGACATGTGTGCATTCTTGACAGCAGTGGACAAAGTACAATTTAAGACTAAATGCCACAAAGATTGCAGATTGAAGGTGGTGCTGTATACAGTTCTCAACAGGTGTCTGAAAGTTTTGTGACCGTTACAATGTAACTGCCAGATGGCCAGTCGTAATGCACAGAGAGGTTACTTTTCACACTGATACCTGTGGCTGCTTTGAGTTTGCCGCCTGCATCCATTCTGTGTTTGTACGAGCAGTGCGCAGTGACTTCAACTTGAAATAATGACACCTGTTAGTACTGTACTTCAAAATTGAAAGGCATAAATATGAATAGTGAGTCTTGGGAGAATGAAGATAACATTTTAATGTTTATGGAAGATAAGTCCACACAGGAAGGGACCATTTTGACACAACAGGTTCACGTGCATTTAGCTTTATTATGTGATTCGATATTTTATCATCGGCTGGTATCTTGCTCTTCAGCTTCTGTACAGTTCTGCTGTGCCCATCTTCTGTGACTGGTTTCAAGAACATGGTTCCGTGTGATTTTTTTTGATACCTTAGTAACCTTCTTTTTCTTACTATTTATTTTTTAAAGTTACCTATCACAATTATGTACTGTATTTTACGGACTATAAAACACTATGGAATATAAGATGCACTTTAATTTTTGATAATCATCACTGCCTTCGAGAGCATCACTTATGCTGCACTTCTTGACAGATTTATGAATAATGTATTCTCTCACTCTAGACTGTGACTGTTTTACACAGTGACTAAACAGATCTAGCACAAGAAGAGAACTCTTCTTCAATAAAGCACCTTTTCTTCTTTCCCACACTCCATTAACACTTGAACGCCCACAGGGGTCAAAATAACCCTTTTCGATTTTTAAGGACTAGCTATTGTTTTCAAGAATGACTGAACCAAAATTTACTTTTGTGACATTTATTTATTTGGCATGTACTTTCATTATATTAAATACAGTGAATTTTGCCTAACTGATTATCACTTTTTTTCCAGTTTTATCTATAACGCCCAGAGGGGTCGTATTGACCCATGTAGAAAAAAGCTATAATTTAATTTGGTTGTGTCTGAGCCGTGTGCGGCACATGTTCATGCCGTTTATTGCTTGACATCTTGTCTTTGCGGTACTGCCATTCGGTTTCTTATTCGATTTACTGGCATCACAAAGTTGCTGGCTTGCCTGCCCATGAGTGGCAGCAGCAGCGTTTATCAATAAGAGCACTGTCGTACTATCTTTGGAGTGACCGCTGGTATTTCCAGGTCATCGTGTATCGGGAGTTCAGTTGGGATGGAGCAGCAGTGAGGTCCGGACAGCCATGACTCACCCGACCGTTGCCACCACACATGACTTGAGTGAGGATGACCTTGGTTGGTCGTTCAGTCAGTCGGTCTTCTCATCGGATGACGTGTATTTGGTTGCCGACCGCTTATGGGTTCTCCGTATGTATCAACTTGTGATTCATCCTTGTTGTTCCACAGTCACTGGCTTTAGTATTGTTTGAGTTGCTGGTGGAAGTGTTTTCAAGAAACCGTGTGCAGCTTTGTGGTTTTGACTGAGCACCTATTTTAATGCTGTTTGCATGCTGCATGTAGTCAGTCGGTTGGGACACAGGGGCGAAGTACTATCTGCGGCGCGAGGCCAGGTCGGGACCGCTGGTGCCATGCATGTGCTGTCGGATCATGAGGCACTAACTGTGACAGCGACAAAGTTCATTGCCCACCGAACCTGGGCGGTGAAGTTGAGAAATCAGTTAACCTCTTATGGAGCCTCAATTGTTGTGACATCTCTCCGTTCATTTGTGGGTGGTTGCCCCCTGGACCGTTCGGGCTAGCAGCAACGTATGATGTGTTGGGGTCGGCGAAATCTTGCAGCCACCTTCCTATGTTGTGAATAATTATTAAATTGGCTATTAATTGCCAGTGAAGTGCACCAGCAGTATTTTCTGCCCTGTGGCTGTTAACGCCCCAGTTACCTACCCTGGTCGTTAGCGTAGTTTTCCAGCAGTGTGCCTTTCCTCGTCGTGTTGATACTGACCGGCACAGTGCGTAGTTCGACAGCGTTTTAAGTTGTTTGGATCATATTTTCCTTAGAGTGGTTATTGTTCCCTTGGCTTCTTTTTAGACGCCAATTTCTGAAGGTGTAGTGCTGTTTGTATCCTCATCCTCGGCCGATATTTTCCATTGTTGTGCTGTTGGTCGGGTGGAAGGGAATTGGTTAAATTGTTGGTCTGTCCCTGCGCCATCTCTAGTTTGGCTGCCTGTCTCACCTCACTGTTTGAGCTACCTTTGCAGGCCGACCCTTGGAACACTTCTGAGCCCCACTTGTTCTGTTTGTTCTGTTTGTTTTAGACTGTGATTTTCATTTTATTTTGAAGTATTGTGCAAGGCCTTCGGCCATGTATTAATACAGTTCTTTATAGATTTTACATAAAGGCCTTCAGCCATGTTAAATTAAAATTATGAAGATTGATTTTGTTTAATAAAAAAAAAAAATTCCTTAAAATTGGTTCGATCTGAAATTGTTTGTAATTCAGGCCCTAAGCCATTAATTGTTCAATGTGTTATGTGTGGCCTTCAGCTGAGTATTTACGTGAACCTCTTTTAATAAGGCCTTCAGCAATTTGTATTCCTTAAAGGAAAATTTTTTATAAGAAGAAAGGGGTTTATTTTAAATTGTTTGTCTGATTTGTTGTTCAGGCATTCAGCTGTTGTTTAAAATTTGTTTGTGGCCTTCAGCCGTGCAATGAGTTAATATTTCTTAATTAGGCTTTTGAAAGTTATATTGTAAGTTTAAAAAGAAATTTCTTTGTTGGAAAAATTGTTTATCAATGTGTTTTAATTGTAGTTGTTCTTCAGACGTGTAGTGTAGGCCTTCAGCCACTAATTGTTTTCAGTTTTTTTTAAATTTACTTTCTATTTTTAATTGCTTTTGATCTCTAAACCAGGCCTCAGCAATTCCTGTTTGTGATTCTTAGAAAAATAAAGTTGTGTGTTTGATTGTGTAACTCACAGTAACTGTTTATGGCCCCATCCACAATCATAATCTTAGCCTGTGCACTGTCTAAGTACCTACCAACCAGGTTATCTCATGCTTTCTCAAACCTTGGCTACTTTACTCTGTAGTGCAACAATTTACTTTTGTTCATATTATTGCCATATGAAATGACTACAATTGGACTCGGTTCACCATTGTTCATCATTCCCTTGTAAGAATCAGTCTTTCAAAGGTAATTGTGAGCTGAAGATTGAAACAAACTGGAAAGATTATTTACGAGATGATGAGATTCCTGCAGAGTTAAAAAGAGTTATGAAGAGTGATTCAGATGGTGGTGAACTTTTTTCTGATGATTCAGGAGAAGAGTTTTTAACACAGGCATTAAGAGAAGATGAATCATCTAATACTAATGATTCCGATTCTTCAGATACAGATAATGGAAGTTTACAGTCTAGTAAGTATATTATTATTATTATTATTATTATTATTATTATTATTGCTGCTAATTTATAATCTTAATAATCTTATCTACCTATAATGTTACTGTACTTGATTTAGATTTTATGGTGGCTTTCTTACATTTGTTCTATTATTCGTACTCTATAGACTGAAAAGAATCATATAACAGAATAGGAGATAATCCTGTTCCTCGGAATGTACAAGTGGACTGCTTCTTCACCATCTGATGAAAGACAACAGTCTGAAAAGAAGCAGTGCCTCATTCGCAAGGTGAGCGTCTTCCTAATCACAATATTTTGTCAGAATCTCCTGGACCTACACGAGATGCAACTGAAATCTAAGTGATGAACTTGTATCATGTGCTTAGCACTTGTTCATAGACAATTATAGAAACATCTCCTGAAATGTACTATAACAGGGGCATACAGAATACTTTGAAGTGACAACGGGTCAATGACCACGGAAGAACTAGAAGCATTTATTGCAATTATTCATGCTCGTGGTTGCCAAAGTACAGACCTTCACAGCTTATGGTCAGTATACTGGGGCCTACTATTTTGTGTGGAAGCCATGAGTAGAAATAGATTCTAGGGGATTATGAGATTCCTGACGTTCGACAAAAAGTCGATATGCTCTGTACGATTATAGAATGATCGCAAGATGGAAGGGTTTCAGATTATGTAGTGATGCATCTTATGGAACCATTTCTGGGCTAAGGCAGAAATGGCACTGCAGACAATTACTTCACTTCACTCAAACTATCCAAAAAAATTGAAAGAAAAATCAACCTCCATTGTAGGAACAGTAGATACAGCAAGAAGAGAAATACCACATGCTCTGAAGTTTTAAAACATGATGATAATTCCTTGATAGTCTATCAAGGAAATAAAGCAAAAATGTGCTAGTAATGTATTCCCTTCATCCTAGTGTTACCATAAATACAATTGAGAAAAAACTCCACAAACTGTATGTTATTACAACAAAATGAACTTTGGGATTGACATAGTAGACAAAATGGTGAGGCAGTATTCAGTCAAGGCTTCCTCAAGAAGGTGGTCAGTGCACTACTCCTACAAAATCCATGACTTAGCAGGAATAAATGTAGTATTTAGGGCTGTTACTGGGAACAAGATCAAAAGAAGACATTTTATTCAGCAGCTTGCAGATGAACTATGCTCCGAGTATGTGAAGAGTTGCTTTCCTCGTATGACCACAGACAAGTATGAAAAGAATGAAAATGAAGATGAAGACGAAATGCCACAGAAGCACTGTAAATGTCAAGTTCTCAAATTCTGCAAATGTAATAAAACTATTTTCAAGTGCAGTGTTTGTGAAAAGATGGTTTGTGGAAAATGTACAAAGGAAACTGAATACAAATGTGTCAACTGTGTAAAACAATGAAGTAGCTGAAATTTCTGTAGATATGAGAAGTTCATTTTTTTATGAATTTAGAACAAAGAATAGACTGTCACTTGCTTACATTTGTTTGGGTGTTACCAGGTTCCGTGAAATTTGTTTATACGTCAATAAATAATATAGTATGTCTGTTCTTTTTATTCACAACTCTATATCTGAAATGGCTATAACTCTTGTAAACATTATAACAAATGCTTAAAATTTCGAAATAATAGAAAGAAAATGTTTTTTGAATGGTAGGGGTCAAAATACCTTCCCATAATATTGTTACATTCCTGATATTTCACTGTAAAAATACAGCAACCAGTCACTTTTTAATGCGTTTTATTTATGCCAATACGAATTTCGGGTTTGCACCCATCTTCAGCTGGCAAATTACATGGATCTTCAGTTTCTACAATCTCTGCTGTCAAGATTGTACTATTGTAGAAACTGAAGATCCATGTAATTTGCCAGCTGAAGATGGGTGCAAACCCGAAATGCATATTGGCATAAATAAAACGCGTTAAAAAGTGGCTGGTTGCTGTATTTTTACAGTGAAATATCATTATCCATGGCCACGGGGCTCAACAGTCCAAATAAAATGGACAAATTGTTATTGTTATATTCCATCCTGGATTTTCCATTGATGGACATTTTTATACTATATATTTGATTTGAACTTCGTTTCTTTAGAATAAATTTCTGTCAATGATTACAAAACTTTTTGTCCTGCTACCAGTTTTGGTCAGCAGTGACAATCTTCAGATTAGTTTTATAACATATCCTACTGTAACAAAGCCACGGTGGCATCTTCGCAAAATCAGCTAAGCATGGTTGCACATATTTAAAATATGGCATAAACTAGGCCACAATACTGTCAATGCATCTTTCTCCTTTCTTTCACCATTAATTACATTCCAAGCTCTTTTTCCTTTTTTTTTAAGTTCATTATGATGGTACTGATTTCTCTTGCTGTTACTTCTCTTATTATGTAGTATTTTATAGTTTTCAGTTTGCCAATTTGTCTTGGAGCCTGTAACTCCCTACAAACTTATCTATACTACATCATGGGTAATCAATCCACTGTGTTTGATTTTGTTGCTTTTCTTCTCCCTTTATTTTGCAGAAGCTATATTAAAATGGTGTTTAATTGTTGTAATACAGGAATTATACTTTTCATTTACATTCTGTACCTGTAGGGTTTCATGCCATGTTTCCTTGTGTATCACTGCTCTAAAGGTGTTAATATTTTGCTCACTGGTGGTCCTGGTTTCTTTGGTGGTTCGTTAAGGTCCTGACACTGACATTACTTAAGTAGAGGCGAATCAGCTGTCCATAATGATAATATATTTCTGTCTCTGTGTATACATCTAAACACACTCTGTGAAAAGCATTGTAAAGTGCATGACAGACAGCATGTCCCCTTGTACCACTTATTAGGGTTTCTTCCCCTTTTCTTTCACTTTGGACCACACGACAATGTTACACCTACTAATATTATAGTAATGATGTCAATAACTGTCTGACTTTAAGATGTCAGTATTTTTAGGTGTTATTAACTGCATACTATACTGTATTAACAATTCCTCTAAATATGTCTTGTTTTTGCACTTGAACATGTCAGCATTGAAGTATATTGAAATTTCCTCATCAATAATGGTTTTCTTCATAACATAACAGCCCATTTTTCATATCATTTTGAAGCTAATTTGGATTGCTTGATTAACTTTTACGTCACTAGGCAGGACCTGTATTTGTAATGTTCCCTTTTCAACTCTGCGATGTGGTTTTCAGCAACTTCATGCCAAAGTATCATCAATTTGTTTAATTGCAATTACCACTATTTATTTACAGACAGTTGGATAACACAAAATGCACCAAATGTACTGTATTTTATAATGTTAAAAAACTGTAGGAATTCTTTTTGTCATGCTATCAATTTATTATACGATTGTTAAACAGAACATCTAATCATTTCATAATTACTGTAATTCACAATGTATTTGACTTTGTACCCTATCTCGTGTATTTCAGTTGTAACCACCAAACAATAACATTTTCTGTGATTGCAGTTAACGTAATTACTATATGTTGCATTGTTCCGACTGTCAGCAAATGTATGATTAATTGTAATTCACGCGACAAATTGTGTGAGGTGCCAATACAGTTAGAGGTTTCGAGCTGTACTGTGTGACATAAATATCAGATCAAGAAATAAACAACATTCAGAGTTCTAAATTTGAGTGCAACTGAATCACTTTTTGACATTTTATGTTACCAGAGAACCAAAATGTTCTCTGGCCCATCATCACTTAGGAAATTTACATGAAGAATCAACTTCAGCAGAGTATATATATATATATATATATATATATATATATATATATATATATATATATAAAGGGGGGGGGGAAGTAGTTCATGACAACATTTTTTTTTAACAACTCAAGTTACACAAGTCTAGTTTTAATAACCTTTTTTCAGTTACTTCTTCACAATTAATATTCATAACATTTGCTTTGATTTTTTTTTTGTTTTTCAACAATTATTATCCCCTGTAAGGCAGTTTACACTGCAGTATTCATTCTTACTAATTTAGCATTTCTTCTCTCAGAAATATGCTAATCTTGCCACTTGGTTATCTGTACACACAAAATGCTCTAAAATGGTCAGTCATTACACCAATAATTTCAAAGTCTTTTTCTCTAGCTGTCAGTAATCTCACATGTTTACTCTTAACAGTTTTTAGAAGCCCAACACACACGCACTCACACACTCTATGCGCAGTATATTATGATGGACACTCCGAACCCTGTCTGCAGTATGGAGCAACAGTGTGGAGACACTCAAGCATGCAAGAAACAAAAAGTGTGTTCACATTTTTAAAACCCAATTAGGATCATTTTACGAAGAAAAGACATCTGAAACATGCAGAAACTGCTTCAAAAAATCTAGACATCTTAACTTTTGCATCTTTGTACATACATAAAACAATAATACATGGCAAAAAATAGAGTGGAATGGATTACAAACCCTAATGTCTACAACCACGAGATGCAGAGGAAGAATGACATACGAAACATACTCCACCAACTGACAATGCTTGAAAAAGGACCTCAGTACTCAGGAATCAAATTACTCAGAAGCTTGCCACAACACTAACTTGCGAAAAAACCTCAAAGACTATTGTGTGGAAAAGGAATTTTTCAGTATTGAACAGACTTATCACATTAAATTTGTATATATTGTTATTTATAATCAAAGGTGGAATAAAGTTCCAGGTCAAAGTCATAAATGAATACTACATATAAGTTATTTCAGTTGTGACAGTATTAAGTGGCACAATATAACTGTTTTAAAATTTCACCAAGCAATTAGACTACTAATAATGTTTAATATAAATAACTATGACTTTATCGTATGTGCGTGTTTCAGTATTAATTTCAACTTGGATAATATTGCTTGCATTAAAAGTACTGGTTAAAGGCACTATTGTCTAACTGTGGTTTCTTCCCTATAGCAATATTCCCAACTATGAAAGAACATCGTGCAGCAGTGATTGATAATTTATTTCTAATTCCAGTTGTGTTTCATGAAACAGATGTGATGTGAACTCTATAGTTAATAATTTTACATTTTCAATGTGACAGGCTCTGCAGCTGCAATAAATTTTTTGAAAAGATTTCGTGATGCCATTCTCTTTATTTCAAGTACGATTGTACAGTTTCGACTTTAGGCAGTTTTCAAGTATTTCATGGATGATCTTTTAGCCGTAAACCATGCCATGTATGTTGCTGCTCCTGTGGCACCATGTTAAGCTCATAAAATAAATCCAAGATGTTTTACACTATTTTAGGAGCATGTTACCTTCGAGCAGTTTTAAGATGAACTGATATTTAAAAGCTGAATACTGTAAGTAAAATTTGAAGCTTAATTTATTGTGCTGTTCACTTAATATAATAAGCATACGGCCTTGTAATATAACAGAAAAATATATGTAACATTATAAGATTCGTTCAGTCTTGTACAAGATAGTCCATTTGAGGAATGTGTGAATAAACTAATCCAAGAGATTTGGAAAACTGATCGGTTTGTTCAGCTACCTTGAGGGTCTTAATTTTTTGTTTGTTTGTTGTGTATCTCTTGTGTGTGCCATTATTGTACCCAGAATTCAAATGGATGTTTGGTTGTGTTAACCTCATAAGGGTAACAGATTTAAATGCCACAGACATCATTAAGATACATTTCTACTCTGTTTATCTAATTCTTTGGGTATCCAGTTGGTGAGAGTCTGAATTAATAGTATTGATGTGGGGAATATGAATCTGCATTAAGTTTTCAGAATTTTCTCAGTAACAAAATTTCCCATCCTAAGGAATACTTTATTTGTCAACTCCATGTTTTGCTTTTTTCCCCCCTTCTGTCACACATATGAGGCAATAATAAACACTTCATCTGTCAATGCTACCTGCCTGCTTTACATTTTTTTTCTTTTTATGATTCAATATTATGACAGTTAACCTATGAAGATGTAACAGACTAATTCATTAGTGAGATAGATGAGCACTTAAAATGAAGGGTGAAGTTTTGCATATAACAGAACCTCAACATAGCTATGAGTGCACCTGACAAAGTTTTTCATTGTTGCTTAAAATTATAGAAAATGAACTGATTCAACCTCTTTGGGAAAAAAAGCATACATTATTCAAAGATGTTCACATAGTATGCACATGTATTAGTAAGCCCTAATATAAGCAAATATATACTTTGTAAATAAAACAGAAAGAAACTTCCACATGGGAAAAATATATTAAAAACAAAGATTCCAAGACTTACCAAGCGGGAAAGCGCCGGCAGACAGGCACATGAACAAAACACACAAACACACACACAGAATTACAAGCTTTCGCAACTGGCAGTTGCTTCATCAGGAAAGAGGGAAGGAGAGGGAAAAATGAAAGGATGTGGGTTTTAAGGGAGAGGGTAAGGAGTCATTCCAATCCCGGGAGCGGAAAGACTTCCCTTAGGGGAAAAAAAGGACAGGTGTACACTCGCGCACACACACACACATATCCATCCGCACATACACAGACACAAGCAGACATATTTAAAGGCAAAGAGTTAAGGGCAGAGATGTCATTCGAGGCGGAAGTACAGAGGCAAAGAAGTTGTTGAAAGACAGGTGAGGTATGAGCGGCGGCAACTTGAAATTAGCGGAGGTTGAGGCCTGGCGGATATCGAGAAGAGAGGATATACTGAAGGGCGAGTTCCCATCTCCGGAGTTCGGATAGGTTGGTGTTGGTGGGAAGTATCCAGATAACTCGGACGGTGTAACACTGTGCCAAGATGTGTTGGCCGTGCATCAAGGCATGTTTAGCCACAGGGTGATCCTCATTACCAACAAACACTGTCTGTCTGTGTCCATTCATGCGAATGGACAGTTTGTTGCTGGTCATTCCCACATAGAAAGCATCACAGTGCAGGCAGGTCAGTTGGTAAATCACGTGGGTGCTTTCACATGTGGCTCTCCCTTTGATCGTGTACACCTTCCGGGTTACAGGACTGGAGTAGGTGGTGGTGGGAGGGTGCATAGGACAGGTTTTACACCGGGGGCGGTTGCAAGGGTAGGAGCCAGAGGGTAGGGGAGGTGGTTTGGGGATTTCATAGGGATGAACCAAGAGGTTACGAAGGTTAGGTGGACGGCGGAAAGACACTCTTGGTGGAGTGGGGAGGATTTCATGAAGGATGGATCTCATTTCGGGGCAGGATTTTAGGAAGTCGTATCCCTGCTGGAGAGCCACATTCAAGGTCTGATCCAGTCCCGGGAAGTATTCTGTTACAAGTGGGGCACTTTTGGGGTTCTTCTGTGAGAGGTTCTGGGTTTGAGGGGATGAGGAAGTGGCTCTGGTTATCTGCTTCTGTACCAGGTTGGGAGGGTAGTTGCGGGATGCGAAAGCTGTTTTCAGGTTGTTGGTGTAATGGTCGAGGGATTCAGGACTGGAGCAGATTCGTTTGCCACGAAGGCCTAGGCTGTAGGGAAGGGACCGTTTGATATGGAATGGGTGGCAGCTGTCATAATGGAGGTACTGTTGCTTGTTGGTGGGTTTGATGTGGACGGATGTGTGCAGCTGGCCATTGGACAGATGGAGGTCAACATCTAGGAAAGTGGCATGGGATTTGGAGTAGGACCAGGTGAATCTGATGGAACCAAAGGAGTTGAGGTTGGAGAGGAAATTATGGAGTTGTTCTTCACTGTGAGTCCAGATCATGAAGATGTCATCAATAAATCTGTACCAAACTTTGGGTTGGCAGGCTTGGGTAACCAAAAAGGCTTCCTCTAAGCGACCCATAAATAGGTTGGCATACGAGGGGGCCATCCTGGTACCCATGGCTGTTCCCTTTAATTGTTGGTATGTCTGGCCTTCAAAAGTGAAGAAGTTGTGGGTCAGGATGAAGCTGGCTAAGGTGACGAGGAAAGAGGTTTTAGGTAGGGTGGCAGGTGATCGGCGTGAAAGGAAGTGCTCCATTGCAGCGAGGCCCTGGACGTGCGGGATATTTGTGTATAGGGAAGTGGCATCAATGGTTACCAGGATGGTTTCTGGGGGTAACAGACTGGGTACGGATTCCAGGCGTTCGAGAAAGTGGTTGGTGTCTTTGATGAAGGATGGGAGACTGCATGTAATGGGTTGAAGGTGTTGATCTACGTAGGCAGAGATACGTTCTGTGGGGGCTTGGTAACCAGCTACAATGGGGCGGCCAGGATGTTTGGGTTTGTGAATTTTAGGAAGTAGGTAGAAGGTAGGAGTGCGAGGTGACGGTGGGGTGAGGAGTTTGATGGAGTCAGGTGAAAGGTTTTGTAGGGGGCCTAAGGTTCTGAGGATTCCTTGAAGCTCCGCCTGGACATCAGGAATGGGATTACTTCGGCAAACTTTGTATGTAGAGTTGTCTGAAAGCTGACGCAGTCCCTCAGCCACATACTCCCGACGATCAAGTACCACAGTCGTGGAACCCTTGTCAGCCGGAAGAATGATGATGGATCGGTCAGCTTTCAGATCACGGATAGCCTGGGATTCGGCTGTGGTGATGTTGGGAGTAGGATTAAGGTTTTTCAAGAAAGATTGAGAGGCAAGGCTGGAAGTGAGAAATTCCTGGAAGGTTTGGAGAGGGTGATTTTGAGGAAGAGGAGGTGGGTCCCGCTGTGATGGAGGACGGAACTGTTGCAGGCAGGGTTCAATTTGGATAGTGTCTTGGGGAGTTGGATCATTAGGAGTGGGATCAGGATTGTTTTTCTTCGTGGCAAAGCGATATTTCCAGCAGAGACTACGAGTGTAGGACAGTAAATCCTTGACAAGGGAATACTTTATTTGTCAACTCCATGTTTTGCTTTTTTCCCCCCTTCTGTCACACATATGAGGCAATAATAAACACTTCATCTGTCAATGCTACCTGCCTGCTTTACATTTTTTTTCTTTTTATGATTCAATATTATGACAGTTAACCTATGAAGATGTAACAGACTAATTCATTAGTGAGATAGATGAGCACTTAAAATGAAGGGTGAAGTTTTGCATATAACAGAACCTCAACATAGCTATGAGTGCACCTGACAAAGTTTTTCATTGTTGCTTAAAATTATAGAAAATGAACTGATTCAACCTCTTTGGGAAAAAAAGCATACATTATTCAAAGATGTTCACATAGTATGCACATGTATTAGTAAGCCCTAATATAAGCAAATATATACTTTGTAAATAAAACAGAAAGAAACTTCCACATGGGAAAAATATATTAAAAACAAAGATTCCAAGACTTACCAAGCGGGAAAGCGCCGGCAGACAGGCACATGAACAAAACACACAAACACACACACAGAATTACAAGCTTTCGCAACTGGCAGTTGCTTCATCAGGAAAGAGGGAAGGAGAGGGAAAAATGAAAGGATGTGGGTTTTAAGGGAGAGGGTAAGGAGTCATTCCAATCCCGGGAGCGGAAAGACTTCCCTTAGGGGAAAAAAAGGACAGGTGTACACTCGCGCACACACACACACATATCCATCCGCACATACACAGACACAAGCAGACATATTTAAAGGCAAAGAGTTAAGGGCAGAGATGTCATTCGAGGCGGAAGTACAGAGGCAAAGAAGTTGTTGAAAGACAGGTGAGGTATGAGCGGCGGCAACTTGAAATTAGCGGAGGTTGAGGCCTGGCGGATATCGAGAAGAGAGGATATACTGAAGGGCGAGTTCCCATCTCCGGAGTTCGGATAGGTTGGTGTTGGTGGGAAGTATCCAGATAACTCGGACGGTGTAACACTGTGCCAAGATGTGTTGGCCGTGCATCAAGGCATGTTTAGCCACAGGGTGATCCTCATTACCAACAAACACTGTCTGTCTGTGTCCATTCATGCGAATGGACAGTTTGTTGCTGGTCATTCCCACATAGAAAGCATCACAGTGCAGGCAGGTCAGTTGGTAAATCACGTGGGTGCTTTCACATGTGGCTCTCCCTTTGATCGTGTACACCTTCCGGGTTACAGGACTGGAGTAGGTGGTGGTGGGAGGGTGCATAGGACAGGTTTTACACCGGGGGCGGTTGCAAGGGTAGGAGCCAGAGGGTAGGGGAGGTGGTTTGGGGATTTCATAGGGATGAACCAAGAGGTTACGAAGGTTAGGTGGACGGCGGAAAGACACTCTTGGTGGAGTGGGGAGGATTTCATGAAGGATGGATCTCATTTCGGGGCAGGATTTTAGGAAGTCGTATCCCTGCTGGAGAGCCACATTCAAGGTCTGATCCAGTCCCGGGAAGTATTCTGTTACAAGTGGGGCACTTTTGGGGTTCTTCTGTGAGAGGTTCTGGGTTTGAGGGGATGAGGAAGTGGCTCTGGTTATCTGCTTCTGTACCAGGTTGGGAGGGTAGTTGCGGGATGCGAAAGCTGTTTTCAGGTTGTTGGTGTAATGGTCGAGGGATTCAGGACTGGAGCAGATTCGTTTGCCACGAAGGCCTAGGCTGTAGGGAAGGGACCGTTTGATATGGAATGGGTGGCAGCTGTCATAATGGAGGTACTGTTGCTTGTTGGTGGGTTTGATGTGGACGGATGTGTGCAGCTGGCCATTGGACAGATGGAGGTCAACATCTAGGAAAGTGGCATGGGATTTGGAGTAGGACCAGGTGAATCTGATGGAACCAAAGGAGTTGAGGTTGGAGAGGAAATTATGGAGTTGTTCTTCACTGTGAGTCCAGATCATGAAGATGTCATCAATAAATCTGTACCAAACTTTGGGTTGGCAGGCTTGGGTAACCAAAAAGGCTTCCTCTAAGCGACCCATAAATAGGTTGGCATACGAGGGGGCCATCCTGGTACCCATGGCTGTTCCCTTTAATTGTTGGTATGTCTGGCCTTCAAAAGTGAAGAAGTTGTGGGTCAGGATGAAGCTGGCTAAGGTGACGAGGAAAGAGGTTTTAGGTAGGGTGGCAGGTGATCGGCGTGAAAGGAAGTGCTCCATTGCAGCGAGGCCCTGGACGTGCGGGATATTTGTGTATAGGGAAGTGGCATCAATGGTTACCAGGATGGTTTCTGGGGGTAACAGACTGGGTACGGATTCCAGGCGTTCGAGAAAGTGGTTGGTGTCTTTGATGAAGGATGGGAGACTGCATGTAATGGGTTGAAGGTGTTGATCTACGTAGGCAGAGATACGTTCTGTGGGGGCTTGGTAACCAGCTACAATGGGGCGGCCAGGATGTTTGGGTTTGTGAATTTTAGGAAGTAGGTAGAAGGTAGGAGTGCGAGGTGACGGTGGGGTGAGGAGTTTGATGGAGTCAGGTGAAAGGTTTTGTAGGGGGCCTAAGGTTCTGAGGATTCCTTGAAGCTCCGCCTGGACATCAGGAATGGGATTACTTCGGCAAACTTTGTATGTAGAGTTGTCTGAAAGCTGACGCAGTCCCTCAGCCACATACTCCCGACGATCAAGTACCACAGTCGTGGAACCCTTGTCAGCCGGAAGAATGATGATGGATCGGTCAGCTTTCAGATCACGGATAGCCTGGGATTCGGCTGTGGTGATGTTGGGAGTAGGATTAAGGTTTTTCAAGAAAGATTGAGAGGCAAGGCTGGAAGTGAGAAATTCCTGGAAGGTTTGGAGAGGGTGATTTTGAGGAAGAGGAGGTGGGTCCCGCTGTGATGGAGGACGGAACTGTTGCAGGCAGGGTTCAATTTGGATAGTGTCTTGGGGAGTTGGATCATTAGGAGTGGGATCAGGATTGTTTTTCTTCGTGGCAAAGCGATATTTCCAGCAGAGACTACGAGTGTAGGACAGTAAATCCTTGACAAGGGAATACTTTATTTGTCAACTCCATGTTTTGCTTTTTTCCCCCCTTCTGTCACACATATGAGGCAATAATAAACACTTCATCTGTCAATGCTACCTGCCTGCTTTACATTTTTTTTCTTTTTATGATTCAATATTATGACAGTTAACCTATGAAGATGTAACAGACTAATTCATTAGTGAGATAGATGAGCACTTAAAATGAAGGGTGAAGTTTTGCATATAACAGAACCTCAACATAGCTATGAGTGCACCTGACAAAGTTTTTCATTGTTGCTTAAAATTATAGAAAATGAACTGATTCAACCTCTTTGGGAAAAAAAGCATACATTATTCAAAGATGTTCACATAGTATGCACATGTATTAGTAAGCCCTAATATAAGCAAATATATACTTTGTAAATAAAACAGAAAGAAACTTCCACATGGGAAAAATATATTAAAAACAAAGATTCCAAGACTTACCAAGCGGGAAAGCGCCGGCAGACAGGCACATGAACAAAACACACAAACACACACACAGAATTACAAGCTTTCGCAACTGGCAGTTGCTTCATCAGGAAAGAGGGAAGGAGAGGGAAAAATGAAAGGATGTGGGTTTTAAGGGAGAGGGTAAGGAGTCATTCCAATCCCGGGAGCGGAAAGACTTCCCTTAGGGGAAAAAAAGGACAGGTGTACACTCGCGCACACACACACACATATCCATCCGCACATACACAGACACAAGCAGACATATTTAAAGGCAAAGAGTTAAGGGCAGAGATGTCATTCGAGGCGGAAGTACAGAGGCAAAGAAGTTGTTGAAAGACAGGTGAGGTATGAGCGGCGGCAACTTGAAATTAGCGGAGGTTGAGGCCTGGCGGATATCGAGAAGAGAGGATATACTGAAGGGCGAGTTCCCATCTCCGGAGTTCGGATAGGTTGGTGTTGGTGGGAAGTATCCAGATAACTCGGACGGTGTAACACTGTGCCAAGATGTGTTGGCCGTGCATCAAGGCATGTTTAGCCACAGGGTGATCCTCATTACCAACAAACACTGTCTGTCTGTGTCCATTCATGCGAATGGACAGTTTGTTGCTGGTCATTCCCACATAGAAAGCATCACAGTGCAGGCAGGTCAGTTGGTAAATCACGTGGGTGCTTTCACATGTGGCTCTCCCTTTGATCGTGTACACCTTCCGGGTTACAGGACTGGAGTAGGTGGTGGTGGGAGGGTGCATAGGACAGGTTTTACACCGGGGGCGGTTGCAAGGGTAGGAGCCAGAGGGTAGGGGAGGTGGTTTGGGGATTTCATAGGGATGAACCAAGAGGTTACGAAGGTTAGGTGGACGGCGGAAAGACACTCTTGGTGGAGTGGGGAGGATTTCATGAAGGATGGATCTCATTTCGGGGCAGGATTTTAGGAAGTCGTATCCCTGCTGGAGAGCCACATTCAAGGTCTGATCCAGTCCCGGGAAGTATTCTGTTACAAGTGGGGCACTTTTGGGGTTCTTCTGTGAGAGGTTCTGGGTTTGAGGGGATGAGGAAGTGGCTCTGGTTATCTGCTTCTGTACCAGGTTGGGAGGGTAGTTGCGGGATGCGAAAGCTGTTTTCAGGTTGTTGGTGTAATGGTCGAGGGATTCAGGACTGGAGCAGATTCGTTTGCCACGAAGGCCTAGGCTGTAGGGAAGGGACCGTTTGATATGGAATGGGTGGCAGCTGTCATAATGGAGGTACTGTTGCTTGTTGGTGGGTTTGATGTGGACGGATGTGTGCAGCTGGCCATTGGACAGATGGAGGTCAACATCTAGGAAAGTGGCATGGGATTTGGAGTAGGACCAGGTGAATCTGATGGAACCAAAGGAGTTGAGGTTGGAGAGGAAATTATGGAGTTGTTCTTCACTGTGAGTCCAGATCATGAAGATGTCATCAATAAATCTGTACCAAACTTTGGGTTGGCAGGCTTGGGTAACCAAAAAGGCTTCCTCTAAGCGACCCATAAATAGGTTGGCATACGAGGGGGCCATCCTGGTACCCATGGCTGTTCCCTTTAATTGTTGGTATGTCTGGCCTTCAAAAGTGAAGAAGTTGTGGGTCAGGATGAAGCTGGCTAAGGTGACGAGGAAAGAGGTTTTAGGTAGGGTGGCAGGTGATCGGCGTGAAAGGAAGTGCTCCATTGCAGCGAGGCCCTGGACGTGCGGGATATTTGTGTATAGGGAAGTGGCATCAATGGTTACCAGGATGGTTTCTGGGGGTAACAGACTGGGTACGGATTCCAGGCGTTCGAGAAAGTGGTTGGTGTCTTTGATGAAGGATGGGAGACTGCATGTAATGGGTTGAAGGTGTTGATCTACGTAGGCAGAGATACGTTCTGTGGGGGCTTGGTAACCAGCTACAATGGGGCGGCCAGGATGTTTGGGTTTGTGAATTTTAGGAAGTAGGTAGAAGGTAGGAGTGCGAGGTGACGGTGGGGTGAGGAGTTTGATGGAGTCAGGTGAAAGGTTTTGTAGGGGGCCTAAGGTTCTGAGGATTCCTTGAAGCTCCGCCTGGACATCAGGAATGGGATTACTTCGGCAAACTTTGTATGTAGAGTTGTCTGAAAGCTGACGCAGTCCCTCAGCCACATACTCCCGACGATCAAGTACCACAGTCGTGGAACCCTTGTCAGCCGGAAGAATGATGATGGATCGGTCAGCTTTCAGATCACGGATAGCCTGGGATTCGGCTGTGGTGATGTTGGGAGTAGGATTAAGGTTTTTCAAGAAAGATTGAGAGGCAAGGCTGGAAGTGAGAAATTCCTGGAAGGTTTGGAGAGGGTGATTTTGAGGAAGAGGAGGTGGGTCCCGCTGTGATGGAGGACGGAACTGTTGCAGGCAGGGTTCAATTTGGATAGTGTCTTGGGGAGTTGGATCATTAGGAGTGGGATCAGGATTGTTTTTCTTCGTGGCAAAGCGATATTTCCAGCAGAGACTACGAGTGTAGGACGGTAAATCCTTGACAAGGGCAGTTTGGTTGAACCTGGGAGTGGGGCTGAAGGTGAGGCCTTTGGATAGGACAGAGGTTTCGGATTGGGAGAGGGGTTTGGAGGAAAGGTTAACTACTGAATTGGGGTGTTGTGGTTCCAGATTGTGTTGACTAGAATTTTGAGGTGTTGGGGGGAGTGGAGCTGGAAGTGGGAGATTGAGTAGATGGGAGAGACTGGGTCTGTGTGCAATGAGAGGAGGTTGAGGTTTGTTGGAAAGGTTGTGGAGGGTGAGTGAGTTGCCTTTCCGGAGGTGGGAAACCAGGAGATTGGATAGTTTTTTGAGGTGGAGGGTGGCATGTTGTTCTAATTTGCGGTTGGCCTGTAGGAGGATGCTATGTACAGCCGGTGTGGATGTGGGAGAGGAAAGATTGAGGACTTTGATTTGGGATAGGAGTTGACGGGTGTGTTCATTGGCCGAGTCGATGTATAGGTGAAGGATTAGGCGGGTGAGGGCTATGGATTGTGCTGTTTGGAACTGGTATAAGGACTGATGGAAAGAAGGATTGCAGCCAGAGATGGGAACTTTAAGTGTGAGGCCTTTGGGAGTAATGCCAAATGTCAGACAAGCCTGAGTAAATAAAATATGGGAGCGTAATCTGGCTAGGGTGAAGGCATGTTTGCGGAGGGAATGTAAATAAAATTTAATGGGGTCGTTGTAGGGATGTTGTGAGGTTGACATGGTATTGGTAGGTGGAAAGGGTAATATGAGGTTAAAGTGAAAGTAAATAGAGATTTATATAGGGAGAGATAAAGGTGTGAAAAAAGTCGAAAGAGTGTTGGTTGAGATGAGCTATGTTGATCATGTGCTGAACTTAGGTTGGTGAACAACAATGGGTGCAAAGGTTGGGTAGTTATGTTGTCTCCAGATCACGTTAAAGGGTGGGGAAATTCAAGAAAATTTCGAGAAATTCAAGAAAATTTCGACAAAAAAATTTTTTCGAAAAAAGTTTCGAAAAAATAATTTGCGAAAAAATAAAATTCGAAAAAAATTTTCGAATAAAATCTCGAAGAATATGTGTGTAAATGTATTCAAAGGACTGGTTATGTACTGGCAGGTTATGATAATGAGGCTAACAATTGTTTGATGAAGAAATAATAACGTGTAAACCTGTGGGAAGCTGCTAAAAAATGATCGGTTTTGTGGGAAAAACGGGAATGGAAATAAAACGAAAGTTGTTGGAAAAAAAAAAAAACTGAGATGGTTGTGTAATGGGTGAAAGGAACTGAAGCTGTGAAATAGTATTCACAAGTTTACACGAAATGTTTGTAAACTTGGAACAATGGATTTTATAGCAGCGGTTATGTTGAAAGCGTTGAAAATTTTAGGTTATGGTTTGGAAGTAAATTACGTATTATTGAGTATAAATAGGCAGGATAAAATGTATGGTAGATTACGGAAAAATGGAAGATGAATACAAAGTGAAACTTCTTGTACAAACGAAAAGAGAAAGTCAGACGATAGAGAAGATTTCGAAATGCAACAGAGACAATAACAAACGTAATTGTTGGGTTCAAATTAATGACGATGTAAATAAAACAGAAAGAAACTTCCACATGGGAAAAATATATTAAAAACAAAGATTCCAAGACTTACCAAGCGGGAAAGCGCCGGCAGACAGGCACATGAACAAAACACACAAACACACACACAGAATTACAAGCTTTCGCAACTGGCAGTTGCTTCATCAGGAAAGAGGGAAGGAGAGGGAAAAATGAAAGGATGTGGGTTTTAAGGGAGAGGGTAAGGAGTCATTCCAATCCCGGGAGCGGAAAGACTTCCCTTAGGGGAAAAAAAGGACAGGTGTACACTCGCGCGCACACACACACACATATCCATCCGCACATACACAGACACAAGCAGACATATTTAAAGGCAAAGAGTTAAGGGCAGAGATGTCATTCGAGGCGGAAGTACAGAGGCAAAGAAGTTGTTGAAAGACAGGTGAGGTATGAGCGGCGGCAACTTGAAATTAGCGGAGGTTGAGGCCTGGCGGATATCGAGAAGAGAGGATATACTGAAGGGCGAGTTCCCATCTCCGGAGTTCGGATAGGTTGGTGTTGGTGGGAAGTATCCAGATAACTCGGACGGTGTAACACTGTGCCAAGATGTGCTGGCCGTGCATCAAGGCATGTTTAGCCACAGGGTGATCCTCATTACCAACAAACACTGTCTGTCTGTGTCCATTCATGCGAATGGACAGTTTGTTGCTGGTCATTCCCACATAGAAAGCATCACAGTGCAGGCAGGTCAGTTGGTAAATCACGTGGGTGCTTTCACATGTGGCTCTCCCTTTGATCGTGTACACCTTCCGGGTTACAGGACTGGAGTAGGTGGTGGTGGGAGGGTGCATAGGACAGGTTTTACACCGGGGGCGGTTGCAAGGGTAGGAGCCAGAGGGTAGGGGAGGTGGTTTGGGGATTTCATAGGGATGAACCAAGAGGTTACGAAGGTTAGGTGGACGGCGGAAAGACACTCTTGGTGGAGTGGGGAGGATTTCATGAAGGATGGATCTCATTTCGGGGCAGGATTTTAGGAAGTCGTATCCCTGCTGGAGAGCCACATTCAAGGTCTGATCCAGTCCCGGGAAGTATTCTGTTACAAGTGGGGCACTTTTGGGGTTCTTCTGTGAGAGGTTCTGGGTTTGAGGGGATGAGGAAGTGGCTCTGGTTATCTGCTTCTGTACCAGGTTGGGAGGGTAGTTGCGGGATGCGAAAGCTGTTTTCAGGTTGTTGGTGTAATGGTCGAGGGATTCAGGACTGGAGCAGATTCGTTTGCCACGAAGGCCTAGGCTGTAGGGAAGGGACCGTTTGATATGGAATGGGTGGCAGCTGTCATAATGGAGGTACTGTTGCTTGTTGGTGGGTTTGATGTGGACGGATGTGTGCAGCTGGCCATTGGACAGATGGAGGTCAACATCTAGGAAAGTGGCATGGGATTTGGAGTAGGACCAGGTGAATCTGATGGAACCAAAGGAGTTGAGGTTGGAGAGGAAATTATGGAGTTGTTCTTCACTGTGAGTCCAGATCATGAAGATGTCATCAATAAATCTGTACCAAACTTTGGGTTGGCAGGCTTGGGTAACCAAAAAGGCTTCCTCTAAGCGACCCAGAAATAGGTTGGCATACGAGGGGGCCATCCTGGTACCCATGGCTGTTCCCTTTAATTGTTGGTATGTCTGGCCTTCAAAAGTGAAGAAGTTGTGGGTCAGGATGAAGCTGGCTAAGGTGACGAGGAAAGAGGTTTTAGGTAGGGTGGCAGGTGATCGGCGTGAAAGGAAGTGCTCCATTGCAGCGAGGCCCTGGACGTGCGGGATATTTGTGTATAGGGAAGTGGCATCAATGGTTACCAGGATGGTTTCTGGGGGTAACAGACTGGGTACGGATTCCAGGCGTTCGAGAAAGTGGTTGGTGTCTTTGATGAAGGATGGGAGACTGCATGTAATGGGTTGAAGGTGTTGATCTACGTAGGCAGAGATACGTTCTGTGGGGGCTTGGTAACCAGCTACAATGGGGCGGCCAGGATGTTTGGGTTTGTGAATTTTAGGAAGTAGGTAGAAGGTAGGAGTGCGAGGTGACGGTGGGGTGAGGAGTTTGATGGAGTCAGGTGAAAGGTTTTGTAGGGGCCTAAGGTTCTGAGGATTCCTTGAAGCTCCGCCTGGACATCAGGAATGGGATGTAGAGTTGTCTGAAAGCTGACGCAGTCCCTCAGCCACATACTCCCGACGATCAAGTACCACAGTCGTGGAACCCTTGTCAGCCGGAAGAATGATGATGGATCGGTCAGCTTTCAGATCACGGATAGCCTGGGATTCGGCTGTGGTGATGTTGGGAGTAGGATTAAGGTTTTTCAAGAAAGATTGAGAGGCAAGGCTGGAAGTGAGAAATTCCTGGAAGGTTTGGAGAGGGTGATTTTGAGGAAGAGGAGGTGGGTCCCGCTGTGATGGAGGACGGAACTGTTGCAGGCAGGGTTCAATTTGGATAGTGTCTTGGGGAGTTGGATCATTAGGAGTGGGATCAGGATTGTTTTTCTTCGTGGCAAAGTGATATTTCCAGCAGAGACTACGAGTGTAGGACAGTAAATCCTTGACAAGGGCAGTTTGGTTGAACCTGGGAGTGGGGCTGAAGGTGAGGCCTTTGGATAGGACAGAGGTTTCGGATTGGGAGAGGGGTTTGGAGGAAAGGTTAACTACTGAATTGGGGTGTTGTGGTTCCAGATTGTGTTGACTAGAATTTTGAGGTGTTGGGGGGAGTGGAGCTGGAAGTGGGAGATTGAGTAGATGGGAGAGACTGGGTCTGTGTGCAATGAGAGGAGGTTGAGGTTTGTTGGAAAGGTTGTGGAGGGTGAGTGAGTTGCCTTTCCGGAGGTGGGAAACCAGGAGATTGGATAGTTTTTTGAGGTGGAGGGTGGCATGTTGTTCTAATTTGCGGTTGGCCTGTAGGAGGATGCTATGTACAGCCGGTGTGGATGTGGGAGAGGAAAGATTGAGGACTTTGATTTGGGATAGGAGTTGACGGGTGTGTTCATTGGCCGAGTCGATGTATAGGTGAAGGATTAGGCGGGTGAGGGCTATGGATTGTGCTGTTTGGAACTGGTATAAGGACTGATGGAAAGAAGGATTGCAGCCAGAGATGGGAACTTTAAGTGTGAGGCCTTTGGGAGTAATGCCAAATGTCAGACAAGCCTGAGTAAATAAAATATGGGAGCGTAATCTGGCTAGGGTGAAGGCATGTTTGCGGAGGGAATGTAAATAAAATTTAATGGGGTCGTTGTAGGGATGTTGTGAGGTTGACATGGTATTGGTAGGTGGAAAGGGTAATATGAGGTTAAAGTGAAAGTAAAGAGAGAGATTTATATAGGGAGAGATAAAGGTGTGAAAAAAGTCGAAAGAGTGTTGGTTGAGATGAGCTATGTTGATCATGTGCTGAACTTAGGTTGGTGAACAACAATGGGTGCAAAGGTTGGGTAGTTATGTTGTCTCCAGATCACGTTAAAGGGTGGGGAAATTCAAGAAAATTTCGAGAAATTCAAGAAAATTTCGACAAAAAAATTTTTTCGAAAAAAGTTTCGAAAAAATAATTTGCGAAAAAATAAAATTCGAAAAAAATTTTCGAATAAAATCTCGAAGAATATGTGTGTAAATGTATTCAAAGGACTGGTTATGTACTGGCAGGTTATGATAATGAGGCTAACAATTGTTTGATGAAGAAATAATAACGTGTAAACCTGTGGGAAGCTGCTAAAAAATGATCGGTTTTGTGGGAAAAACGGGAATGGAAATAAAACGAAAGTTGTTGGAAAAAAAAAAAACTGAGATGGTTGTGTAATGGGTGAAAGGAACTGAAGCTGTGAAATAGTATTCACAAGTTTACACGAAATGTTTGTAAACTTGGAACAATGGATTTTATAGCAGCGGTTATGTTGAAAGCGTTGAAAATTTTAGGTTATGGTTTGGAAGTAAATTACGTATTATTGAGTATAAATAGGCAGGATAAAATGTATGGTAGATTACGGAAAAATGGAAGATGAATACAAAGTGAAACTTCTTGTACAAACGAAAAGAGAAAGTCAGACGATAGAGAAGATTTCGAAATGCAACAGAGACAATAACAAACGTAATTGTTGGGTTCAAATTAATGACGATGTAAATAAAACAGAAAGAAACTTCCACATGGGAAAAATATATTAAAAACAAAGATTCCAAGACTTACCAAGCGGGAAAGCGCCGGCAGACAGGCACATGAACAAAACACACAAACACACACACAGAATTACAAGCTTTCGCAACTGGCAGTTGCTTCATCAGGAAAGAGGGAAGGAGAGGGAAAAATGAAAGGATGTGGGTTTTAAGGGAGAGGGTAAGGAGTCATTCCAATCCCGGGAGCGGAAAGACTTCCCTTAGGGGAAAAAAAGGACAGGTGTACACTCGCGCACACACACACACATATCCATCCGCACATACACAGACACAAGCAGACATATTTAAAGGCAAAGAGTTAAGGGCAGAGATGTCATTCGAGGCGGAAGTACAGAGGCAAAGAAGTTGTTGAAAGACAGGTGAGGTATGAGCGGCGGCAACTTGAAATTAGCGGAGGTTGAGGCCTGGCGGATATCGAGAAGAGAGGATATACTGAAGGGCGAGTTCCCATCTCCGGAGTTCGGATAGGTTGGTGTTGGTGGGAAGTATCCAGATAACTCGGACGGTGTAACACTGTGCCAAGATGTGCTGGCCGTGCATCAAGGCATGTTTAGCCACAGGGTGATCCTCATTACCAACAAACACTGTCTGTCTGTGTCCTTTCACCTGACTCCATCAAACTCCTCACCCCACCGTCACCTCGCACTCCTACCTTCTACCTACTTCCTAAAATTCACAAACCCAAACATCCTGGCCGCCCCATTGTAGCTGGTTACCAAGCCCCCACAGAACATATCTCTGCCTACGTAGATCAACACCTTCAACCCATTACATGCAGTCTTCCATCCTTCATCAAAGACACCAACCACTTTCTCGAACGCCTGGAATCCGTACCCAGTCTGTTACCCCCAGAAACCATCCTGGTAACCATTGATGCCACTTCCCTATACACAAATATCCCGCACGTCCAGGGTCTCGCTGCAATGGAGCACTTCCTTTCACGCCGATCACCTGCCACCCTACCTAAAACCTCTTTCCTCGTCACCTTAGCCAGCTTCATCCTGACCCACAACTTCTTCACTTTTGAAGGCCAGACATACCAACAATTAAAGGGAACAGCCATGGGTACCAGGATGGCCCCCTCGTATGCCAACCTATTTATGGGTCGCTTAGAGGAAGCCTTTTTGGTTACCCAAGCCTGCCAACCCAAAGTTTGGTACAGATTTATTGATGACATCTTCATGATCTGGACTCACAGTGAAGAACAACTCCATAATTTCCTCTCCAACCTCAACTCCTTTGGTTCCATCAGATTCACCTGGTCCTACTCCAAATCCCATGCCACTTTCCTAGATGTTGACCTCCATCTGTCCAATGGCCAGCTGCACACATCCGTCCACATCAAACCCACCAACAAGCAACAGTACCTCCATTATGACAGCTGCCACCCATTCCATATCAAACGGTCCCTTCCCTACAGCCTAGGCCTTCGTGGCAAACGAATCTGCTCCAGTCCTGAATCCCTCGACCATTACACCAACAACCTGAAAACAGCTTTCGCATCCCGCAACTACCCTCCCAACCTGGTACAGAAGCAGATAACCAGAGCCACTTCCTCATCCCCTCAAACCCAGAACCTCTCACAGAAGAACCCCAAAAGTGCCCCACTTGTAACAGAATACTTCCCGGGACTGGATCAGACCTTGAATGTGGCTCTCCAGCAGGGATACGACTTCCTAAAATCCTGCCCCGAAATGAGATCCATCCTTCATGAAATCCTCCCCACTCCACCAAGAGTGTCTTTCCGCCGTCCACCTAACCTTCGTAACCTCTTGGTTCATCCCTATGAAATCCCCAAACCACCTCCCCTACCCTCTGGCTCCTACCCTTGCAACCGCCCCCGGTGTAAAACCTGTCCTATGCACCCTCCCACCACCACCTACTCCAGTCCTGTAACCCGGAAGGTGTACACGATCAAAGGGAGAGCCACATGTGAAAGCACCCACGTGATTTACCAACTGACCTGCCTGCACTGTGATGCTTTCTATGTGGGAATGACCAGCAACAAACTGTCCATTCGCATGAATGGACACAGACAGACAGTGTTTGTTGGTAATGAGGATCACCCTGTGGCTAAACATGCCTTGATGCACGGCCAGCACATCTTGGCACAGTGTTACACCGTCCGAGTTATCTGGATACTTCCCACCAACACCAACCTATCCGAACTCCGGAGATGGGAACTCGCCCTTCAGTATATCCTCTCTTCTCGATATCCGCCAGGCCTCAACCTCCGCTAATTTCAAGTTGCCGCCGCTCATACCTCACCTGTCTTTCAACAACTTCTTTGCCTCTGTACTTCCGCCTCGAATGACATCTCTGCCCTTAACTCTTTGCCTTTAAATATGTCTGCTTGTGTCTGTGTATGTGCGGATGGATATGTGTGTGTGTGTGTGCGCGAGTGTACACCTGTCCTTTTTTTCCCCTAAGGGAAGTCTTTCCGCTCCCGGGATTGGAATGACTCCTTACCCTCTCCCTTAAAACCCACATCCTTTCATTTTTCCCTCTCCTTCCCTCTTTCCTGATGAAGCAACTGCCAGTTGCGAAAGCTTGTAATTCTGTGTGTGTGTTTGTGTGTTTTGTTCATGTGCCTGTCTGCCGGCGCTTTCCCGCTTGGTAAGTCTTGGAATCTTTGTTTTTAATATATTTTTCCCATGTGGAAGTTTCTTTCTGTTTTATTTACATCGTCATTAATTTGAACCCAACAATTACGTTTGTTATTGTCTCTGTTGCATTTCGAAATCTTCTCTATCGTCTGACTTTCTCTTTTCGTTTGTACAAGAAGTTTCACTTTGTATTCATCTTCCATTTTTCCGTAATCTACCATACATTTTATCCTGCCTATTTATACTCAATAATACGTAATTTACTTCCAAACCATAACCTAAAATTTTCAACGCTTTCAACATAACCGCTGCTATAAAATCCATTGTTCCAAGTTTACAAACATTTCGTGTAAACTTGTGAATACTATTTCACAGCTTCAGTTCCTTTCACCCATTACACAACCATCTCAGTTTTTTTTTTTTTTCCAACAACTTTCGTTTTATTTCCATTCCCGTTTTTCCCACAAAACCGATCATTTTTTAGCAGCTTCCCACAGGTTTACACGTTATTATTTCTTCATCAAACAATTGTTAGCCTCATTATCATAACCTGCCAGTACATAACCAGTCCTTTGAATACATTTACACACATATTCTTCGAGATTTCATTCGAAAATTTTTTTCGAATTTTATTTTTTCGCAAATTATTTTTTCGAAACTTTTTTCGAAAAAATTTTTTTGTCGAAATTTTCTTGAATTTCTCGAAATTTTCTTGAATTTCCCCACCCTTTAACGTGATCTGGAGACAACATAACTACCCAACCTTTGCACCCATTGTTGTTCACCAACCTAAGTTCAGCACATGATCAACATAGCTCATCTCAACCAACACTCTTTCGACTTTTTTCACACCTTTATCTCTCCCTATATAAATCTCTCTCTTTACTTTCACTTTAACCTCATATTACCCTTTCCACCTACCAATACCATGTCAACCTCACAACATCCCTACAACGACCCCATTAAATTTTATTTACATTCCCTCCGCAAACATGCCTTCACCCTAGCCAGATTACGCTCCCATATTTTATTTACTCAGGCTTGTCTGACATTTGGCATTACTCCCAAAGGCCTCACACTTAAAGTTCCCATCTCTGGCTGCAATCCTTCTTTCCATCAGTCCTTATACCAGTTCCAAACAGCACAATCCATAGCCCTCACCCGCCTAATCCTTCACCTATACATCGACTCGGCCAATGAACACACCCGTCAACTCCTATCCCAAATCAAAGTCCTCAATCTTTCCTCTCCCACATCCACACCGGCTGTACATAGCATCCTCCTACAGGCCAACCGCAAATTAGAACAACATGCCACCCTCCACCTCAAAAAACTATCCAATCTCCTGGTTTCCCACCTCCGGAAAGGCAACTCACTCACCCTCCACAACCTTTCCAACAAACCTCAACCTCCTCTCATTGCACACAGACCCAGTCTCTCCCATCTACTCAATCTCCCACTTCCAGCTCCACTCCCCCCAACACCTCAAAATTCTAGTCAACACAATCTGGAACCACAACACCCCAATTCAGTAGTTAACCTTTCCTCCAAACCCCTCTCCCAATCCGAAACCTCTGTCCTATCCAAAGGCCTCACCTTCAGCCCCACTCCCAGGTTCAACCAAACTGCCCTTGTCAAGGATTTACTGTCCTACACTCGTAGTCTCTGCTGGAAATATCACTTTGCCACGAAGAAAAACAATCCTGATCCCACTCCTAATGATCCAACTCCCCAAGACACTATCCAAATTGAACCCTGCCTGCAACAGTTCCGTCCTCCATCACAGCGGGACCCACCTCCTCTTCCTCAAAATCACCCTCTCCAAACCTTCCAGGAATTTCTCACTTCCAGCCTTGCCTCTCAATCTTTCTTGAAAAACCTTAATCCTACTCCCAACATCACCACAGCCGAATCCCAGGCTATCCGTGATCTGAAAGCTGACCGATCCATCATCATTCTTCCGGCTGACAAGGGTTCCACGACTGTGGTACTTGATCGTCGGGAGTATGTGGCTGAGGGACTGCGTCAGCTTTCAGACAACTCTACATACAAAGTTTGCCGAAGTAATCCCATTCCTGATGTCCAGGCGGAGCTTCAAGGAATCCTCAGAACCTTAGGCCCCCTACAAAACCTTTCACCTGACTCCATCAAACTCCTCACCCCACCGTCACCTCGCACTCCTACCTTCTACCTACTTCCTAAAATTCACAAACCCAAACATCCTGGCCGCCCCATTGTAGCTGGTTACCAAGCCCCCACAGAACGTATCTCTGCCTACGTAGATCAACACCTTCAACCCATTACATGCAGTCTCCCATCCTTCATCAAAGACACCAACCACTTTCTCGAACGCCTGGAATCCGTACCCAGTCTGTTACCCCCAGAAACCATCCTGGTAACCATTGATGCCACTTCCCTATACACAAATATCCCGCACGTCCAGGGCCTCGCTGCAATGGAGCACTTCCTTTCACGCCGATCACCTGCCACCCTACCTAAAACCTCTTTCCTCGTCACCTTAGCCAGCTTCATCCTGACCCACAACTTCTTCACTTTTGAAGGCCAGACATACCAACAATTAAAGGGAACAGCCATGGGTACCAGGATGGCCCCCTCGTATGCCAACCTATTTATGGGTCGCTTAGAGGAAGCCTTTTTGGTTACCCAAGCCTGCCAACCCAAAGTTTGGTACAGATTTATTGATGACATCTCCATGATCTGGACTCACAGTGAAGAACAACTCCATAATTTCCTCTCCAACCTCAACTCCTTTGGTTCCATCAGATTCACCTGGTCCTACTCCAAATCCCATGCCACTTTCCTAGATGTTGACCTCCATCTGTCCAATGGCCAGCTGCACACATCCGTCCACATCAAACCCACCAACAAGCAACAGTACCTCCATTATGACAGCTGCCACCCATTCCATATCAAACGGTCCCTTCCCTACAGCCTAGGCCTTCGTGGCAAACGAATCTGCTCCAGTCCTGAATCCCTCGACCATTACACCAACAACCTGAAAACAGCTTTCGCATCCCGCAACTACCCTCCCAACCTGGTACAGAAGCAGATAACCAGAGCCACTTCCTCATCCCCTCAAACCCAGAACCTCTCACAGAAGAACCCCAAAAGTGCCCCACTTGTAACAGAATACTTCCCGGGACTGGATCAGACCTTGAATGTGGCTCTCCAGCAGGGATACGACTTCCTAAAATCCTGCCCCGAAATGAGATCCATCCTTCATGAAATCCTCCCCACTCCACCAAGAGTGTCTTTCCGCCGTCCACCTAACCTTCGTAACCTCTTGGTTCATCCCTATGAAATCCCCAAACCACCTCCCCTACCCTCTGGCTCCTACCCTTGCAACCGCCCCCGGTGTAAAACCTGTCCTATGCACCCTCCCACCACCACCTACTCCAGTCCTGTAACCCGGAAGGTGTACACGATCAAAGGGAGAGCCACATGTGAAAGCACCCACGTGATTTACCAACTGACCTGCCTGCACTGTGATGCTTTCTATGTGGGAATGACCAGCAACAAACTGTCCATTCGCATGAATGGACACAGACAGACAGTGTTTGTTGGTAATGAGGATCACCCTGTGGCTAAACATGCCTTGATGCACGGCCAACACATCTTGGCACAGTGTTACACCGTCCGAGTTATCTGGATACTTCCCACCAACACCAACCTATCCGAACTCCGGAGATGGGAACTCGCCCTTCAGTATATCCTCTCTTCTCGATATCCGCCAGGCCTCAACCTCCGCTAATTTCAAGTTGCCGCCGCTCATACCTCACCTGTCTTTCAACTTCTTTGCCTCTGTACTTCCGCCTCGAATGACATCTCTGCCCTTAACTCTTTGCCTTTAAATATGTCTGCTTGTGTCTGTGTATGTGCGGATGGATATGTGTGTGTGTGTGCGCGAGTGTACACCTGTCCTTTTTTTCCCCTAAGGGAAGTCTTTCCGCTCCCGGGATTGGAATGACTCCTTACCCTCTCCCTTAAAACCCACATCCTTTCATTTTTCCCTCTCCTTCCCTCTTTCCTGATGAAGCAACTGCCAGTTGCGAAAGCTTGTAATTCTGTGTGTGTGTTTGTGTGTTTTGTTCATGTGCCTGTCTGCCGGCGCTTTCCCGCTTGGTAAGTCTTGGAATCTTTGTTTTTAATATAAATATATACTTTTATTTAAATACCCCTGACACAGTATCTGAACATGATAATTGTTGTAAGCATACCTGTATTCATCCCATATATGCTGCCATCAAATGGTTAATTTACCATACATGTGGCTGAAGTGTAAATATTCCATTGTACAATATCCCTGTAAAAAGCTGGTATGCTCAGTACTATGTGGAAGATGTTTCAAAATCAGTGGCCAAAAACTAATTAAATAAAAAAAGAAGTCCATTTGTAATGGATATGCATAAATTGAGAAAACTCATTTTTCTCTTAGTAAAGCCACAAAGTCAAGTTTCATGAAATTATATAAGTTTTTTTGTACTCAAGTTGATAAGATACACTTTAATGAGATCAGGCACCTGCACTTTTCCCATTATAATGGTGCTGCTAAGCCTTAGGGATATGGTATACTTTGAGAAAATACTAAAGTATTTTCCATTTTTGGATCACCTACATCACTCAAATATTTCAGTACATGTAAAACCCTAAAAATTAACATTACTCTCTAATGCAACCAAAGGCCAGAAAAAGTGATAACTGTTTCAGGAACTATGAGAAATGGAGAGAATAGAATCCCATTATTTGTCAACTCTTTGAAACCCCCAGTGGCAAGCGGTTATTTCTGTAGCAGTATGAAAATATTTCATTCACTCCAGTAACTACTCTCTCTGGAAATATCAACAGGTTCTACGACCTTTAACTTCCAGGTTGCCTGTAGTGGTAGCCCATTAACTGCCAGAGAAAAGTACCGACCTCTGACAGTTATTTCCATTGTCGCTCTAATTCCTTATGGTAACTATTTGTACAACCCATCCAGACTAATGACTCAAGGAAACTCTAGTACATGTGCAATGCCTTTAAGGTCACTCCTACCTGCCACCACTCTGACATTAACTTTATTTAATTTTTGTTCTGAAAGTAGTGAAAGTGCACGAAATAATACATAGTTTTATCAACAGATGGAACACAGTCTCCCAGTTATTTCCGTAATGCATAGAACACCTTCCAGATGTTCTATTCCTCTCCATCGTAGCCAGATCTCAGATCAGTTGACATGAAAGCATAGTACTATCTTCGGTAAACAGATGGTGCGAACCACTGTTATTTAAGTAACTGCTAGTATCAGATGATTGGTTAGAAATAACCGGTTATTGAGAAATAGCAGTTACTGTGCTATCAGTTATGTTCTTTTTTGCCACCTCTAATGGAGACCATGATGTCACGAGATACTGATTTACAGAATATTGGGGAAACATTTGCAGTCAAGTTCATTTCTTTACAGTCTTTTATGTATTAAGCTAGATGATAAACAATGTTGTATAACTACATATAGTCGTTAGCCATCTCAAGTGAAAACAAATTTCCACTTGGTAATACTGCTACACTTGATAATTATATCAAAAAGGGGACTCTGTAACCTAAACAGATGCAACTGTCCAGGGTTGTTAAAGAGACAATTTGTAGGGGGCTCAGACTGTATAATTTGAATCGACAACTATGTGTAACATAAATCATAGCCGAAGGAGTCCAAAAGAGTGTTGCTGTTACATTATAAACATGGACAAAGGCAGCAGTATGGAGGTAGCTACATATTGTATGGAAACCTCTTTCACATTGATTATTCATTTTATAAATATCATTCACGCACCTCCAACTGGTTTGACATTTCACTGCACACATGTGGACCAAAATTTCAAAAGCCGTGTCAGTTAAAGATTTCTTATTTGTGTTGGCAGGCTGTTCTGTAGTCGATTACCTTCGTCAAATGGTGACACTTTTATTGTTTGGACGTGTAGTTTTCAATCTAATACCATGATAATGGGACATTCACATATGTTGAAGTAATGACAATTTAATAATTACGCTTTCAGTTATTTTCTATTTGTCTTTTCGAGAGTTGCATACTGGCACATTCCAAAGGAAGTATTGAAAAGTAAATTTCACACTAGGCAAGTAAAATGTTTCGTGACTGGCAACTGTCCAAGTAGATACAGAATATGGAGCTCCAAACAACACAAAGTTGTATTTGAAGGAGATGTAATTTTTGCAGGAGATAAGTTCCTATTTGAAGGTGAAAGTAGTGTTGATTGGATCTTGAAGGAGACAACCTAATGCAGAACATATCAGAAAATCAAGGACTTCAGAATGGAACTAACTTCGAGGAAACTGAACAAACTGACGAAAGTAACTCAGACCCACAATGTCAAAAGTGAAAGGGAATAGAAAAGCGATAGAATAATGAGAAAACATAGGTACTTCAAGGATTATACAGTGTTTGCCCTGAATGCAGAATAATTTGTGGGAAAACTTGCCTCAGAAGTTTGAATAAGTGAAGGGTTGGCATGATGAAGAGTGGAAAAAAGCAATGAAGGAAAAACTGGATGCTCTGTCATCTAATGGGAGTTGGACGTATGCACCACTTAAAGCAAGTAAGAGTCACTGACAGTAAGTGGGTGTTCAAAGTAAAAACACACATATCTGGAAATATTCAAAGATACATGACTATGAGGAGAGACATGCTCCAGTTGCTCAATTCACAACAATAAGGAAGTTTCTGAGTGTGGTGAATGAACACAATTCATTTATGGAACAAGCAGATGTACAAAATGCATTCCTGCATAGAGATCTGGTGTAAAGATTAAAGAAAGTCTTGTATGCAAACTCAAAAACGCTTTACGTAGACTGAAGAAAGCACCAAGAACTTAGAACTCGACATTTGACAGTTTTATGAAGGAAATCAAGTTTCGACAACCCAAAATTAACGTGCGTGTCTACGTTGAAAGCACTGATGATTGTAATACTTATTTTTCTTCTATATGTAGATGATATTTCAACCGCCAGTAATCCTAAACAAACAAATTCACCGATTTTAAGAAGAAGTTAAAATTAAAATTTCAAACGTGAGAAATTGGAAAACCAAAATCATTATTTGGAACAAATATGTGCAAGACCAATGACAAAATATTTCTTAGTCAATATGTTTATCTCGAAAACTGACTGACAAGATTCAACATGGAAGACTGTAAACACTGCGAAACACCAATGGAAGTCAAACCCTAGTGATGACGCTTGTGGTGAAATTGATGAAAGTAAATCATACAGACAATTAATATGTTCTTCGATGTATATAGTGGCAGCTACAAGAACAGACATAAGTTAATCAGTTAACTATTTTAGTGACAGCAAAATAAACCAACAGAATTCTACTGGAAGGGTTTGAAACAAATTCTTTGGTATATTAAAGGAACACTTGATGTTGGCCTGTGTTACAAAAATGGAAATTTTAAATTCTGTTCGCTGCTATGTTGATTCTGACTGAGAACATCTACAACAGAATTCATACTTTTTTTGTTTGGAAATACTGTTTCTGACTACAGTGTTTCATTGTCTTCAACAGAAGCAGAATATACAGCTTCAGCGATAGCCATGACACCCCTTGGCTTAAGAATCTTCTTGAAGAATTAAAAATATTTGTGAAAACTCTGTTTATGAAGATAATCAGTCAAGCATATGTCAATTACAGAAGTGGGAACATAGATGACTGAAGCACCTGGATGTAAAATACAGTTCCATCCATCAGCTATACAACAAAGGCCATCTGAATGTTCAATACATTAGAGCTCTGAGGAACAAGTGGCAGATATTTTACCTAAAGCCACTATTAGTGCACAGACCAATAGACTGTGTTAAAAGGCGGGGATAGTGAAATTAATGGGTACTTAATGAAATTATTAAATTGATGGAGGTCGTTGAAGTAATGACAATTTGATAATTATGCTTCACTAATTTCCAGCATTTTGGCAGGCATAGCATCAGCAAAAGCATGGTTTACCAAGTTATGCAATAAATTAGAGAGAACAGTCAAACCTGCAGTATTAATTTTCCTTTTTACTTGATGACTATGGACCGAGAAATTACCCGATATTTGACAGCTTTCACTTACAGCTACAATATTGCCACACCGGCTGCTGGCTACCCCTCGGTTACAGATGACACACGAACACAACAGGTCACTTCACAAATGCTGTTAACGTGTAATGCAGAGCAATGTTGGGATGTAGCTATTGCCAGGTATGTTGGAAATGAGAGATGCATTTTAAGTGACAAATGACAACCATGGCAGAAAAAGCATTTTGTAGGCCTGAATTCAAACTTGTGTCCTAAGCTAACCACAACCTCATGATGTGCAATGCATCAGAGAAAACAGCGATCAACAATCTGCGGCAGAACTAAAAATCATTATAGCTTTGTTTACGGTGATTAAAGAGAGGCAACACAGGCAGGTTCCAAGCAAAAAAAAGAATGACGGGAGAAAAATGAGAGTAAATAAAAAGTGAATAAGATCAAAACGATGCAGCAAAGTATTGGAAATAAAAATTACAATTAAACCAATTAATTGAATAAAAATAATAATCACATTCTTTTGATTAGATTCATAAACTGAAAAAAAAAAGAATTGTTTTCTTTGGCATGATTTGATCCTACAACCTTCTCCACCACGTTTATATCATAACCATTGCACTAGGCCCCAACACGACTGCTTTGTTATATCAGGTTGATGCCCAAGTCCTTAAAGTTTTCCATAAGTTTAATGAACATAACAGAGAATTTAGTCTACAATAATATATTCTCCTTCACTGCTCACAATAGAAAGCCAATGTCAGGGAAATTTTTAATTCTACGGCAGAAGAGATGGCACGGTTTTTAGGTGAAGAGTTCATTGAGCTACTTTCAGAGTGCATTTTTAATCCTGAAAGGAAATTCCTTGAAGGGCATTCGATACAGAGTGGAAAAGGTGAAAATCTGTGTGCACAAGATCAGGTTAATAAGGTGGGTGTGGCATGACTTACCAAACAGACTTCTGCTCAACTGACAAAAAAATACTGTACAGAATGCAGGCAGGCATCATTGCGGAGCAACATCGCTTCATGTGGACTTCCTGGTCTTCTTTCTCAGACTGTGCGTGCAAGACATCTCAGTTGTTGACAGTAAATATCAGCAATGATAGTTACACCTTGGGGATGCAATTCATAGCACACCACACTGTTGACGCCCCACTGGGGGCATAACATCTCTTGTGAATTCGTGCAGTTTTTTGTACAGGATGTTGCTGTTGTGTTTGGGATGAACCATTACTTTCTTTTCCTTACGTTAGCATAGACACAATTTCTCACCGCCAGAATAGGAATGGTCGATGTTCTTCATGAGACAATTGCTGATACGCAAATAGAGATATACATATGGGCACCCATTGATTTTGTTCATGCACAATGGTTGAATAATCACAGTTTAGCAAATGTCCCAATTCTCGAATGCACTGACATGAATCATGTGGATTAATGTTTCAATGGTCTTCATCAAACTGCAAAGGTCTTCTTTAACTTGGAGGGTCACTAATGTCAAAATGGTCCTCCTTTATATAAGAAAATCATTATCTTGCTGTGCTCTGTCGAATGGCATTATCACCATACAACGTGCATAAGTTTCTGGGTGCCTCAGCTGTTGTCATCCCTCTATTGAACTCTATTGGTAAATATCCAGAACACTCCACTTGGCACTCCACTTTCTAGTGTCCACGGCTCCAAATGACAAAATGTAAACTCAGATAGCAACAATGAACCACAAAGAATGAATGGTAATCAATAAATAAACCCATATCAACATGCGAGACAAAATGCTATGAACTTGTGTGTTGACCTAATATTTCCCAAAGTGTAAGGAAAAGCAAATAGTTATACATATGTTACATAATTAACCATAAAGTGGAAGAATTTGATACCTCAAAATAAGGTTCTATATTTGATACTAGAAAAAAACCATTAAATAGGGATTAACAGAAGGATAGAAGGGTTCTCAGCAGAAAGTAAAAAGCTGCCATATCACATACATACATCGTATCTGTCAAAGTAATGGAGAGGAAAAGTAACAAATTAAAGGAAACTTCTGAATTCCCAGTGCTACTTCAAAATTTCAAAATGAGCGGTTCGTAACTGTATTGATAAGTACAAACACTTCAAAATATTATTACCCAGTAACAGCAAATAAGGACTTAATGTGCAGTCTGTAGTTAATATTAAGTGTATATGAGAGAAGGCTGTTTATTAAATATTAGTGTAACAGAGATGGGAGGTATGGCTTAGTGGAAAACACAATAAGAGTGATAGAATGTAAAGAGGAAGGAAACCTGTGTATTAAGTGAAACTTAAATAGGCTGCATAGACACTGACACTGAAAGGGATACAGTTTTAATTTTTAAGGTACAATGGTCCCTATTTTATGTATGCAAGTGAGGGGCGTACACAGACCCATAGGAGGGATGGTCTTATCGGAGGTCAGGTGGATACATACAAGGAATGACCTATACTATTTTTGTATGGAGGTATAAAAGAAGGGACACTAACATCACAAAAATAATGTATGTACACAGTGTCTGTCCAAAAACCGAGGTGTAAATGTGACTGCTGCATGGATATTAAGCTGCAATGTGATGTTGAGTCACATTAATGAAGAAGTCTACAAAATAGTCAGAAATAAACAGATTTACTTGGAAAATTTTTGAAATTTTAAATAGTGTTTCTGTACATGTTGACTTGTCACAAATCAGATTTGAAGTCATGGAGTGTAGCATGTGACTCGTTATGGTAAAAAACCATTAAACTCTTTCCATCTAAATATAGCTAAAAACTATGTGCTTATGAAATAATTAGATACTATTACCCTTAACTGATCTTCCCCGAGGTCGGCTTCTACTGGAACACGTGAGACAATCAGTTATTTTGCAAGAGCAAAATAACTGATGATGGTCGAAGTAGACAGGATATAAAATGTAGACTGGCAATGGCAAGGAAAGCGTTTCTGAAGAACAGAAATTTGTTAACATCGAGTATAGATTTAAGTGTCAGGAAGTCGTTTCTGAAAGTATTTGTATGGAGTGTAGCCATGTATGGAAGTGAAACATGGACGATAAATAGTTTGGACAAGAAGAGAATAGAAGCTTTCGAAATGTGGTGCTACAGAAGAATGCTGAAGATTAGATGGGTAGATCACATAAGTAATAAGGAGGTATTAAATAGGATTGGGGAGAAGAGAAGCTTGTGGCACAACCTGACTAGAAGAAGGGATCGGTTGGTAGGATATGTTCCGAGGCATCAAGGGACCACCAATTTAGTATTGGAGGGCAGCGTGGAGGGTAAAAATCGTAGAGGGAGACCAAGAGATGAATACACTTAGTAGATTCAGAAGGATGTAGGCTGCAGCAGGTACTGGGAGATGAAGGAACTTGCTCAGTGTAGAGTAGCATGGAGAGCTGCATCAAACCAGTCTCAGGACTGAGGACCACCACCACCACCACCACCACCACCACCACCACCACCACCACAACAACAACAACAACAACAACAACAACAACCACCCTTAACTGGTAATGTTATAATCCTGATCAATTATAACAAGTACTTCAAATGCCTCTATTATCTCTCATGTCGAGAAAAAGACATTTGTGAGTGTTAAAAAGGTACGGTACTTTAAGTAACCAGTTAATGTGGGCTACTCACTGTGTGTGTGTGTGTGTGTGTGTGTGTGTGTGTGTGTGTGTGTGTGCAGATTCATGAAGAGAGGAGTTGACTCCTCACATCGGGGCAAGGAACAGCAGTGACTGCGTGTCTTCCCCGCCTGTGGAGGTCCACTTATGTTTTGAAGTCACGGTTGGCAGTGCATTGTAACTCGAGGAGAAAAGGGGCACTGGTGACAAAGGTCCAGAAACAGAAGAAGAGTGTCTGTAACCTATTAACTTTTCTGTCACACGTTTGAAAGAGAGCTTCTGTTACAAACCTAGCTACACGACAGTAGTAGCATAGTGATCTGTATAGCCGAAACTGTATTCTCTGATGAAACAAGCTGAGTATGTCCACTTCTTCATGTATATTCCGGAAGCCACTGTACTGTGAGTGTCTGAGTGACCCCGTACCACTGCTAGTCATTTCCTTTCCCATTCCACTCACAAATGGAGCGAGGGAAAAATGACTATCCATATGCCTCTGTGTAAACCATGATTTCTCTTATTTTTGTGATCCACATGCAAAATGTATGCTGATGGCAGTAGAATCGTTCTGCAGTCAGCTTCAAATGCCAGTTCTCTAAAGTGCTCTATATAGCGTTCCTCAAAAAGACTATCGCCTTCCCTCCATGGAGTTCCTGAAGCATCTCTGTAGCACTTGCTTGCCATTCCAACACACCGTTAAACCCAGCAGCCCGCCTTTGAATTGTTTCAATGTCTTCCTTTAATCTGAACTGGTGCATATCCCACACATACTAGCTGTACTCGAGAATAGGTCCCATTAGTGAACTACGTGCTGTTTCTGTTACAGATGAACCACACGTTCCCAGATTTCTCCCAATTAACCGATGTCTACCATTCACCTTCCCTACCACTATCCCGACATGCTCATTCCATTTCGTATCACCTTGCAACGTTATGCTCAGATATTTGAAAGTATCTGCGTTAACTTAATTTTTCTACATTTGGGGCTAGCTGCCATTCATCAATGCAGCTAGAAATTTTGTCTAAATCATCTTGTATCCTCCTACCATCACTCAACTTTGACATCTGTCTCTACACCACAGCATCATCAGCAAACAACCGCAGACTGCTTCCCACCCTGTCAGCCAGATCATTTATGTGTACGGGAAACACTTCCTTGGGGCATTCCTGAGAATACCACTGCCTCCAATGAACACTCGTCACATTAGAGGAGTTTGTTAAGAGTGGTTGCATACTTTTGTAGTGAGTTAGAGTAGGTATGCGCTCTCTTACAGCCCTCGATCCTCTGCAAACAGAAACAAAATCACATGGCCAGAAGAAGTGGAACTCCATAGCAGGCCCACTGCATCAAGAAAGTACAAAATGCAGCAGCAAATTTTAAAGCTCTATCCATAACACGAGAGAGAAGGTTACTATGGAACACTGGGTTCACCATGGAGTGCTGTGAATATTACTACAGTTTGTTGAGCAATTGAACTGTGCATAGTGCACTGCCTAAACCAGACAATATTGAGAGCTCTCACGTAGAATTACATATTTTATTTGCAGTTTAACTAATGACTGAATCTTTGGTTTGCTGTTTCTCTGTACTTCTGTTTTTATAAATATTCTGAAGCAATAAAATTGCAATGGGCACCAGTGTGTTTAATTTACTTATTGCACAGACGTGAAAAATCCAATAAATCCTTCCAACTTCAGAACAATGAATGTTAAATGGTTATCAATCTCCTACCCTAACATTTGTGTTTTGGAATAAACGAGAGAATATGCCATGCACTTGAGAGCATCCACTTTCTTGGAGGTGGCTGTGAAAGTAGCATTAACAATTGGAGGATAAACCCTAGTACACCTTCCTCTTTACACCATTAGGCCTTCATAGTCTCGCAGTAGAATGTATGAAATAGATTGCAAGTGACTTACTGTAATCTGATAAAGAATCGCTTTGTACATGAATGTGATAATTTGCACACCCTGAACATGAGTATCCATTTACTTACCACAACAGGGCTTCTGTACTGTCTGTAGAAACAATTGTTGCTCCTAAGTAATAATCAATCATAACAAGATAAGGAAATATTTAGGTATGTTTTTTCAAGCTTTCAACAGCTTCTCAGTTGTCATCAGGAACTGCCTGTTCGACCCTACATGGATGTGATCCATTATATTTAACAGTTACATATAAAAGAAACTGCCACTGTACTAGTTAAAGAGTGTTAGCTCTACCAGTGAGTACGGAACAAGCTGCCGAACACTCAAGTTATCTGTGCGCCTTCACGTGAGAATACTGAGAAACAGAACGCTGTCACAAAAGAAATTTTGCTTATTCGAAAATTCTATATTTTAATGTTGTGTATGACCATGGAAATACAACAATTTCAGTGTTGTGTATTTGATAACAGCACTTACCACCGAGAACTTTCTTCTGAATGTTATGAACAAAAATACTGCAGGAGTTTTGTTTTACATCCTGAGGTTGCTTCCTGCCTGCCACATGAAATTAATGAACACTGCCAGAGATGAAATAAGTTAAAAATGACATATCTTTAGGGACATGGATTAAAACACTTATGCATGTCAAACAGTGTTTTATTTTTTCTGAATGAAGGCATAGCTGCTTACAATATTATTGAACAATATTGTGAGCATCCACAGGGGTGCCCGTTTCTTTCAGCAATAGACAACAAAAGATGTAAAAATAGATGAATTATATAAATCAATGATTTGCTTTTATAAGAGATCAGTAACAAAATAATGAGTAAGAGGGGCATACAAGTGTAAATCAATACCTACATATTATAAAGACATACAAAACACTGCAAGCTATGATAGGGGATAACTTTAAAGAATGTTACTAACTGTCCTGAAATTACAACATTATTAATGCCCAGAATACACTAACATTTAAACAACATATTAAACACCAAACAAGTGTTCAGCAACGCTATACGCAAATTAGAGCTACAATTGCTGAAGTGACAAAAATTCAGATGAGATATTAAAGAAATGATACATTGATGTACTTAACAACCAAATGAATACAGAATTATATCATATGGACAATTCGGTTATATAATTCAATTTTACTTAATTGTTGAAACACACAAATATTGTTACAGCAACATATGTGCACACCAAAAATTGATTGTTTAATAGAACTTTCTGGTTTATTCAATCTTGCTTCAGATGGCAATGCAGTCATCACTCCACCGATTAGCAATCAACTCATCCAATGACCAATTTATTGTCTGATGAATAGCCCATTATAACTGCTGTTATTAATACTGTCCACTGCACTAAGTGTTATTTATATAATGTTATTACACATTCCATAATTGGGCAACAGAGCAGTTGATAACACATTCCATGCTGTGGAATTAAATATTCTGAAAGCCCTGCTGGATGTTCTCTCAAGCCCAAGTCCACCCCACATATGCACAGCCTGTATCACCACTACTTTAGAAGCAGTATTGGATAAGGTGGGTGGTAAGCTGTCAACTCAGTTCACAGTGCTGCAAACAGACTTAGGCTACCCACATCTTGTGCCTCACAAGAAATGCTTTGATGCACATCCAGATTCATGTCCACTGGTTCTGAAGTCAAGCTTTAGCTCTTCACGGAGTGTTGTTTTCCCCTATAAACCTGATGTCAAATCAAAAATTTAAGAACAGTACTTTACAAGTGGGGTCAGAATAGGTCTGCCTAGCACAAATTTTCTCTTCGCAAGAAAACTGAAGTGTCTTCATTAGTGTCATATTCCCCATTGCACCTGCAAGGGGAGGTACAGAGGGCAGGGTGTGGCAGACACTAGGATAGTGCAGACCGATACAGGAGTCTACGAAATATGGAATGTCCAGTACAGCTAGGAACAGAGTGTAATCCTGTTGTCAGAAGAAATTCTTGCACTTCAGCGATGTTCATCCACTGAAGACCCTTTTTCTTCATTGCACCAGTCCCATGGTTGTTGCACCAGCCCCACGCAGCACTAGTTCTACTGTTACATCCAGTGACATCATAGAAATGAAATAAATGGCTTTTATGATGGGTCACAGGATATTGTCAGCTCAGGTCCTCGGCTCTGGACTCTGAAGTGATGCTGAGGGCTGCAACACTTATCTATTTGGTTCCCACAGAAAACCACTGGTCAGTCATCTGAGGGTAGTTCAGTGGTCTCCAGCACTGCAGAAGATCTTGTAGTAATGACACTGTAAAGTGCTTCCCACCAGTATGACCACATCTTTTGATGACGACGTCCTCGTGGAAGTGTGCTAGTACAGCACCTGTCCGGAGTCTTCCAGGCTCTGACCGTCGCATTGTATCCTAGAAGCGCAAGGCTCAGTGGCATCTCTCAATGGCTCACTGCAGTTCTGATACTAATAGTTACTGCCGAAAATTATGTAACACACTCCCATGTTACTGTCACGTACACTGACACTCATACTCTTGGCGTTCATACTAGTTTCATTAGCACCACTAGTATAACAGACTGCAGGCAGTTGAGATGGGTTCCTTGTGACACAGATCATTGCTCAAACTGGCTGTTGTGCCTATTGTTGATGAGCATAGTAGTGCTCTGCTTGGTAGTCCATTCCACTGACTCCTCTGTTCATAAATACACCTATGGATTTTCAAGAACATTATCTGCACATCAGTAACAACAACAACAACAACAACAACAACAACAACAACAACAACAATCTTATTATTGTTCCAAAACTTATTTTAAATGGAAACACTATACATTACAATAGGAGACAGTAACAATATTAAAATGTCAATTTCCACATAAAAATTGCATAAACACAGACACTATTACAAATGTGACTCACTACACATATAAAGAGCAACAATATTAGAGCTGATAACTATAGAGTGATCACACCACAGCTTTAATTATTTTAAGCTGTGAAACATCTGTTCACTCAACAAATATTACAGGAGGAAACAATAGGAACCTGCTAATGTACTATAACAAATTATGTACAAGCCAGCAGTGACTTTTCAAGTGCTGTACGAAATATGATGGCATTTATGTATAGAGGTAATTTACAATACTTGCAATACTAATGTGTGTAAAGACTCCACTGAATTTCAATAAATATTACTACTTTTAACACTATGATATATATATATCTGACAGTTAAAAAAATCATCATTTTTATGACTCCAAGAAAAAAATTGCAAATACATGAAGTGCAAACAGGTTGTATGAAACTGGAAACACATCTACTGCCAAACTTTGGTTATACGTATCATTAGGAACTGAATCACACAAACTGAAAGTAGCATGATAAGGAGATCCATATTTATGAAAGAGGTCACACCATCGAACTGACAGAATACAAGTTGACGATAATGCCCACGGAATGTTGGCAGTAAAATGAACAAGACATCATTAGAAGTCTCACAATAAATTAAAGTTACATATTTATACTGACAAATATTGAACAAATACATGTATGTGATTCAGCTATTGTAAATTGTCGAACAATGTTTAAAATAATCACATACAATATGTGAATTTCTGAATATACCATGACCTTATCATTCTACGAAGGAGACACTGACACTGTCTGTATGCTACTGCTTATGTAACTAGAAACATTCCACATTAAGGAATAATCATTATCTCAAGAAGACAAATTACTATGAAACAGTTACTATTTTTACAAGCAGTGCAATTGTAGATTTTGATAATGATGTTTACTACATACAGAACATAAATCACAAAAGGTCATTTTAACTTAAAGATCAATTTCCAACATTTACTAAGTACATGAAAGAAATTTCAGTGAAGCATTTAACTTGGCATTATAAGAAATTGTGCAATTTGTTTAAATTATAAAAGTTTGAAGGAAGCCATGAAACAGCTACAGGTCATCAGCTTTATATACAGTGGAAATTCTGGTGATCACAAGTTCAGTAATAGATAAGCAGATTAAGTAAATCTGTACATAGTGCAGACTTCACATCACTATCTGCAAGACATTCATTATACATTATTATTTGGACAACAACATACTAATCTGTAACAGCCTCTGTCCCAAATAATCCCATCATGAACCTCAAATTTTGGGCAATTACAACATATGATATGTAACTTTTTTTTGCGTATGTAGAACATGAACAGTTATCTCACACACAGAAGTATTCACATAGTCTGGGTAAATGTCAGTTTTGTCTGACTCATGTTCCAAGGGAGGGGGGAAATAACAAAAAGAAACAGTACTTTCTACAGAGGAATACAACTGCACAGAAAAATTTTTGAACGCATTAAAGATAAAACTAAAATCCTGATTTTAAAAAACTTTAAGCATACCTCTCAAACAATTCAAAGTAAAAAGTCAAGGATGATTTATTTAACATGGAACAGACAATGACAAATATTAATATTATTTAATTAGAAGTAATTGTCATTCTAATGTTAAATTCTATGCCCACTACATGTGATGGAAAATTTCCATACTTTACTCATTTTCCTCACTTTAACATTGTGGTGAGGTGATGACAGCTTTTTTCAGGTGGGCTAAAGAGACTACACAAAGAATTTAACAGGATGTTAAAAGTATTATCAAGGTACTTAAGACAGCTGACAGACAGTGCCCAAACTACAAACATTCACTTACGCAGTGCCTAATTGTGCGACACAAACTGTAATTTTCTTACATCAATTTTAAATTTGTTTGACAATATGTATAAAAACACTGTACACATCATCATCATCATCTACAACTGTACAATATGTTAGTTAATTAAAAGGAAATTTTCCCTCTTTCAATGAAGACACTATGTCTAATGCTTCATAAATTATCTATGGTTGAATAAAATAACTTACTAATATTTTCTGCACATTACTGCCAAAAATGACAATTTCAACTTTAAACCTACAGGTACACATAAAACTGTGCAACATAACAGTGCACAAAACCAAAACCACTGGGCTGGGTCTCTGAAAAGTGAGGAATACACAGTACTGATTGTAACAACTGCTTCAGATTTTATCTTGGCCAGCCTGGCAGCAACTTTAAGATACCACAAATATATGGATGCTCTTAGACTAAAATTTAAGTAAATCTGCAACTGCCACTCAGATGGATCAATATGGGTACACCTTTTCAAACACAAAACATAATCCACAAATATAATACACAACTGGCTTATGGAGGAAAATGATTCTCTTAGAGTAACTAGAGATATACACTGACACCTTCAACTCATCTCAGTAAATTACAAATGAGCAACTTCAGCTGACTAACAAACTAACTCCTGAAGATGTTCCTTGGGCTTTTCAAACAAATTAAACACGACTGGTCTTGATCATGACTCTGAACAAGGATATCCTCATTCCATTAGAAAACAGTCACAGCCATTAAAGAAAATGGCCGGTGACCAAAATCAAAACAGTTGCCATTGCCTCTCTAGAGTAGCCAAACAAATGTTCTTGTTAGCTTCAAAATGGCTCTGAGCACTATGGGACTTAACATCTCAGGTCATCAGTCCCCTAGAACTTAGAACTACTTAAACATAACTAACTTAAGGACATCACAAACTTCCATGCCCGAGGCAGGATTCGAACCTGCGACTGTAGCGGTCGCGCATAGTTCACATGGATCGACTCAGTTTTGTGTAAGCATAATTTCATTATACTGGAAGAAAAAACATTGAAACAGCGGAAGTTTTATAAAACTAAACTAAACAAAGCAGGACAAAAATAACAGAATCTGTAAAAAGAAGTATTCTGGAACGTTTTATAATAATAATAATAATAATAATAATAATAATAATAATAATAATAAACACTTTAATCCAATTATCCACAAAAATTCTTGAATTCGTGTAGCTATTGTCATTCATAAGTTTGTTAAGTGATTATAATACCTTGCCCATGACTGTCTGCATGAATTTTGAAAAATCCTGAAGATTATTATCAGCGACTGAAGGTGAAGCTGTCAAAAGGGCGCAATGATAAAGAACTGATGTGTTTCTATCCACAGATACTTCAATTTTTGTAATTTCTTTAAATACAACATTAGGTTGTTCACCTACCCAGACTTTTTGTTATTTCATACTTCAAATATCTGTAGCCGTGCTTATGAACATTTCAATTCTTTACTGTTGCACCCTTTTGACTACCTCACTTTCAGTTCTTTACATCCATTTTCCCCCTACAGATAATATGCTTCAGGACTTTTAAAAATTCACGTGGGTTCGAGATCCATACAGACATAGTTGAGGGCAAAAGCTAGTGGATATTAACAGCAGAACTGCAATGACCAACCCTTCAGAAATAAGAGTAAATTTTTTTACAGACAGACACCTTAGTATATAAGGAAGGAAAACATTCACAAAGACACTGACTTTGATCATTTTAAATTACAGGTGCCAAGAATGGACTTTGGAGAAACAGGAAAAAATATAGAGAAGCATTAGGAATGTGGAGATGTCAGAAGAGCTGCTACAACATATTGGGCTGAAAGAATTTTTTCCCCCATTTGGTCACAGTTGCTGCATCTTATCCCACTGTCAGCCCTGGGTAATAACTATTTTTCTGGGCAGCTCCTTGGGATTGTTTCAGGCTTTTCCCTTTAAACATGTTTTAGTGGCACTTTTATGTCAAATTGTGTGTCTAGTAGTTTTACTTCTCTGTACCATGTTAATTTTCTCTCAATCCAGGATGTTTATAAATGCTGCCCGACTAAGAAAGTCAAATTCCCCAAAGGGAAAAAAGAAATGAAATGGCCACAGGTTGAGAGGGTACGTGATTACAAAATCGAGTCAAATTTACTAAGAACTTAGCAGTCTGAGCCAACTTCTCACCCTTTGGCCCGCATGCATGCACTGATTTGGTTGGGAAGGGTGTCGTAAAGCCACTGTATCCGTTCCTTGGGCAAGCTGGCCCCCAACTGTTTTAAGTGGTCCACAATATCCTGAATACTGACACTGTGACAGAGCTGGTGCCATACATGTTCTACAGAGGACATATCTAGAGATTTTGATGACCACGAGAGTACCTAACACCGTGCAGACAGTGATATATACACATTCCATTTGTGGCTGAGCATTGTACTGTCGGAAACAACACCACTATACTGTCGCCTCAGAGGTAACGTGAGGATTCAGGATGTCTGTAATGTACCGTTGTGGTGTCACAGTTTCCTCAATCACTATCAATTGTGACGTGCAGTCATGACTGATGGCTGCCCATACCGTGCCTCTCCAAAACATTGGAAAAATGGGACCTCACCCCAAGATGCCGCCATACGTGCTGATAGTGGTCATCCGGGATAGTGCAGAACCATGATTCGACACTGAACACAATGTGACACCATTCACCAGCAGTCAATCTGACAGTGCTTGCATCCCTTGTATACCCTCCAAGCCTGGTAACAATGCTGAACACCATTAACATTTGTGAACTCTGGTGGCCTTTCTACCTTTGTTGAGAATTTCCCACCAATGGTTTGTGCTTGTACAAAGTTACACTGTTCTGGGTGTTTTCCATTTTTGTTGGGCACTGCATACAAGGTGTAATCAAAAAGTAACAAATTTTTCCAATTTCGTTGGCTTTATATATTCGATTTTAAAGTTTTTCCTTATCTTATTAAGACACATGTTTGTGATGTACATATGCACTTACAGCTATTTCAATATTTAGTTTATTGTCGACAGTTGAAAAGGATGTGTGTGCTTTCGAGTATTCGGTGAGTTTTTACTTTTGAAAAAACATGGATCAAAGCACCTGCATTAATGTTTGCTTGAAAATGGAACTAAGTGCAGCATTGCACTGGAAATGTTGAGTGTGGCTTACGTGGAACTACTATGGGTAAGGAAACAGTTTACAAGTGTTACAAATGTTTTAAACATAGTTGAGAAGATGCTGAAGATGATAACTGCAATTACTGGTGACAATGTGGAAAAAGAGAAGTAAATGGTTCTGGAAAATCACTGAGGTGGTTGATTTTAGCATATCCCCTGGCTCTTTTCACACAATTTTTAGGAAGTTTTGGGCATGAAACGTGTAGCACCAAAGTTTGTTGTTGAATTTACACCAAATATGTTGTCACATAGACATCACTTAGTAATTGCTGAATGAAGTCAACAACGCTCCAGAGCTTCTCAAGGAGGTTATACCAGGCAACAAAACATAAACATGGGTGTATGGGTATGATGTCGAAACCGAGGTCCAATCGTCTCAATAGAAACTGCATGAAGGACAAAGACTGAAAAAACAACTGACATGTTCGATCGTATGAGAAGGTACCTGTCACCCATTTTTTTGATTACAATGGGATACTGCATCAGTTTCTGCCTTATGGCTGTATGGTCAACAAGGAATACTACTAGTGAGTTATGCACCATTTGTGTGAAGCAATCTGAAGAAAACGGCCAGAATTGTGGCAGAAACACTGGTGGGAGCTGCAACAACATAACGCTCCCACACACGCATCAATAATTTGTGATTTTTTGGCCAAAAACAAAACCGTTATGTCCTCTTAACCACGATGTTCACCAGACATGGCCCCCTGAGACTTCTTTCTATTCCCAAAGCTGAAGATAACTGTGAAGGGATGTAGTTTTGCCACAGCTGATAAAGTAAAAACAGAATCGCTTAAGGAAATGAATGCCATAACAAAAAGTGAGTTCCAGAAATGTTTCCGAGATTGGAAAAATTGCTTTACATCGGAGGGAGATTGCTTTGAAGGCAACAAAGGTGGTGGTGGTGCTGGTGAATAAAGACTCTTAAAAAAAAAAAAAAAAAAAAAAAAAAAAAAAAAAAAAAAAAAAAAAAAAAAAAAAAAAAAAGAACCATCGTTTTTTGGCCACACCTATGTACTGGGACAGGGGTTTCGTTTGAGTTTTCCATAACTAGATAATATCACTACTGTGAGCTACTTAGCATCCTTCAGTGCGTACCTCCTCAACTAGTGGTGAGAACACATTTATTTACATACTTTAAGCTTTACATGAAAGGCCCAGAGGACCATATGCAGCTACAAGATTGGTCTTTCCCTGAATTCTATTTCCTAGCTTCTGTTGCCAATCACCCTCTATGTAGATCTGCAGCAAGACTCGGATTCCCCCCTTTCTGCCTTTTCTTTTGTCTGCCTACTGGGCCTCTTCAATAAGGGGTAACATCTGTAGATGTCTAAGGCCTGCCACAATCATTCACTGTACCAGCTGTTCAGTTCCAATCAGGCCTACAATATCTGGGGTGCTGCAAATCTCAAGCAACTCGCAATTATGCCAGATCTTCTGGTCCACAAGGATCTCACCTTGTACAGTGACACAGGTTTCCTTAATGCTTTACACCTGAAAAATGATAAGAGATTTAATTTGGTGATCAATGAATTAGTTATTTACATGATATTCTCACCAACTGAGTTGGCACATGTTTACTAAATATAATACATAAATATAAATTACATGCAATGGGAGCTCAGATGTATTAAAATAAGATCTACATACTGTGTGTGTGTGTGTGTGTGTGTGTGTGTGTGTGTTTTTAATTTGATTTCAGTGTTTATCCATTATTTTTGCAACATTAAAACTATCAAGCGAAAAAATTTGCAATGGTACAGAATATATAATATCACGGCCACGTTGGTCTGTCTTACCACACTGTCAAGGGACACCCGTTTGCAGAAGCAAATGTCTTTCAGTCAAACCATTTTACAAACTCTGCCACTCTACATCAAACACATTGTTAATGATATGCAGAAAAACCTGCTTATTCATTCCAATGGTAGGAAAATGTATCTCCTGAAACAGATCTACATCTATAAATGAGAAAGAACTAAATGTACACCAACTGAAAAAAGATGGATTCACCAGTCACAGCTGATACTACTGATTTTGTTTGTAGGTCTTTTGTAAAGTTTAATAGCACTGTCCGTGTTTTCACATTGAACTAAGATCTTTTTCTTTCCCAAACTCATAAGGTTTCACAGTTTCCAACTGCTTCAATCCTATATATATGAACATATGGAATTAGAGCAAAGCAGAAAGGTGTTGTGAAGTGTGTTACCTGATACCCATTTTCTCAGACAGGTCCTACTATAATATAATTCAAACAGTGACAACGGTTAGTTGTTGAATCCCAAGAAAACATGTAGGGCAGATCAGTACTGGTCCCTCTAAATGTAGGATCAACAACAAAAAACTTTTTCAATGACTAAGATTCAATGTTTTATTGAGAATGGAAATATGTTAAGTGAAGAATAGAAAATACTGCAAAGCTATGCACACCAGGAGCATTAAACGACCCCCAGTCCTCTTCTCACAAGGTACTCTTTAGAAGACTACTCATTTACACAACATTGGCATTCACCACCACTGTTCACTTTAGTCAAAACTTCTGGACTGTCTTGCATGGTCAATAAATAAAAATATTTCCCAACATTTCATCTTCAACTGTAGGAGACATCCTTGGAACTTGCCATTTTATCTCCAAAGATGCTTCCTGTAGACGGGCCGTCAGAGACGAGACAAACATCAGAGAAGAGTTCTGTACATTGAGCATGGACTCTCAGTTTTAACCAAAGAAGTCATCTCTGTCATCCAATGCTCCACACCTAGGGGAATCACAAATTCATAAATTCACATTCAGCTTGAGGCAGCCTGTTTTCAGCATGAATTATTATTGACAATATGGAGAAAGTCTGCCACCTTGAAACTTGGGTTCCAGCTGCTCTGTGCCTCTTGCATAATAGTTTTCAATGTTTTCTGTTGAAATAAAAGCAAACAAAGTATGAAGTACTCAAGATGTATGACAAACTTTGAAGCTTCTCTTCGCAAGTTAAGACAAGTAGTTTTTAAAAGATACCAATAGTATGTTGTAAATATAACCAAACAACACAAGTTGTCTCTTTGACTCTTCAGCAGGGATTGCATGCCCTCGCTCCAATGTACTCTCTTCCTTGTAATTCTAAAAAATAAACTTTTCTGTTTGTCATGCCACATGAATCAAAATTTAAGGAGCTATCACCCTTATATCACTTGCTTTTATCCTGATTTGCAACAAGCAGAGAGTGGCTTCTGAAATAAATCTGGTTTCAACAGTTAAAACTTAACTCACATCATTTGAAAATTTGGTCCCTGCAATAGAAACACACATTATAAATGGACAAAATGTTGAACAAATAAGTGTGCGTCATGTTAAGCATAACTCACGAAATTTGTCATGTTTTCTTATTTTCAAACTAAATTATTCTTTGGCTTCTTGCATAATATTTTTCAATGTTTTCTGCTGAAATAAACAACAATCTCACGATGATGTCAAACAAAAAGTTGACAGGAAGCAACATTCTATTATTATGACATCCACACCCATGAGAACTCTACTGGAGGAAGCACAGAAGAAAGGAGTCATCAAAGATATGAAAGCTAAGCGTAGATTAGAAAAGTTAATTGATGACCCAAAGACTGTTCCAATACTTAAGCTTTTTGACAAGGGTAAACCCAAAATAAAATCAAGCACTACAAAAAGCAAGGACACATCCAAAGGCAAAAAGAAGAAGAAAAGATGCAGCAGACATATTTCTTTTGAAGAAACATCTTCTGAAGAAGAAATAGATGAGTCAACGTTATGCGACGACGACGAAATGGATGATGGAAGAGATTTATTTTCCAAAGACAGAGAAATGTGTTTAGTCTGTGGGGAATATGGCATAGTGTATGTGACGTGTCTGTCATGGGAATCTAGAAACACACTTTCCTGGAGACGGAAGGGGCTATACGAGCTGAGCGGAGTAAAGCCGAACGGATGAGTGCCAAGCACTGTCTCATTATGTGGTTGACTGGGTTTGCGAATGATCAGTGTTGTTGTAATTACTAGCGAAATCCACAGATTCAGACTACCAGAGTGGAAATAAGTGTCTAACAGGATTAACAGGTAAGAAAGATTATGTATTATCCTCTCAGGGTATCCAAGAAAATGAAATTTTGACAGAAAATTTTTGGCCATGTCACTGACTAGCAAGGGCCAATTGTACGGCCCCCGACTAGCAGCCGCGTTAAGTTCTGTTCTAAAGTAGCGCAGAAAACGCGTTGAACGAATATGTAACAACACCTAATCTGAGAATAATCGCAGGATAATTAAACCGATGATTCTGGCAGAGTTCGTGAAGTTAACCAGCGAATAAGCTTTGACATTGGTAGGAGTAGTTACAGAATTAGTGATGACAAGATTGATTGTTAGAACGAGGAAGGAGAAGAAACGGGGACATCACACACATCAAGGAAGAATATGACGATTTCAAATTTGTATAAAAGTTTTGTACTACTACTTTTCGATCTCGTGCTTGAGAAACTGGAGCGTATGAATTAATTGTGAAACTATTTCCTAACGTCGAGCTTTTTGCTTGCAGTAGGCCTAATAGACATTTGATATTGGTACTTTGTGAATTATATTCTGTCTTATTATAAAAATGACCATTTGTGTCAAAACAGTCTCGTTTATTTGGTGTTTGTGACAACAGATGCAGTATTAGAAAGGCCTATTTTGTTTTATACAGCGGACAGTGACAAAATAGACTTAATTAGATCGAGAAACCACACCAATTGTGTGTCCTATTTGTATTAACAGCTTTGTAAGTATTAGACTGACATTTCGATTTTTCATGTAGCAAAACGATTAACGAACTCTGATGTAGTAATAGATTCTTCCACAGAAAGGAAAGCACGCTATGTAAAGCTGTAGCAAGAATCGAGAAGAAAAAATTCTAGGAGCTAAGGATTGAAGAAATGTGTGCTGTCTTGCTTGTCTTTACTGGTTTTATGTATCCTATATTTAATTTTGTCACACAAAGCAGCAAGTTGTTAGCTAATAGGGAACAAAGAGTGCAAATTGTCTGAATAGTTCTTTTATTTAAGAGAAATAGGGGAAGGATGTCAAACCGGCCGACTGGGAGCAGGAGAGGTACTCCAGAACATTTTAATTTTCTCTTTCCTGAATATAGTTTGATGGCATCCATTACAAAATACACACATCTGAATTCCACAGAGTGAAAGACAGTGGCGTGCGATAGAAGAATGCTGTGTGAAGAAGCGTGGCACTGCACTTTGACACACTTAAGACCAAATAACATGTCTTACATTTCCTCGACCACATACGTTTTATGCATCAGACTCTTCAGAAAGATGTGCGTTACAAAATTAACATATTTTTGAAAATTCGATTTTTTTAACGCTCTAGAAATTGGGGGGGGGGGAGGGGTGGGGGGCCCACTATCTAGTATTGGCCCGGTTCGGAAATATCGTAGATCCGGGGCTGATTGCAGAGCAGTCTCAGTTATAGTGGGTAGCCACCACGTGACCCGTTTACATTTAGGCTCGTTTCACACCGGGACACTTGTGACGGTCACTGATAGAGATACATTCGTTTGAATTGGAGCATTCACACCGGGACACTGCACTGAGTCACCGAGTCACGGTGACCCAGCAGTGACTCACCCTCGCCACATGTGACGGACACCGACAAATGTTCGCTGCGGTCACCGCCGGACATGCATTAGCTTGTATTGGAGTGTTCACACTGGGACACTGATCACAGACACAGCAGTGCAGAGTTGCCAACAGACAGGCAGCCGTTGCTGAGCCCAGTGGTTCTCCACAGTGCAGCCATGAGTTTAGAGTCCATCAACACAGAAGATTTTATAAGTGAAGTGGAAAGTCGTCCCGTTATTTGGGATATGAAAAGCGATGACTACAGTAACAAAGTCATGAAAATGAAAGCGTGGCAAGAAATAATTACGAAGTTTGTGCCTGATTTCGCTGAAAAGAGCATAGATGAAAGAAAATTGGCAAGTTCTATATTCTTTCTTCACTTTAATACCGTATTTTTCGGACCACAAGAATAGCGAAATATATTTTCTACCCCTGTACGAGGCTAGGATGTTAATAACCTACGGCTAAAAAGGCCACGTGAAAAGAAAGAGTCATGAAGAAGTACGCCATAAAAGACAATTCATCACAGCAAGCCGACGAAGATAGCTTGTTTATGCAGTCTTTAGTACCTGAATTAAAAAAATTACCCAGTCATGCAAGATTGAAAGTGAAATCAGATTTGATGAATGTCATTAATGCCCAACAATATTACAGCGCTTCTGCTTCCTCTTCGTCCGAAATAGGATTTGCGCCGGTACCAAATGACGCTACGGGGGATCCGCATCACGACCGTGCATATCATGGGACAGTTCAAGGCTACACTGGAGGACAGTGGAGGTCGTCCGATCAGTTACCAGCTGTGTGCTCGCCAGCGGCCTCCGAGTACAGTCACGAGTCCTTAATATACTTTTCAGCACAGGCAGAGAAACAATGAACTTAAAACTATCAGTGAAAGTTTTACAATATTTTGTAATGTATATTAATACCAGTTAAAATCTGTAAAATGTGCTTTCAATCAAATGAAATAATACTACAGTGCCTACCTTAATGTAAGAGCAAGTTTTTCCTCTGGTGGGATAGCCTTCCTTAGTATAGTGTCTTTTCCTGTGATTGCTTCTTTCACATTTTCTAGTAGTTCATCAAATGAAGTGTTTGGCATTCGAAAACACTGAAAAAAAAACTTCTCAGATCGTCATAAAGGGTGTAATACAATCCTTTCTCCAGCCGATCACGTAGCAAGTGAATGTATGTGTACTGAACGTTTTGTCTTCATTCTCCTCCTCCTCATAAGTACTAACAACAGTTCCTCCTCGCTCGAGTCTATTTCACCAACTAATCAGTTGGCAACAGCTGCAGTGTGGGACACCAGTGACCCAGGAGTGTTCGCCACAGTCACCGGTGACCGTCACAAGTGTCCCAGTGTGAAACGAGCCTTAGTAGTTTCGCAGCTTCCTCTTCGTTTACGGCTCTCACGTCAAATGAAAACAAAACGAGTTTTCTGTGGTCGGGAGCTATCAAGTGAATTAAAATACATTCACATAATTACGGAAGGCTAAAATATGTTATTAGTTTCAGATTTTATTTCCGTATTTCTGACAGTCAACCATTTATTCCTTTGCAAGACAGTGAAGTAATTTTTGCCGATTTCAAAGAAATTTCCTTTTATTAATCTTTTCCGCTGAGGTAGTCATATATTTGAAACGAGGTGTAATTCCACGCTATTGGCTAGTTTCAACTGTTCGCTGCATGGCAACTGCGGATAGATATATATATATATATATATATATATATATATATATATATATATATATATATATATATATATACACAGGGTGTTTCAAAAATGACCGGTATATTTGAAACGGCAATAAAAACCAAACGAGCAGCGATAGAATTACACCGTTTGTTGCAATATGCTTGGGACAACAGTACATTTTCAGGCGGACAAACTTTCGAAATTACAGTAGTTACAATTTTCAACAACAGATGGCGCTGCAAGTGATGTGAAAGATATAGAAGACAACGCAGTCTGTGGGTATCCCATTCTGTAGGTCGTTTTTCTGCTGTAAGCGTGTGCTGTTCACAACGTGCAAGTGTGCTGTGGACAACATGGTTTATTCCTTAGAACAGAGGATTTTTCTGGTGTTGGAATTCCACCGCCTAGAACACAGTGTTGTTGCAACAAGACAAAGTTTTCAACGGAGGTTTAATGTAAGCAAAGGACCGAAAAGCGATACAATAAAGGATCTGTTCGAAAAATTTCAATGGACTGGGAACGTGACGGATGAACGTGCTGGAAAGGTAGGGCGACCGCGTATGGCAACCACAGAGCACAATGCGCAGCTAGTGCAGCAGGTGATCCCACAGCGGCCTCAGGTTTCCGTTCGCCGCGTTGTAGCTGCAGTCCAAATGACGCCAACGTCCACGTATCGTCTCATGCGCCAGTGTTATACACCTCTATCCATACAAAATTCAAACGCGGCAACCCCTCAGTGCCGCTACCATTGCTGCACGAGAGACATTCGCTAACGATATAGTGCACAGGATTGATGACGGCGATATGCATGTGGGCAGCATTTGGTTTACTCACGAAGCTTATTTTTACCTGGACGGCTTCGTCAATAAACAGAACTGGCACATATGGGGAACCGAAAAGCCCCATGTTGCAGTCCCATCGTCCCTGCATCCTCAAAAAGTACTGGTCTGGGCCGCCATTTCTTCCAAAGGAATCATTGGCCCATTTTTCAGATCCGAAACGATTACTGCATCACGCTATCTGAACATTCTTCGTGAATTTGTGGCGGTACAAACTGCCTTAGACGACACTGCGAACACCTCGTCGTTTATGCAAGATGGTGCCCGGCCACATCGCACGGCCGACGTCTTTAATTTCCTGAATGAATATTTCGATGATCGTGTGATTGCTTTGGGCTATCCGAAACATACAGGAGGCGGCGTAGGTTGGCCTCCCTATTCGCCAAACATGAACCCCTGTGACTTCTTTCTGTGGGGACACTTGAAAGACCAGGTGTACCGCCAGAATCCAGAAACAATTGAACAGCTGAAGCAGTACATCTCATCTGCATGTGAAGCCATTCCGCCAGACACGTTGTCAAATGTTTCGGGTAATTTCATTCAGAGACTACGCCATATTATTGCTACGCATGGTGGATATGTGGAAAATATCGTACTATAGAGTTTCCCAGACCGCAGCGCCATCTGTTGTTGACAATTGTAACTACTGTAATTTCGAAAGTTTGTCTGCCTGAAAATGTACTGTTGTCCCAAGCATATTGCAACAAACGGTGTATTTCTATCGCTGCTAGTTTAGTTTGTATTGCCGTTTCAAATATACCGGTCATTTTTGAAACACCCTGTATATGCGCCATAATAAAGAACCAAACATAATACAGTACTGGTACTTTTAAGGAACCATTTGCACTCTAGCGCAGACGATATTTAATTTACTGAACTTAAATAATGTATATCGATTTTTTAAGACAAGAGAAAGCAAAACAAAAGAATTGAACACCGCTCTCTTGTCGCAGCCAGTAGGCATCAGCACCCTGATGTCCTGGAAGGACGTAATACACTCCTGGAAATGGAAAAAAGAACACATTGACACCGGTGTGTCAGACCCACCATACTTGCTCCGGACACTGCGAGAGGGCTGTACAAGCTATCATCACACGCACGGCACAGCGGACACACCAGGAACCGCGGTGTTGGCCGTCGAATGGCGCTAGCTGCGCAGCATTTGTGCACCGCCGCCGTCAGTGTGAGCCAGTTTGCGGTGGCATACGGAGGTGCATCGCAGTCTTTAACACTGGTAGCATGCCGCGACAGCGTGGACGTGAACCGTATGTGCAGTTGACGGACTTTGAGCGAGGGCGTATAGTGGGCATGCGGGAGGCCGGGTGGACGTACCGCCGAATTGCTCAACACATGGGGCGTGAGGTCTCCACAGTACAGCGATGTTGTCGCCAGTGGTCGGCGGAAGGTGCACGTGCCCGTCGACCTGGGACCGGACCGCAGCGACGCACGGATGCATGCCAAGACCGTAAGATCCTACGCAGTGCCGTAGGGGACCGCACCGCCACTTCCCAGCAAATTAGGGACACTGTTGCTCCTGGGGTATCGGCGAGGACCATTCGTAACCGTCTACATGAAGCTGGGCTACGGTCCCGCACACCGTTAGGCCGTCTTCCGCTCACGCCCCAACATCGTGCAGCCCGCCTCCAGTGGTGTTGCGACAGGCGTGAATGGAGCGACGAATGGAGACGTGTCGTCTTCAGCGATGAAAGTCGCTTCTGCCTTGGTGCCAATGATGGTCGTATGCGTGTTTGGCGCCGTGCAGGTGAGCGCCACAATCAGGACTGCATACGACCGAGGCACACAGGGCCAACACCCGGCATCATGGTGTGGGGAGCGATCTCCTACACTGGCCGTACACCTCTGGTGATCGTCGAGGGGACACTGAATAGTGCACGGTACATCCAAACCGTCATCGAACCCATCGTTCTACCATTCCTAGACCGGCAAGGGAACTTGCTGTTCCAACAGGACAATGCATGTCCGCATGTATCCCGTGCCACCCAACGTGCTCTAGAAGGTGTAAGTCAACTACCCTGGCCAGCAAGATCTCCGGATCTGTCCCCCATTGAGTATGTTTGGGACTGGATGAAGCGTCGTCTCACGAGGTCTGCACGTCCAGCACGATCGCTGGTCCAACTGAGGCGCCAGGTGGAAATGGCATGGCAAGCCGTTCCACAGGACTACATCCAGCATCTCTACGATCGTCTCCATGGGAGAATAGCAGCCTGCATTGCTGCGAAAGGTGGATATACACTGTACTAGTGCCGACATTGTGCATGCTCTGTTGCCTGTGTCTATGTGCCTGTGGTTCTGTCAGTGTGATCATGTGATGTATCTGACCCCAGGAATGAGTCAATAAAGTTTCCCCTTCCTGGGATAATGAATTCACGGTGTTCTTATTTCAATTTCCAGGAGTGTATTTTGTGTGGCTCCACAGCCATAATGATACTTATTTGCAGGAAAGAGGCGCAGAATTAGTAAGTCGCTCTCACTTGTTAATTATCTGCAATTATTTACCTAGCATTTTACGGAAGTGTCATTCATATGTTATTGTATATGTTGAAATGAATACGTTTTATTTAATCGTATGCTTTTCTCTGTTTTAGTCACCCCATTGTCATGATTGAAGCTGAGGTCAGATATCAGACTGTCTACAAAAAATGAGCCCTGGCTAAGTTCCGTACGAAGCTCGATAAATTCTCGGCGTTAACTGCATTTACTTTATTGTGTGACCTCAATGAACAATGCTACGTAAGATTTTATGAAACATTAAGAAATTCAATTCCAATCTTAAAAGCGAAAAAACGAATCTCGCAATTACTTATCCGAACTACTACTATTATCATTACAATATATTTTATTTTGCCATTAATCTGTACATTTTAAATTTTTTGTTCCATAATAATTTTGAAAAATTAAGCAAATACTATGATGAGAGTAAGCTTTTGTTAAGTGTAGTTTATCTGTTTAAAATAACCTCTTTGACGTAGGTGAAATAACTGTATTAAAACATAATATGTAAATAATTATGTAATATTTCAAGGACAACTTTAATTTAATCATGTCAATTTTGTATGTATATGCTGTCATGCAATCGTAGATGGTTCATACTTAGGTAAGCAGAAGTGTGTACCTGCTAAATGTTAGTACGCAGCACTGCCCCACGCCACCTTCGAAATCAGTAACAGACGAAGTACTTTATTTAGAAGTGTATCACAATATGAACCACCCATCTTCAATCAGTGGAATATAAATGTTAAATGTACCTTTGTGTTTTACCGTAATTTTCCTATTTCATTTACCTCAGTAAGGTGCTTACCTAAACGAATTTATTTCGAGTATCCTGATGTTTAATGACACTCGAATAATAGTAAATTACTGGCAATAGTACTGTTTTCGTAGTAAATTCTGAAAATTATTAAATACTAAAATTTGCACGTATCAGTTTAAGGGCCACCGATTTGCATGAGGATAAGTTTTCAATAGCATTTCTGAAAGTAAAGTAACAATTGTTTAACTGCAACAATCTTAACATTAATTGTTCGTGTTGCTTCTCCATGTCAAAGAAAGCCAGACAAATATTGGTATTAGTAAAACATTAACAAATTTAGTCGTGTTAAATAATAGTTTTGGTCACATGAATGATAGCTATAAGTTTAAAATTTTTTGTTGTATCCTTGTTGAAACATGTGTCTTCTTTAAATAATTACTGAAGTATAGTGATAAATTTCATAAGTAACGGAAAGTGGAATTAATAGTACTTACTGCCAAGTGACTGTAGCAAATGGAAATTAAGTGGTTGTGTTTAAATTACGTAGTAAGTGAAAGTAGTTATTTATTCAGTGTCGAAAATTGACTTCATCTTTTGGTGTAGACACTGTGCCCGATTTGGGCTGGCGGCCATTTTATTGAGCGAAACAAATTATTGTTATAACAGGCTTTGTCTGACTGAAGGTTTCCAAAAGTAGTTATTCTCACTGCTTTTCCCACAAACTGTATGATTTGGAGAAAAATAGTTCGATACTTTACCATTAGGTTGAACACGGTTGAAATCTCTCTCCCAGGATCGACGGTTTGTAACAGAAGGTTACACTTCATCACTACCAAAGTGACAGCACACAATCCGTTTCCCACATCCAGCAACAGAGCCAATCAATGCCATACCACCTCCAACAAGAGACCAATCCAATGCCACCTCAACAACATTTCACTGCTATCACTTCACAGTACTCACAACCACCACATGTCCCACATTATGCCCCACCAACCATTCCCTCAGTTTGAACTCAAAATGCAATATGTACTCCAGTATCCCAGCCAGGGCGAACGCATTCTGCATTCAAAACTCAGCCTTTGTATCCCTCACAAGTTCTATATTTCCCAAATTACAACCCACCATCGATTCCCTCGGTGTCTACCGTAGATTAACTACACCACCTTCCCGGCCCACTAAGGAAAAAATCTGCAGCTGAACATTATGAAAATTTTCCTGTGAGTGTTGAAAGAGATTTTGAAAGTAGTTCTTCAGTAAATTCGAATTCGTCCACTAAAATGGACATCAGTTTCTCATACTATATTGTGTACTAACGTGTGAGTGTAAATAAAGTTTTGGTAATGTAGGTATTTTGCATCTTTCTTCCAAATTTTATCAACAAATGCTGTTACTTTCAAAGTAGTCTGAAAATGATTATCCCAAACTTACCTCAGTTATTGCCAGCATTTCTACAGGCTGAATACAATTCCTCATTTTGGTATTTTTCCGCTGAATAGTATCTTTCAATCGCCCATTGAGCCTGTCAAAGGCTGACACCGACATTCTGAAATAATTGAAGAATTTCGCGTCATCCTGCCTCAACTCTTCAAACAACGTGTAGAAAGCGCCAGCCCCCTTCTTTTATTAATTGAATGAATCCAAATTAATCGATTATTTCTTTCCAGTTTCATTCGTCGACGTAATAACAAACGTATAATTCGCACTTTATTCATTTCAGACGATACAGTGTGCTTAAAAGCAACAAATGCTTCAAATAAAGTAGTAAACTTGGGTGAACTGGTTTGATCATGAATGAGCACTGCCAGTAAAAAACTGGCCGACTCGTTTAGATGCCCAAGCGCACCGCAAAGCGAATAGCCTGCAACACAGTAAGCTGCTGACGACGTAGATTTTACAGCCATGTGTATAAACGCTAGAGTTCTGCGAGTTGCGACGGTCAACTGGCAGCGGCGGAAAAAATCCGCCGTGTGTGCAACCGGCCTAACGTCTCCCTCGCCGACTACTTGGACGACAGCGACATTGCGGAGGGTCTGGAGGAACATCTCACTGCACTCCGTGACGCTGCGGCGGAGGATGACTTCCATCTGATCCCGTTTTGGTGGCCCGGCGGCTTCTCTACCCGCACGCCGCTGCCGTCGACGATGCATGGGACGCCATGCAGGTCGAGCTGGAATCGCGCAAGAGGAAGCCTGCTGCCGTCTCTTCAGACTCCGAGGCTGCCTCCATCGCCAGCGCTCGGTGCAAGAAGCAGAAGGCCGCATCTGACGCGAAGAGATTAACCGTCCCCCGGAAGGTTGGTTGGTTGGTTGGTTTGTTTGTTTAATTAATTATTTATTTGTTTTGGGGTTTGATGGGGGGCTAAACATCGAGGTCGTTAGTCCCCAGTTCCAAACAGACATACTTGTAAAAGGCCTATACAGTAAAAGCGTAACTTCTGCACCCAGAGGGGTCCCCCGCAATACGGCACCCCGCCGCCGCATCACCGCACCACCAGTCATCACAGCGCAAAACCAGTTTGCACCCATTGCCGACGGCGCAGCAGACACGCCTCCCCACTTAAAGCCTACCCCCCTTCCTCTTATGATAGAATATCAAGAACCCTACAAGATCATCCTTGACATCCTCACCCATGTAACTGCCTCAGACTTCCGTGTGAAGCCGGTGGGCGAGAATCTGTACCGCCTTTACCTCCAGACCCCCGATGACCTCATTAAGGTCCTCCATGTCCTTGGAACTCACGGCATATGGCATAGGTTACTCCCCTCCTCAGAGGTCGAAGCAGTTCCGGGTTGTCGTTTGCGGCCTCACATTCGAGTATGCTGACGACGACCTCTGGGAGGCATTACTCGCCCTTAACATTACCCCCATCATTTCCTGCGTCGTCTCCCTCCGTACCAAACTGCCCCCCCCCTTTTCTTTGTTTCTGCCAATGACACCCCAGCCAATCGAGTCGTCTTGATTCTAACCTCCATAGCTCACTGTTCGTCACAACATAAAAACCCCGATCCAGATGCTGCTCCTCATTTGCTTCTGGTGCCAGGACCTGGCGCACTTCAAGAGTGTTTGCACTTGAACGGTGTGCCGTGTCAAGTGCGCTGATGGCCACAAGTCCTGCACCTGCTCCAAACCTCGAGAAGTTCCCCACCTCCCTCACTGTGGTGACGCCCATATGGCCAATTACCTGGGATGCCCAAAAATTACGGCACCAGTCAGCGCCATTCCGCCACCCACTGTGGAGCATCGCAGAATTGGTTACGCGAGTGCCTTTGGGTGGACCAGTCTGCCTGGCTCATCCCCCCCCCCCCCCCACCCGATCTACCCGTCTCCCACGAGCACCCTGCACCCCACCCTGCCCCTCCCACCTATCTCCATCCCCATTCTCCCTCCTGACACCCTTCCCCCTACCCCTACCCCCTGCAAGCCTCATGTGCCACAATTTCCCCCAACCCCCTCCCCTCCTGCCATATGCACTGCCTGGTCCTTCTCCCCCTCCCTCCTTACCCAGTCCCCCTAGTCTTTGGTGACGTTATCTTCAGTGCCATGGCTGCTTTGACCTCTGCAGTCACTGGGGCCCTTGACGCCCTCCTCCACTCCATTCCCCACCAGATTGCTGCTGCCCTTTCCAATTCCCTCTCCCAATCACCGCCACCCTTCCCACACCCCATCATGGCTATCAGAATCCATGGAGTCACTGTCCTCACCTGGAATGCGAAAGGCATCCACTGCCAACTAGGAGAATTCCGTCATTTCCTCCTTGACGATGGGGGTAGATACCTGCCTCATTGCCAAAACCCACCTTAAGCCTGGAGTGAGTGTCCAAATCCCAAACTTCTGCTGCTACTGGACCAGCCCACCGCATTCGGTGACACGGCAGTATATGCTGGCACCTCCCTCCGCCACCATCCCATTACCCTCCCCGCCGTTGTCACCCTCGAAGCCACTGGCGTCGTGGTGCACACTGTGCGAGGCCCCATCACATTCGTGGCCCCCTACCAGCGCCCCCGCAGCATCCTCCGTGCCCCGACTTTGCTGACGTCCTGTCCGTAGGCGACGCCCCAGATCACATAAGAAACATTGCCCGATCACTTGGTCTACCAAGCAACCCTTGTCAGAGAGCGACGACCAGGCAGTGACAGCGTCACACCCTTACTTGTGGCACCAACCACCATATGACACTCCGTTCTCTGAAATATGTGGCAACCTCATCCGAAGACAGTCAACTTTTCACCACCTGGCGTCTGTGAAGTACAGCTGTTTCTGACATACCAGTGGTAGTGGATCGTGCGTCATGCCGAGTGCCTATGAGTACATCAACTGTGGAAGGTGTAGACGGACAAATCCTGAACTAGAAATGTTAAGATTTTTAGTCAAAGATAAAGAAAGGTAACAGAAGTGGATTTTAATTTCAGGTAAGTCAATAAATTAGTTAGGAGTAAGAATTAATAAAGAGCCCTACTTGTCACTTGACAGGCAACGGGCTGCAGGGCTTCCGCCACCAATCAACCAACGGCAGCCGGTGCTGTCGGTTGCCACTGCGTTGCCACTTCGCTCTGCTGAGCTGACTGAGGCATTGTGCCAGCCAGTCCTCAGTGAGCCGTTGTAGACGTGCGGGTGAGAGATTTGAGTAACGTGTAGCTTCGCGTGTTTACGGTGTCTGATGAAAGTAGTCGCAAGAGAGGGCAGCCGAGGCTACACACTCTTCAGGACCTCCAAAAAGTGGCGGACATGGCGCCGTTATACGCAGTCAGGCGCGTGAATACGTGTCTTCCTAAAGGGAGTATTTTTAGAGAGAGAGAGAGAGAGAGAGAGAGAGAGAGAGAGAGAGAGAGAGAGAGAGAGAGAGAGAGAGATGCAGAAGGGCCTCTCGTTCCTTTGGATAAGGTGGTAGAGTGAACTGCAGCTGCGCTGCAAGTTAGCGAACGATCAGTAATAAGAATCTGCGAGGATGAATTCAAGAAAGAAGGCTCAAGTGAATCATCTAAACTGGAGACACCTGGGAAAAAGAGGCGACTAGGGAAGAGGGTCACAAAACTTGACTTTTCAGGAAGATGCCATTCGTCGTGAAATATACGCATTTTATTCGAGGAAGGAATATCAGACACTCAAAAAACTGCATGCTACCCTCACAGCGGCTGACCTGTTTCAGGGTAGTATATCGTGTTACGAGTCGCAAAAATGTTAGGATTCCGCTATAAATCCATCTCTGGCAGAAAGTTACTAATGGAACGCCAAGATATTGCAGCCTGGCGATGCTGCTTTCTTAGAGAAAGAGTGGGGATAAAAATTTGACGATATCGTTTGGCTTGATGAAACGTGGGTGAATGCAGGGCACAGTTAAAAAAAAAAAAAAGGCTGGACAAACGGTACCATCAGCGGTAGTATGGCAGGTCCGATCGGCAGAGGAAAAAGGATAATTGTAGCACATGCCGGAAATTCAAAAGGTTTCATTCCAAATTGTCTGCTGTTATTCAGTTCAAATAAGACCTCTGGCTACAATGAAGAGATGAACCACAATACTTTTGTGAAATGGTTTGAAGACTGTGTGCTCCAGAACTTAACAAAATACACTATCATTGTTAAGGATAACGCTCCTTATCACTGATTAATACAAGATAAAGCACCCACAAAGGCAAAGAGGAAAAACGACATTGTAAGCCGGTTACAGAAACATAAGGTGCAGTTCGACAGTAATTTAACAAGGGCAGAATTTTAGAACTTTTATCGCAAGCCAAAGTACACGTTTCACACTGTGGATGAAGTGCTCAGATTGCCTCCTTACCATTGCCATTTCAACGCAATAGAGCTAATTTGGGCTCAGGTTAAACGGCATATTGCTGCAGAAAATAAGAAATTCACGTTAACCGAAGTGGAACGCCTTTTGAAAGAGGCAGTTGAAATTGTGACATCTGAAGACTGGCAGAAGGTAGCGCATCACGTGAAAGGAGTGATACAGGACGCATGGAACAATGAAGGTGTCTTACAACAAAGTGTCGAAGACTTGATTATAACTCAATACGAGCAGCGACACGGATAGTTCCACTGACTCTGAATTAAGCGGTGTTTTCGCATTGTCTGATGTGTGTAGTGTACTTACTGCCATTAAATATTGTGTTTGTGAATTTATTTCAATCAATTCTTATTCTTGTTTGACTAAGAAATACTGTTTGGTCAACTCTCGTCATCTCCTTACGGCGAGTTAGACTGAATTTTAATTCTATTTCATTTTGTATACAGGGTGTTACAAAAAGGTACGGAAAAACTTTCAGGAAACATTCCTCACACACAAAGAAAGAAAAGATGTTATGTGGGCATGTGTCCGGAAACGCTTACTTTCCATGTTAGAGCTCATTTTATTACTTCTCTTCAAATCACATTAATCATGGAATGGAAACACACAGCAACAGAAAGTACCAGCGTGACTTCAAACACTTTGTTACAGGAAATGTTCAAAATGTCCTCCGTTAGCGAGGATACATGCAACCACCCTCCGTCGCATGGAATCTCTGATGCAGCCCTGCAGAATGTCGTATCACAGCCGTCCACAATACGAGCACGAAGAGTCTCTACATTTGGTACCGGGGTTGCGTAGACAAGAGAGCTTTCAAATGCCCCCATAAAAGAAAGTCAAGAGGGTTGAGGCCAGGAGAGCGTAGAGGCCATGGAATCGAGGAAGTACAGTACATACTGACTAAACTAATGTGAGCCCTAACATGGAAATTAAGCGTTTACAGACGCGTGTCCACATAAGATCTTTTCTTTATTCGCGTGTGAGGAATGTTTCCTGAAAATTTGGCCGTACCTTTTTGTAACACCCTGTATAGACCAAGATGTTAGACAATGTGTGTAATAGTTTTCGAGATTTGCAGTCTAAAGAAGAAAACTTTTCCGGACGCGAAAATTTCGCACACTTCAATAGTTAATGCAACAACGGCCCTAATTAAAATTAAGAAAGGATATTTTATATGCTTATAGATACCACCGAGACCGATACATTAGGGAAATTTCAAAATATTTACATAATATTTACAGGAGAGAGAGATTTTAAACGACATACTTGTTTCGAGTTCAGTACTGATAGGGTTGCTTATAAACGCCGTTTTCAGACATTTATATACAGGAAACGTAATGCACTACGAAAACTTAAGGATTCTCTGCCGAGAGCATTATTTTGGTAATGAATGGAAAAATATTCGCTGGTACACCAATAGTTTTTCAGTAATGACGTGATAAGTTAGAAGCTGTTTGCGAAATCGAGAATTTAAATGGTTTCAAACAAATTAACGTAACTCTTGTCCTAATTAAAATTAATAATAGATATTCGACAGATTGAGAGATTTGTAGAGATATGTGGGTTTGAAATTTTCTACTTACTTTTTGTAGAAGATACAGGCTTTAAAACGATTTTCAATCGCCGGGGGTAGCGATGCACTAAGGTGGCTGCCTCCAGCCAGTGTTGGCGTGACAACGTCAACTGCGCAGCGCAAACGTCAAGTGACAACTACTTTAAATCAATTTTGTCATGTGATGACATGATTGAGACCGTGGCTGTTGTTTGAAGACAAATGTTGATGGTGTTAGGACAACAACCAGCCACAAATTTACTTTCAATTCCTTTATTCAAAGGAAACCGTTACCGGTTTCGAATCGTTGTGATTCATCCTCAGACGGTTTACACGCTTTCTTTATGACATTTGGTGTGTTTTTACAGACAAATTGTCGTGAAACGTCGGTTTCAAGTGTTTGTTTTCATAACATTCGTCCAACGAGGATGCAGTGGGAATCCATTTACATCTGTTGGACGAATGTTATGAAAACACTCGAAACCGACGTTTCACATCAATTAATCTGTAAAAACACACCAAATGTCATAAAGAAAGCGTGTAAACCGTCTGAGGATGAATCACAACGATTCGAAACCGGTAACGGTTTCCTTTGAATAAAGGAATTGAAATTAAATTTGTGGCTCGTTGCTGTCCTAACACCATCAACATACTCTAAATCAGACTGTAAGCATTCGATCCTATCCTAATTTTGTCGCTCTGATATAACGTGGCAGCCCTTCCTGTACAAGAATCATATCAATTTTTAAATGGAATCATTGCTGCAATTTGGACTTTTTAAACTGGTTATTCACTTCACTATCGTAATTTTGGCTGTAGAGGCATTTTTGTGTGCAATGTGAAACTGAAAGCAATATAAGATATGGATAACAAAATGCAAAGAATATTGTGATAACATTTGGTAAACAATTTAAGAAGCATTACTTTACAAGACCTTTCCCTTGATACGCCACAGTGAAATAAGTGAATAGGCGTCATCTAAATACTGGTTGGTTGGTTTAAAAAGGGTGGGGGTGGGGGGGGGGGGGGGAAGGGACCAAACTGCTACGTCATCGGTCCCTCTAAATTCTGTTATACTGTATATTAGAACGAATGAAGAGAAAGAGTGTGAAACCTCGTTTACACCACTGCAAAGGAGTATTCATAGACAATTCGCCAGTGTTCACTGCCATTCGTATATAGCTGTGAAAAAGCGTTTACACTGGAAGGAAGGGAGGGAGGAGAATAGAAGAGGACAAGCATAGCATGCTAACTATAGACGCTGCCATATTCCGAGCCGCCTTGATGGCCGTGCGCAGTGGAAATTCCTAACACTAACATGGTTGTTAGATAACAAGTACTAATGGTACCCTCGCAGAACACTGAAGCCAAACTAATTCATCAAGCTGGCGAGTTCACACAGTTCCTGCACGAAGAAAGGGTTCAAATACTGTAAGGTCTGTGCTAAGGTCTGTGCTAAGGTCTGTGCTAAGGTCTGTGCTAAGGTCTGATCAGGGTAGCTCCTGAAAATAGTCGCTAGTTGCCAACTGCAAGGTGGAATTAGTATACTGCCTTTGAGTACGAGGATCTCTGAGGGTTAAGAGAGCCCGGCGCGCGCAGTAAAAAACTCTGTAGTTGCAGCTAGATGCCTGGAGGAAGCAGACATGTGGTGACAACTTTAAGGTAGGATTCGCACTACGCACTTTGCAGGTTGTACACTGAGCAAACTTTAGCACATTAATGGGAGAAGCTATAAAATGATTTCAAAATGGTTTTTGTTAGATAATGTGTAACGTCACAAGAGGTTTCGTTACACAGTTAAAATCAGTGTTATAATATGTTGCTATCAGCTGATAGACATTGTCAGTGTAAATTTAATTGCTTTACGTAAGTGAGATATTCTCAGCCCCAAATTACATGCATGTAGAAACACTTATGGATCAAAGTCTCTTACTCTCATTACAATATGCACATCCTGTGTCCCTATTTACATTTCCCCACCTCTCCTTAAAGTACGTGGTAGACGAACCAGAAATGTAGTGGGTCTCGGAATCTTCTACCAACTTTGTCAGTGGAAGGCAAAGAGCAGTAACAGGAGGGTTCGACCAGAGGTGCCAAAGTCTAAAAAAAAAAAACGTTTTCTTAGCAAAGGTTGGTCATGGGCTTCCCCCACCACCTCTCGCTGCTCGGGAGAAAGAGCCGCGCAGAAGTTACGGGGAGTTTTTGGGAAGACAGGTAGGCGACCAGACGTTCCTTCAGAACGCCGCATCGAAATCAGGATACCAGGAGGAACTCAAGAATCACATCATACACCTTTACGGGGAGGAGCTGTACCGCAGCATGAATAAATTTGAAAAGTTGCGCCACCGTAGATGTCGTTTGCTAAGTACTCTTGTCTTTCTAAAGATATGTCGTTCCGAGAATGTTTCGCTAAGTTTATGCATCACATCGATTCTGCAGCAGGTAAAATCAAGAAACGGGCCAGCCTCACATTGGTAAGCGAGAGAGTGCAATTCACCTGCCGGAGCCTTGAGTTTATCTCACAGGAATTATTCAAACTACATTTGCAACTGGCTAGTAATTTCACTTGTTTTTCCTGGGATCGGATCGATGGTGTCACCTGGGTTGCAGCTGATTCCGCCCATAGGAAGGCAACTGGACGTCAAACTAAGTTCTCACGTCTCCTTGACAAACCATCTCTGCAAGTTCCGTGCAAGACTGTCATCAATTTGAGTGGCATGCTGTTGAGTGATGCTGCGGTCTCGCTTTTGCGGAAAGGTCTCAACTTCGCTCCCACCCCCAAGTTCACTCCGGTCGCAGAAATTGTTAGTGCTGTTGAACAGCTTGCAGCACGACTTCCGCCTGAATCAGCTGAGGAAATACGTCGTGGAACTTGTCGTGCGTTTACGAAATCCAAGCCGATGAAGTGAAATATCACCAGTAAAGAGAGGGCGGCCATTCGTGATCTGAGGGAGCGCTCTGAAATAATTGTCTTACCGGCTAACAAAGGCAACGCTACAGTTGTTGTCTCCCATAAGGACTACACTGATAAGATGCAGAGCCTTCTAAATGACGATTCCTTCCGGAAGATCAGCGTTGACCCTACAAAGAAGGTGGAGAACAAGACGAGGTCGCTTCTCAAGGACACAGATTTACCGGAGGGTGACGCTAAGAAATTGTTGCCTCAAGGTCCGGTACCGTCTAGACTAGATGGACACCCGAAGGTTCAGAAAGAGGGGGTACAATTACGCCCCATTGTCAGAAACATCAGGGCACCTACATATTTGTTGGCCAAATACCTGACGGGAATATTCATCCGTAATTCCGTGGATTTTGTTAAACGCCTTGATAGCTTCAGGTTGGATGAGTCAGATATGGTGAGTTTTGACGTCGTTTCCTTGTTTACGAGTGTACCCCTGCGAGAGTCACTAGAATTGATTAGAAGTTTGACGAGAAGGCCACTGAAGTTCTTAGGCATGTTTTGACTTCCACGTATTTTCTTTTAAATGGAGAATACTTCGAACAAACGGGGGGAGTCGCCATGGGTAGCCCACTCTCACCGGTGGTAGCGAATTTGTACATGGAGAACTTCGAGGAGGAAGCCCTGTCGTCATCCGAATGGAAAGCTACTTGCTTTTTCTGTTGCGTGCACGACAAGTTCGTGATCTGGCCACACGGTACGGATAAACTCCTTGACTTCCTTACACATCTATACTCCATACACCCCAACATAAAATTCACTATGGAGACTGAAACAGAGGGTAAACTACCTTTCCTTGACGTCTTGGTCAAGAGAAGGGCTGACGGCACCCTAGGTCATGGGGTGTATCTGAAGACAACGCACACTGATCTGTATTTGCACGCAGACAGCTGCCGCCACCCTTCACAGAGGAATGGTGTACTTAAAACTCTAGTACATAGGGCGCGCACTATCTCTGACGCAGAGAGTCTACCCCAGGAATTGGAACATCTGAGAACTGTATTTCGAAAAAATGGGTACTCAGAGTGGCAGATTCAACGTGCTCTCCGCCCAACCACTACAGCACAACCTCTGGAGATGGATGAAATCCATGTATAGGCGCACTCTCGGCGAAAATCGACCGCATTTTGAAGAAACAGCGGGTCGGAACTGTGTTTTGTCCTCCAAATAAAACTCGTGCACTGATGGGGAGCGCCAAAGATGACCTCTGTTTGAGGAAGGCCGGCATTTACCGGATTCAGTGTCAATGTGGCAAGTTGTATATTGGTCAGACGATGCGTATCGTCGAGGATCGACGCCGTGAACACCAGAGCCACACTCGGCGGTCGCTGAACATTGTCGGAAAATGACGCTACAGAGTATGAACGCACGAGGATTCTGGTACAGACGTCGTCGAGATACTGGGACAGCGTTGTTAGAGAGGCCATCGAAATTCGCACCAATGACGACCTCATAAACTGTGACTGCGGTTATAATCTTAGCAAGGCTCGGAAACCGGTGAATGGGTTAGTCGAGAGTAAATCGAGCAAACGTACAGTTGTGACGACCACGGCGGACAGAGCCATCACACCGACGTCATCTCAGACGCCGTCGCAATCTGTTCCACCGCGCTACCGTGGCGCGGGGCGCGGACGGCGGAGGGAGCGCGCCGCGGGCGGAGGGAGCGCGCCGCGGGCGGAGGGTATTTAAAACGGCCGCAACAGCGACAACCCCCAGCACTAAGCGCCGTAATTAAAAGAATACCTCACGACGTAGAGGAAGGGGAGGTACTCCAACAACTTAAAGACCAGGGACTACAAGTGAATAAAGTGTGGCGAATGCGATCCCGTAAAAGAGACGGAGCACACACACAAAACTTTCGTGTCATCTCCAGAGATAAGGATACTATAGACACCATGCTAAACAAAGGCGTAGTGATAGACTACGCACACAAAGAGGCAGAGCCCTCCCACCTCAGCCCAATGTGGAAAATGCCTGGCATACGACCACACAACGGACAAGTGCACTAGCGGACAACCAAAATGCGGTGGGAACCACCCGCTAGCGCAATGCACCGACAGCAACGCGGTAAAATGCGCGAATTGCACAGGTGCGCACTCTGCGCTGTCTTATAAATGCCCCCAAAGACCCAAAGTTGTAACTAACACAGAGACACAGGCTCCTATAAAGTCGGCGGACGAGCGCACACTCATCCCAATAGAGGACATATTTCGACAGCAAGCGCTCCTAACCGACGACTTTATAAGAGTTACAACACTCGTGCTAATGAACCTCTTCCAAAACAGGAAAGATGAAGTGGTAAAAGCGGTGGGGCAGGCAGTCGACCAAATACTGGAAAAGAAAACACACGCAACACAGTCTGGAAATAAAATGCACGTCAGCATCAAAGATAACTGGCAGCCAGAAAAACATCTACACGAATCGGACATAACACAAGCACACACATAAGACACACAAAACAAACACCACCACAGATCTGGGAGCAGACATGGCTGCACAAAATGAACAAAGGAAGACCAACCTGCTCTTCGTAAATATACAAGGAGCAGGAAAGAAAAAACAAATATTACAACACACACTACACGAAAAAAAATACATATTGCATGCCTCAATGAAACATGGCTCACACCAACAAAAAACTTCCACATACCACACTACACGTGCTACAGACGAGACAGAGACAACGCCCATGGAGGAGTAGCAACCCTGATCCGTAGCACCATACCTGCAACAGAAATCCCTCTCCCAGCAGATCACAGAAACGTAGAAGCACTACTAATCAAAATTAAGGGACACGACAGACGACCAGTTATTATAGTAAACATCTACAACCCGCCAGGTACGCCTCTACCGACGAGGTTTATAAGATACATCATGACACTGGGGCGATATATACTCCTGGGCGACTTGAACGCTAGACACCCGATGCTAGGTGACAGAACACGAAACGTCAATGGCCAAATACTATATGACCTACTACTAACAGAACCAATAATGCGACTACCAATATACCAACCAACATTCGTGGGACACAGGAATCTCAGCCCCTGACCACGTGCTCCACAACCCCCAACTCGATAACAGCATCACAGACTACACGATAGGCGACTCAATGACTAGTGACCTCCTGCCAATAATATTCTCAACAGACATCACAACCCCCCCCCCCCCCCCCCCCCTGATCCCTTCCCAAACAGACGGACCATTAGACTACATGCGAAAGCAGACTGGGATAAATATAAAGACATCCTAACACGTGAACTATCCATCCCAATCACCATAACAGATGACCAAGACCTACAACAGGTAACTACAAGACTAGATAACACCTTCAGACAAGCCATAGACGAAGCCATACCACAGAAAACAGTAGACAACCGGAAACCCTCCATACCACAAGAAGCCCTAGACCTCATAAGACAAAAGAAACGACTGTACAGAGAGATCAGACAAACTGACAACCCAGAATTAAAACTAGTCTGGAACAGACTCAATGCACGCATCAAAAGAATTATATCTGAACACAAAGACAAAGACAATGGGACCAAACCTGCAGCGAACTAAACTACAGACAAGGTGGACGCTACTGGAGAAGATTCCGAACACTAACAGGACAGAAACAAAAGACGGACATCACCCTAATCGACAATAACGAACCAACGACTGATAAAAAAGAACAAGCAAACCTATTCAAGAAGGTGTTGCAGGAAGTGTACACATTCCCCCAAGACCCAAAATTCAATCACGCCTATGGACTATTTGTAGACCAAAGACTGCAAGAAATCCTCAACACACCAACAACCGAAACCGAAGACGACCAGGAGTCATTGGGCAAATAACAAACGAGGAAATAGCAAATGCTATTTTCTCGGGGAAAAAGCAAATGCTATTTTCTCGGGGAAAAAGCAAATGCTATTTTCTCGGGGAAAAAGCAAATGCTATTTTCTCGGGGAAAAAGCAAATGCTATTTTCTCGGGGAAAAAGCAAATGCTATTTTCTCGGGGAAAAAGCAAATGCTATTTTCTCGGGGAAAAAGCAAATGCTATTTTCTCGGGGAAAAAGCAAATGCTATTTTCTCGGGGAAAAAGCAAATGCTATTTTCTCGGGGAAAAAGCAAATGCTATTTTCTCGGGGAAAAAGCAAATGCTATTTTCTCGGGGAAAAAGCAAATGCTATTTTCTCGGGGAAAAACTCGGCACCAGGGGAAAACGACATCCGACGCATACACCTACAGAAAGCACCACTACACATACTGACTCCGACATTAGCAATAATCTTCAACTACTGCCTGACAAACGAGACCATCCCCGACACATGGAAGACGAGCAAAACTATAATGCTACCAAAACCGGACAAAGCACGCACAGACCCGAAATCGTACCGACCGATCTCTCTGATAGACGTCACAGGAAAGACATATGAACGAATCATCACGGACAGACTCAAAAAATACACAGAAAAAGACCTACTCCCCACGACACAATCCTGATTCCGACCCAACCACTCGACAAACGACCCCCTATAAACTGACCAACGACGTGACAAAAGGGTTCAACACAGGCAAATGCACGCTCGCCGTTTTCCTCGACATCGAGCGTGCCTTTGATAAGTTGTGGCATCGGGGCCTACTGTTCAAAATGTCGCAACTGGGAATACCAGCCACAATGATAAGAACAATAAACTCATACATTACCAACAGAACATGCAGGGTGCACGTAGGACACCAATGTTCAGACCCTTTTACACCACAAGCAGGCGTACCCCAAGGAGGAATACTGCCACCGCTACTGTACACGCTGTACACTGCAGACGTACCAAAAACCACGACACCTCACGAGACAGTAGCAATGTAAGCAGATGATACCGCATACTGGTGCACTGGACTGAGAACGACTGCAATCCAGCGAAAGACGGGACTGTATCTCCGAAAACTTGAGGCATGGATGGCAAAATGGCGGATAAATCCAAATCCGACCAAAACCCAAACAATACTTTCCAGACACAGAAACATGACGAAACGACGAACACAATCACAAGAAGACATCCGACTAACTCTATGGGACACACAGCTAAGACTAAGTAAAACAGCCAAATACCTAGGGGTGCACCTGGACGACCACATGAACTGGAAAACCCACCTGACGCACCTACTAGACAAAATCAGAAACAAAACCTAATAAGACTTATCCAAGGACGTTTCCGCGGATGCGACAATAAGACGGCGATACATACATACAAGACATTCATCAGACCTTTAATAGAATATGCGACAGCACCCCTAGGAGGCATCTCCAAAACAATCGCAAACCGACTTTACAGCACTGAAAGACGACTACTCCGAAGCATACCACTAACCACTAGCAACGACGTATACCGAACCACTAAAATAGAACCCTTACAGACAAGACTTGCCCGACTCAGAGGGAACTACGGTAAACACATACTACAAAGACGTCCCGACATGGAAGACCTAATCACTACTAGATCGCCGACCAAAAGAATACCCAAACGTAAATACATAGTACCAGCGTGTACAGTGGCACACAATACAACTAAAACATTCCCAGAAACCGGCCCCACCATGGAACCTATAACACAAAACGTGTCACAACACCCGCGTCTAGACGAACGACAAGAACAGTAAAACACAAAAACACACACACAAATAGAAAGCAACGCACACGCACACGCACACACACACGCACACGCACAAACAAGTACGTCGACTGCCTGCACCACAGCACAGCTAACACAACACACAATAAGTACGAATGCAATAAGTACGAATGCAATAAGTACGACCTAGTTAGTATGGAACCACCAAGTAGAGATATATATAATACTAATAAGAAAAATGTACCAATGTACACACTAACTGTATATTTAGATTAAGATCCTTAGAATAAGATAGTATCAATAAGCATATAACTGAATATAAGAAATTGTAAAAGAAAAAAACAACGAAAATGCACCTTTGTTAACAAATTGCAAAAACTATGAATTGTTAAATAAAGACATAAATGTAAACCCAATCCAAGTATGGCTGAAAAGGGCAATGCAAGCCTTAAAGCAGCCCGCTCCTCCCCATCAGGGAGGAGAACGATAAAAGAAAAAAAAAGAAAAAAAAGAAAAAAAAAGAGAAAGAAAAAAAAAGAGAAAGAAAAAAAAAAGAGAAAGAAAAAAAAAAGAGAAAGAAAAAAAAAGAGAAAGAAAAAAAAAGAGAAAGAAAAAAAAAAGAGAAAGAAAAAAAAAGAGAAAGAAAAAAAAAGAGAAAGAAAAAAAAAAGAGAAAGAAAAAAAAAAGAGAAAGAAAAAAAAAGAGAAAGAAAAAAAAAAGAGAAAGAAAAAAAAAAGAGAAAGAAAAAAAAAGAGAAAGAAAAAAAAGAGAAAGAAAAAAAAAGAGAAAGAAAAAAAAGAGAAAGAAAAAAAAAGAGAAAGAAAAAAAAAAGAGAAAGAAAAAAAAAGAGAAAGAAAAAAAAAGAGAAAGAAAAAAAAAGAGAAAGAAAAAAAAAAGAGAAAGAAAAAAAAAGAGAAAGAAAAAAAAAGAGAAAGAAAAAAAAGAGAAAGGAAAAAAAAGAGAAAGAAAAAAAAAGAGAAAGAAAAAAAAAGAGAAAGAAAAAAAAAAGAGAAAGAAAAAAAAAGAGAAAGAAAAAAAAAAAAGAGAAAGAAAAAAAAAAAAGAGAAAGAAAAAAAAAGAGAAAGAAAAAAAAAAGAGAAAGAAAAAAAAAAGAGAAAGAAAAAAAAAAGAGAAAGAAAAAAAAAAAGAGAAAGAAAAAAAAAAGAGAAAGAAAAAAAAAAGAGAAAGAAAAAAAAAAGAGAAAGAAAAAAAAAAGAGAAAGAAAAAAAAAGAGAAAGAAAAAAAAAGAGAAAGAAAAAAAAAGAGAAAGAAAAAAAAGAGAAAGAAAAAAAAAGAGAAAGAAAAAAAAAAGAGAAAGAAAAAAAAAAGAGAAAGAAAAAAAAAAGAGAAAGAAAAAAAAAAGAGAAAGAAAAAAAAAAGAGAAAGAAAAAAAAAAGAGAAAGAAAAAAAAAAGAGAAAGAAAAAAAAGAGAAAGAAAAAAAAGAGAAAGAAAAAAAAGAGAAAGAAAAAAAAGAGAAAGAAAAAAAAGAGAAAGAAAAAAAAGAGAAAGAAAAAAAAGAGAAAGAAAAAAAAGAGAAAGAAAAAAAAGAGAAAGAAAAAAAAGAGAAAGAAAAAAAAGAGAAAGAAAAAAGGGAAGAAAAAAAAGGGAAGAAAAAAAGGGAAGAAAAAAAGAAAGAAAAAAAGAAAGAAAAAAAGCGACCGAACCTTCGGGATGCGTTTAGGCAGTCGCACAGACGCGCCAGCGGATGAAGAAGATCGAGGCGGCACCGAGACGAGAGCAACGATTCTGCCCACGTCGGAGCCACTAATAGTGACGCTGTGACTCTGTGGACATCCACAGCTGCCACGTGCTGGCAGCGGCAAAATTGTGTTAACATCAACAGCTGCCACTTGTCGGCAGCGGCAAAGTTGTCGTGTTCACCAGTGTCGTGCGGCAGCCACTCTGCCCCCACCCAAGTGTAGGGAACTATTCCGTGTCAGGGCCGGTGGCGCTGCCCCGTTACCCGCGCACGTGTAAAATAGGACGGGAGACGCGTGGATACTTTCAGGCCGAGGCAACTGTCGATTAGGCAACCGCCGACGCAAGGTGCCAACCAAGCGCCAAACCTGAGCCCCAAGCACGACCACACGCACGAATGGTAGGGCAATAAGAGGAACACAATGGCCACCAATGACGAACACGTCTCCCCACCGCGACCCACCTACGCAGACATGGCCGCTACACCACCTACCAGCCCCCCGACCACAGAAGCAGGTCCAACAGCATATCACCATCCCCGCAGCATAGTGAGGCAGAAATGCAATACTCCTGGCCCACTAAATATGAATTGAAAAACCTTACACAGGGCACCATTCAACCCAAGATAGTGTCACATATAAGGACATTCCTGAAATCGGACTTAATATCACGGACTTCAGGCTCAGTAGGGACAAATCAAAGGCATTTTTGTGGAGCAAACTGAGGGGCGCCGAACGTGACATCCAGAGAGACCTCAGGAAGTGTGGGCACTACCCAGAAGTGGTGGTCACGCCTCGGAACTCTCGGGAGGAACGAGGTTCAATAGGAGAATATAGAAAAACACCATCTATGAGCGTCGTCTTAAAAGGACTCCCACACGGCACTGAGGACGAATCGGTGCTAGCACAATTGAAACAACAAGACTTCGATGTAGTTAAAGTGTGGCGAATGAAAGATAGGAGGCGAAACGGTACAGACACGCAAAAATTCCGCATAATAACGCACTGCTCACGCACACTCGACACGCTCCTCACAAAAGGAGCTGTGATCGACTTCACCAGGAGGCAAGCAGAACCACCAGAACGACCCAGGACTATAAAGACAATGGAATCGACTTAATGCGAGAATTAAAAGAATCATTTCTGAACACCGGCAAAGACAGTGGGACGACACATGTAGAAAACTTAACTATAGGGAAGGGGGAAAGTTCTGGAAGCGCTTCCAAACGCTAACAGGACGAAGTAAAATCACAAACTCTACTTTAATGGTGAATAACGAACCGACGGTCGACAAGAGGGAACAAGCAGGAGCATTCAAACAGGTATTGGAAGAAGTCTACTCCTTCCCCCCAAGACGACAAATTCAATGACGAGTTTAGACACCGCGTGGAAAATCAGCTCTCCATAACCCTAAACACCCCAGCAATAGAGACAGAGGACGAAAGCGCACTAACCAAAGAAATAACGTACACAGAAATCATAGAAGCTATACACTCAGGACGAAACTCAGCCCCTGGACAAAACGACATCAGACGAATTCATCTGCAAAAAGCACCCATACAACGTAGTACCTATCCTTTCCATCCTGTTCAATAACTGCCTGACTAACGAAACACTCCCGACCAGCTGGAAAACCAGTAAAACTATCATGATTCCAAAGCCGGAGAAACCCAAGACTGACCCACGCTCCTACAGACCGATCTCCCTCCTGGACGTCATAGGCAAAACATATGAACGGATACTGACAGACCGACTAAAAACCTACACAGAACGACACGGAATCCTCCCAATGACACGATCAGGATTTAGACAAAATCACTCGACAAACGACCCACTTCTAAAACTAACGGACGGGATAACTAAAGGGTTCAACAGGGGGCGCTGCACGCTCGCCGTCTTTCTGGACATCGAGCGCGCCTTCGACAGGCTCTGGCACCTAGGGCTTCTACACAAACTCAGCCAACTGGGCTTCCCTATCAAGATAGTACGAATAATCAAAGCCTATATAACAGACAGAAAGTGCAAGGTCAATAAAATTCTTCTGGGTTAGAGACCGCATTGTCATTTATAAATGACAATGCGGTCCCTAACCCTTAAGAATTTTATTGACATTGACAACGGCCGCGGAAGCCTACGGTTACAGAAAGTGCAAGGTTCACGTAGGGGATGCATCTTCCCAAGAATTCACGCCCCAGGCAGGTGTACCCCAAGGGGGCATTTTGTCCCCGCTACTGTACACGCTCTACACGGCAGACATACCGACAGTAACGACCCCCACAGAAACTGTAGGACTGTATGCTGATGACACAGCTTATTGGTGCACAGAACTCAGAACGACTACTATCCAACGAAAGACAGAAACATACCTGAGACTCCTCCATCTCCTCTCAGTCTGTCCACAGGAGGACCGTGAAGAAGAAGACGGCAGACGATCCTGCCCCCACCGAGGCAGACCAGGCGTCAGACGACGGGTTTATCGTCTCGAAGCGGCGGCACACTGCTCGGGCCAAACGGCTTGAGAGAGTGCAGCCGCTGCCGACATCGAACTCATTCGTCGACGTACCTGACGAGCAGGAGGCCATGGATGATGCTGAGGCACCCAAGAGGCGGGCACCCGCCCCGCCACCGATTACTGTATCGTGGAAGGACACGTACCAGACCTTCCTCGAGAAGCTCCAGGCGGTAACGACCTCCGCCAAGATCAAATGTGCTGGTCGGGACTTGTACAGAATCTCGATCAGCACAATGGACGAGTACCGGGCTGCCATGCAGCTCATAGAGTAGGAGAAGCTTTACTGCTTCACCCACAATGCGGAGCCAGTGAAGCAGATGAAGGTGGTTTTCCGCCGCCTCCCGCTGAAAATGGAGACCGACCACCTCAAGAGTGAACTAGCTGGGCTGGGCTACATGGCCAGCTCGGTCACAGTCATGAAGTCGCCCAGGACTAGGAGACCCATGCCACTGTTCTTGGTTGTCCTCCCGGACAACCTCGAAACCCGCAAGATTTTTCAGTTGCAGATGGTGGCCAGGATCGCAGTGGAAGTGGAGCCGCTCAAGGCCAAGGGGAGGCGCGCCCAGTGCTTCTCCTGCCAAGGCCTTGACCACGTGGCGCGCTACTGCGCGATGGCGGCCCGCTGCGTCAAGTGCGCCAACTCCCACCAGAGTCGAGACTGCACCAAGAAGAGGGAGGAGGCGCCCAAGTGCTGCAACTGTAGGGAGCCACATGTGGCGAGCTACAGAGGCTGCACCGCCTTCAAGCGCGGCCCACGGCAGCAAGGACGTGCGGCACCCGCACGAAAGGTGCAACCAGGCACCAGCTTCGCCTCTGCCACCAAGGGGGAGTCCTCGGACGCCCCCAGGGGGCGGCGGGCGGACGTCCCGACCACCACGGCGCCCAACCAGGCAGCCGGCACCAAGGACGACCAACACCAGGGCGGACGGCTAAACCGTCCCCCCACCTCAGACACGCCGCAAGCTGCTAGGCGTGCGGTCCCGCTAACGGACGCAGCTACTCCGCTGCGCCCCGCCGCCCATGCACCTGCAACTGCGGCACCTGCAACTGCGGCACCTGCAGCAGCAATACCACAATCGTAAGCAGCAGACCTGGGAGCACTGTTGAGCTCCCTCTCTGCCCTGCTACAGCAACTGCCGGTGCTCGTCACCGGCGTAACGGGGGCCCTCCAGGCCGCTACCGTCGTCACGAAGCCACACCATGGATAACGTCCTTATCCACGGCCTGAACATCTGTGGCTTCAATACCAACAGTCTGTTTCCGCAACAGGGTGAGTTTCGTCAGTTCATGCAGGACGAGGCCATCGACCTGTGCCTGATCTGCGAAACTCACCTCAAGCCAGGAGTTCACGTGAAGGTAGCAAACTATGTTTGCTACCGGAACGACAGGCCGACGGCAGGCGGGGGTACCGCCATCTACGTTCGCGACTCACTCCGGCACCACCAGGTGCTGCTCCCCGCCATGGCCACCATGGAAGCCACCGGGGTGAACGTCAAAACGGCTGTGGGGCAAATAACCTGGCGTCGCTGGGAAAGCGGTCTGCGTGGCGTCACCTGGGGGAGGTGTGTTGCCTTCCGAAACTGGGTTAAAACCGCCAGGAGACCCTCTGATTCCTGGAAATCTTCAGACACGTCTGAAGTGCTCTTGGCTCAGAGGAACCTGAGTGGGGCGGGGACCGCAATGTCCTATCCCATGGCCTTGACGTGGCCCTGGCGCTCAGTAGCTCCCTCGAAAGGAGTGAAGCTAACACGGGAAGGGCCGTCCATGCATGACGTTAAAAGGCTAGCCCTTAACTGGGTGCAATCCTCACGGTCTGCACTGGCCCACCGTGAACTAGCAAAAGCGGTGGGTGAGACGTGGTCGGTCATGATCCCCCGGTACGTGTGGAGACCCCCATGGGGAACGTAACTCGGGCTTGAGTGCCGCACCGTCTCGATGATGTCGAACTCCACAATATAAGACCCAGTCATGTCCATCTTTTTTTCATGTTCATTAACATCTCTGGGCTGTGGATTCGTGAGGGTTGTCGTGTGTCAAGGAAGGACGTTAAACTCCCGTCATGGTAGGACGCAAAACGCCCCCAACCCAGGCGAAAGCAAAGGGTGCATGGCGCAAGGGTAGCTGTGTTACGGGAGACACTCCACCTGTCTCCCTTGAGTTGAACTCGGTGGTCGGGCGAGGGTATGAGGGTGAGCCTCACGGCTTTCCTGGGGCCCTGCAGTCCGGCTGCCGACGTTCCTCACGTCCTGGACGACGTTAAAAGTCTCCCAACCCAAGGCGAAAGCAAGGGGTGCATGGCGCAGGGGAAGCTGCGCAATAGGGACACAACATCTGTCCCTGGGGAGGGGAGGGTCGAGTGGGGCTGCTCGGGGGTGGGTGATGGCGCCTTTGGCGACTCCCCACCACTGGGTAGCTTCTGCTCCCCTCCCCTCCCCTATTTTTAAGCAGGGCACAGACCATCAGGTGCCCTGCATGCTGGCGACCTCTTTTGTCGGCGTGGGACCTCGGCGCGATTCGGCAAGGGTGCTTCGCCGCGCCTCTGGGTAACCGAGGCGTGGTCTGCCAAACCCAGATGGTGGTGACATCGTCTGGGCCAGGTTAGCTGGGTCCAGACCGCCGAAAGACTGGGTGACCGGCCCGCCACCTGAGTAGGAGCGGGTCCTTGGCCGAAAGGTGGAAGCTCGGGCGAGTAGGCGGCGAAGGGCGAGAAGTGCATCCGCTTCTCCGGAGTGCGGGGGTGCACTTGCCGGTGATCGCTGGGTGAAATCGTCGATGAGGAGGCCGCTGAAGAGGACCAGTGCGTTGGAAACGGTGCGCTGAACCTGACAGCTCAGGAATGCTCTTGACCTACGGGCGAGGTTGGTGAGCGAGCTGTAGTTTAGTCCCCCCCCCCATGCCAGAGGAACCGGTCCGGGGAAAGAGACGGGTTCCCAACCCTTTTTTCGCTTGTCCAATGATGATGATGGCTACTAACGAGACAAGCGAATTGAGTGCGCCTGCGAGGCTTTCGACGATAGCTGATCCCTCGCCACAGGAAGGCCTGGGTCAGGCAATGGAAGAATGCAGTATGGAAAGGCATCTTAGATTAAGCCAGTTCTTGGACCATAATGTCAAGAACGGTAAAATTAGCCAAACTGCGGTACAGGCACTGAAAAACGAGTTGGCGGCATGGGCAATAGCCAATGCCAAACTCGAAGGACGAATAGAGGAGCTTGAAAGGGAGAATGAAAGGCTCCGGAAACAGCCTGCTAGGACATGGGCCGGGGTCGCGGCGCAAGCTGCATCCAAGCCCCCCACAACTAGGGAAACTATCGTTAAGGTGTCCAAGCGGCCGGAAACAGCGGTCTTTTTGAGACCAATGCCTGGCCAGGACATTAAGAAGGTCCAAGAAGTATTCGCGACTTCAGTCAACCCGGTAAAGGAAAAAATTAAAATTAATAGGATTAAGGCAACAAAGAATGTAGTGATTGTCGATGTTGCCACTGAGGAGGACAAAAACAAGCTTTTAGCAAATCAACAGTTATGTAAGGCAGTCAGATGTGAACCCCCCCGTAAGAAGAACCCCTTGGTCATTCTTTATGATGTGCCAAAGTCCGAAACGGACGAGGACCTATGTAAGACAATCTATGAGCAAAACTTTGACTCAGAAGGTAACATGGAAACTTTTCTAAAAGACTTTAAACTTAGGTTTAAAACTGGGCCTAAGGATAAAGATACAGTCCACCACATAGCAGAAGTTACAGGATCCCTCTGGAGGAAATTGACAATTATGGGCAGGGTCTACATAGGTTTTCACTCCGTTAATGTTAAGGACTACCTTGTTGTCCCCCGGTGTCAGAACTGTGGGGACATTGATCACATTCACAAATACTGTAGTAGGAAACCTGCTTGCTCCGGATGCGGAGAGGAGGAACATATGAGGAAGGAATGTAAAAAGTCCGTGGTGTGCATTCCATGCACACGGAGAGGAAAGAAAACCTGTGGTATGGCAGGAAGAAACTGCCCGACCTACAAACTGCTAGAGCAGAGACTCATATCTCGAATTGACTATGGCTGATGCTGTTAACATAAGAAGGTCGAACATCAAAAGGAAGTCTCCCAGCAAAAGAAAAAGGGACGCTGAAAGGGCAGAAAGATTTAATAAATTTTTGAAGTCTCTAAAACAAATGCAAGAACGAAAAGCAACGATGATTGACTTCAGTACACAAACTGACTCTGATCCGAGATTCAAAGAGATAAGAGAAATAATGCAAGAAATAAAAGAAATTGAGGTAATTGTAGCCGACTTCTGGGCTGCAAGTGAGTCTCCACCCTCAACATCTCCAGCTCCTCACTCAAAATTAAACCCTGAAGCTGAAACATTCGTTTCAAAGCTTGAATTAAAAGGGACACAGAAAGTAAAAATGGTTGATCTTTGTATTCAAACAGAACTTGAAGAAGAAAATGAGGAGCATGACGAAAAAGCACCTAACCCAAGCTCACAGCCTCAATCACTACCCGGAAGGAACAGTACGGCTCCTGTCCCAAGGAGTCTTCCAACTTTTACCCTGCAAGACAGCACAGTCACAAGCACCACTACGAGCATAGGTATGGCACAGCTGCAAGACGATAAACCAGCTGTAGGAGCGGACCCAAGACGGGTTTATCCCAACTTGGAGTTCGCGATGCAGCTGTCGCGTCTGGAGCAACCAGCGATCCTCACTACAGCGTTGAGGCACGTCGTACGCACAGGTCATAAACATGGCAGAAAGGTCACCTTCACGACGATGGAGGCTGTAGATAGAATACAGCTGAAGTCAGTGAATCTTCCCACTGAGTTCGGAGCCCTGCGTGACCTGCTGAAGAAAGTATTTGAGAGAAGAGGTGAAGAGTTCAAGCTGGACGAAATTTACGCACAGGCTGTCCTAGCTAATGGTAGAATTGCATCCGACTTTAACAAACCATGGCCTGAATGTTACTTTCACACTTATTTTCCTTAATGACAACCCTAAATTCAATCACGGTAGGGCAGCTAAACACTCATAATAGTCGGCTGGTCATGCAGGAACTCCGCAAAGTAGTGGAGGAGAGGAGACTAGATGTAGTCTGTCTACAGGAGCCATACTACTGTGCCGGGCAAATATCATTCATGTCGACAACATGGCAAACCATCTTTACAGGAGAGGAGCCAAGGGCGTTAATAGTAATAACAAATAAGGCCCTTAGAGCCACAAAAATAGCGCAACTCTCTGATTGCCACTGTAACGTCATCGAGTTGCAGTCACCCGCCGGGATATTATATATTGTTAATATGTACTTTCAGTACGGGGGAAATTTCGAACATTTCATAGAACATCTCTCTAGGGTAATGATGGCGTTACGTGGGCGTAAGGTAATAGTCACAGCAGACATGAACGCGAAGTCCCCCCTATGGTACAGCGGCACCAGGGACGAAAATGGTGAAAGGGCAGAGGAAGCAATAATGGCGTCTCAGCTGGTGGTAGTAAATAAAGCAGGGAACCCCCCCCACCTATGCGGGAGGAGGGGGACAAGGCACCAACATCGACGTGACGTTAGCAACACCGAATGCCATAAACCTCATCCACAGCTGGAATGTGATAGAGCACGCTACCACAAGCGATCACAACTTGATTACTTTTTGCATAGGAGATGAAGAGTGCCGCTGGGACCTGGGGTGGGAGATTCAATACAACTTTCACAAGACAAACTGGGAATGCCTGGCTCAGGAGTGTGATGTTCCTCCGTTGCCTGAGGGTGGCCTGGATGTCGACAGGTACGCCGAGGAACTGGTAGGCTCCATCGTTAGGGCGGTAAAGGTCGCTGTGCCAACCAGGAGGAGGGCCGTGGCGGCCTCACCATCACCATGGACTGCCGAACTGGAAAGTATGCTTCGGTCTGTTAGACGGGCGAGGAGGTATTACCAGCGAAGTGCCGTCTGGCAAGAGAAGCAATACTGGTTGCAGCGTTACAGAGATGAAAAAGAAAATTTTCAAAGGGAATTAAAGGAAGTAAGAACAAGGAGTTGGGAGAAGTATGTGCTAAATCAGCTCGATACCGATCCCTGGGGAATACCCTACAAACTCGTAAGGGAAAAGGTTAAATCCCCCGCGGTTCTCTCGACCATCCGAGATGGAGACCGAGTGACAGAGTCGTGGCAGGAAACTGCTGAAGTTCTCCTGCGCACTCTGTTACCGGACGACGACGAACATGATGATGATGACTCTCAAAGGCAAATCCGCAGGGAGGATTCTCTAGAATATACCAATGATACTAGAGTGTACCCTTTCTCGGAAGCAGAAGTCGCAGCACACATCAAATTATTAAAGAAGGGGAAGGCGCCAGGACCAGACGGCATTGTAGCGGAGGTGGTACAGTTCCTCGCCCCACAGCTGGTGGCTTCTCTAACGCAGCTCTTCAATGAGTGTCTCACAGCTGGGAAATTTCCGAGAGTATGGAAGACAGCAAATGTAGTAATCATACAAAAAGGAAAGGACAAGGACCCCATGGATCCCAAATCCTACAGACCTATATGCCTGTTAGACATCATGGGGAAGCTGCTGGAGAGGCTGCTGGCGGACAGACTGACCGCACACAGGATGCTACGTGGAATGAGTGACAGGCAGTTCGGCTTTAGGCCGGGGCGATCAGCGTCTGACGCAATTGCCCTGGCGGCTGAGGTCTGTGGCTCATCCACGCACAAGTATGTCGTAGGCATCATGGTGGACATCAGTGGCGCCTTTGACAACCTCTGGTGGCCCTCGCTCTTCTCGCGCTTGCGTGAGATGGAGTGTCCGGCGCCCCTTTATGGCTGTCTGAGGAGCTATTGCATGGACAGGGAGGTTTGGCTATCATCGCCTAGCGGGAGAGTAAGTAAGACCTGTACGAAGGGGTGCCCCGTGGGATCGGTCCTGGGGCCACTCTTTTGGGACGTAAACATAGAGCCCCTGTTAGACAGATTACAACAATGTAGAGATGTGCTAGACGTGATAGCCTACGCTGACGACCTCCTCCTGCTGGTAGGTGGCCGTAGCCGAGAAGACTTAGAGCCAAAAGTGGAAAGGTCAATGCAAGTTCTCCAGGAATGGTGCCGAGAGGCAAAAATGAAAATTGCACCACACAAATCAACATATCTTCTACTAAAAGGCAGTCTGATAAGAAATCCAACTGTCAGGATTGCGGGAGCCCCAGTTCTTCGGCGACGCGAAGCTAGGTATCTTGGAGTAGTAATAGACGAAAAATGGAATTACGCAACGCACATAGAAACGATTGCACAGCGCGCGATAGAAATCCTTAATAACTTAATAAACATAGGACATAAAAGATTTCACTTACCCCCCCACCGTATAAAATTATATCACAATAGTATTCTGACTTCCTTAGTAGGGTATGCCAGCGGGGTCTGGGCACACAGGCTCACGAGGGAGGCGCCTGCCATGGCCGTGAGGAGGGTGCAGCGAAGTATGTTACTAAGGTCTGCTGGGGCATATAGAACTACTCCTGGGGGGGCGTTGCTAGTTATTATGGGATTATGTCCCCTTGATATAAAAATTAGGGAGCAGGCAGCGTGGTATTGGGTAACAAAGGGGAAAATTGAAAAGACTAGGGAAATCATGGGTGTGCAAGTAGGGGACAAATATGCAATCAAGAGAAGGGGGGAGGAACTACGGCAAAGTCAGTGGGAAGGGGAAGGAACAGGGAGACGTTTTTTTGAGTTACTTCCAGATGTCGCAGAAAGGTTAAAAATGGGACACTTTCAGCCAAGTAGGGGTCTGCTGCACTTCCTGACAGGACATGGGCCATATCCGGCATACCTTTGCCGATTTGGTAAACAGGCGACACCAGCGTGTGACTGTGGTGCTCCGGAAGGAACACCCGAACACGTCATCTACAACTGCACGTTGTATGATGGCGTGGCAAGTGAACTTAGAGCGCAACTTCCTAGCCAAGATACATATACCTTGCTGCGGCGTGCCGACACATTCAAAGTCCTCAACAGTCTGGCAAATGAGATCTCGATGAAAGTCATGAGGGACTTTATTAGGGCAAGAAATTAATCAAGTACGAAACCGAACTTGACCAAGCTGCACCTGCACTACCGCCAGGCGCGGATCTGGCCAGCCATTTCGTGGCTGGAATCCGCCGCGTCTTTGGACAAGGACGGCAGGTGCATTACCCGGACTTGGAAATATCGCACAACTCTTTTTGATTAGAAAGTAGCTTTAGCAAGAACTAGAAATACTAACATACAAACAAGGTAGGGACTGCAGTGAAGTAAGAGTCGTAGCCAGCCCAGTGCCAGGGGCACGCCCACTGGGGTTAGCTCGGTGGGCAGGCTAAATAACAGTAGGTTTGTATGCATAACTTCTGGCACATACTGTAACACTGCAGATCACACTAGTTAGTCATGTAGGGTAGTCTAACAAGTAGCTTATTAATCATGCCCGTAGTTAGTGCCGTAAAAGTAATACACTGCCAAGTAGTAGTATGTATTAAGGACCCACTAATTATTTGAGGTAGTGGGTTAATAGTATGGGAATAGTTTTTTTTTGTATTTGACTTTTGTATTATTTTTTATTTATATATATTAAGATGTTGTATAATTAAAATTAATGTTGTGTCGTATTATTAATAAAGGTTTTTTTTTAAAAAAAAAAAACCTAACGTGTCTGGCGTGGGACCTGTCGTCTCGCGGTGCGTTTTGGCGTTGGCCAGTCCGCGCCAGCGCGCCGTAAGGCACAGAGGTTCGCACTGGGGCGTATCGCTTCCAGTCGGACGTGCCCACAGGGGGAAGTGATGCGTCATACATAGCCTCTCCTTCTCAAGTGGCTCTTTCCGCCTTCAAGTGGTGCCAGACGTTAAGCTCGGCATTTCTCGGGCTTGCCCGGGTGTGCCTTGCGACAAAAGGAAGAGCTGCGACCCAACCCGATGCGAAAGCGAAGGGTGCGTGGCACAGGGGGAGCTGTGTCGAGGGACGAACATCTGTCCCTTTCTGTTCGCAGGGCCCAGACCAGCAGGAGCTCTGCATGCCGGCGACTTCGTTTGTCGGCGTGGGATTGCGGCGCGAGTCGGCAAGGGCGCTTCGCCGCGCCCCTGGGTAACCGGGGCGTGTTCTGCCAAACCCAGGAGGTGGTGACATCGCCTGGGCCAGGTTAACTGGGTCCAGACCGCCGAACGTCTGGGGGACCGGCCCGCCACCTGAGTAGGAGTGGGTCCTTGGCCGTAAGGTGGAAACTCGGGCTAGTAGGCGGCGAAGGGCGAGAGGTGCATCCGCCTCTCCGGAGTGCGGGGTGCAGTTGCCGGAGAGCGTCGCGTGAAATCGCCGATGACGGAGCCATCGATGGGGACCAGTGCGCTGGCGACGGCGCGCTGAACCCGGCAGCTCGGGAGTGCCCTTGACCTTGGGGCGAGGTCGGTGGGCGAGCTGCAAGAAGTCCCCCCCCCCCCCCCCCCCCCATGCCAGAGGAGCCGGTCCGGGGCAAGAGACGGGCTCCCATCTCTTTTATCACTCGTATAATCATGGCGACAACCGATACGAGTGATTCGAGTGCGCCTCAACGGGCTTCTTTTGCGCCGCCTGATCCCTCTCCTCAGGACGAGTCGGGACGAGTCGGGACAGGCTGAAAATGAAACAGTGACGTAGAGACTAGCAAGAATCACGTTGCTCATGGAGCAAAAAATTAAAAACGGAAAAATAAGTCAAGCTGGACTTTCAACAATCAAAAATGAATTGGCTGCATGGGCCATTGCCCACGCAAAATTGGAAGGAAGGGTGGAAGAACTAGAAAAAGAGAACAATCGATTGAGGAAACAGCCAGTTAAAACCTGGGCTGCCGTGGCAGCGCAAGCTCCCACGAAGCCCAACACGACCAGAGATACCATAGATAAGGTGACAAAGAGGCCAGATACGGCAGTCTTCTTGAGGACCCTGCCGGGCCAAGACACAAGCGTTAAAAGAATCCAGGAGCTATTCACGACTACTGTGGACCCTGTAAAAGAGAAAATAAAGATCAAAAGAATTAAACCAAGTAAGAATTCAGTAATAGTGGAAGTCGCATCCGAAGAGGACAAAGAAAAAATATTGAACAACCAGAAACTAAATTCAGTAATCAAGTGTGAGCCTCCAAGGAAAAGAAACCCTCTCGTGATTCTGTACGATGTTCCAACAGTAATGACCAATGAAGAGTTATGCGACACAATCAGAAAACAAAACTTTGAGCATCTGAGTGAAAAAGAGTTCAAAGACTGTTTTAAACTCAGATTCAAGACAGGTCCACGGGGTCGAGATGTTGTACATCACGTCGCTGAGGTTACAGCGCGGATGTGGAAAAGCATTACGACAATGGGCAAAATATATGTCGGCTTTCATGCCATCAACACTAGGGACTATGTCGTGGTACCTCGTTGCCACAACTGTGGCGACTTGGACCACATTCTCAGGCTGTACACCAGGGAGTCGGCCTGCACAAAATGTGGAGAGAACCGTCACAACCGTAAAGACTGCAAGGCAGCGGCAATCTGCATACCATGCAGGAACCGAGGCAAGAAATCATGCGGAGCCACAGGTCGAAACTGCCCAACATACAGGATGCTAGAACAAAGACTGATTTCCAGGATTGATTATGGGTGAGCCCGGGATACTGAACAGGATGCTGAAACATAAGTCCCCGAGCAAAAGGAGGAGGGATGCTATGAGGGCTAACAAGTTCAAGTTGTTCTTAAGGTCGCTTACGAGCACCGAGAAAACTGAAAACAGAGCCACACAGACTGAGATCTATATGATAAATATGGCAATACAGACAGACCCCCCCATAGCTGCAGCTCCCTCCTCCGAAAGCTGGGGAGCAGAGCCGACAGAACACCAGAAACGGCAAGGGCATCCTGTGGCTGTGGCAGTGGCAGTTTCCAGAGAGGAGCAGAAAAAAGTCATTCAACCAATACAGGAAAACTTGGTAACCAGTAGCTCTAGTACAAGTTCTCCCACACAGGGTACTCCAGTAGTTAGACTACCACCTGTGGACCCTGTAAGAGTGTACCCCAACTTTGAGTACACCATGCAATTAGCAAGACTTGAGCAGCCGGCTACCCTGACCACTGCCCTGAGACATGTGGTTCGTGTAGGACACAAAGAGGGACGAAAGATAACCTTCTCGGTGATGGAGGCTGTGGACAGAATTCAACTAAAATCAGTGAATCTCCCCACTGACTTCGGAGCCCTGCGAGACTTGTTAAGAAAGGTGTTTGAAAGAAGGGGGCGAGAAATTCGACCTAAACGACATCTATGAACAGGCAGTATTGGCAAACGGACGAATTGCGTTCGACTGGACTAAGACCTGGCCAAATGACCGAGTACACACCTACTTTCCATAATGACCAAAATAAACATAGGACAACTAAACACAATAGTCGACTTGTGATGCAGGAACTCCGAAGGGAGGTGGAGGAGAGGAGATTGGATGTGCTCTGTCTGCAGGAGCCGTACTCCCAAGCTGGGAAAGTCGCATTTGCTGCCGCCACATGGCAAGTAATCAGCAGAGGAGAAGACCCAAGGGCGGCAATTATAATTACAAACAAACTCATGAGAGTTACCACACTCTCACAGTTTACAACTCCCCATTGCAACGTCGTGGAGCTCCAATCTCCAGCAGGAATCATCACCATCATTAATATGTACTTCCAGTATGGAGATGACATCGAAATACACCTAGACCACCTGATGAGGGTGACCACGGCGTTGCGGGGAAGGAAAATTGTAATAACAGCTGATATTAATGCCAAGTCCCCCCTATGGTTCAGTGGCACAAGAGACGCAAATGGAGAAAAGGTGGAAGAATACATTATGGCGTCGCAACTCGTGGTGGCCAACAGGCCTGGTAATCCTCCTACCTACACGGCAGGAGGAGGGCAGGGTACAAATATTGATGTCACTCTCGTGACACCAAATGTAACAAACATCATACAAAATTGGAAAGTACTAGGAAACGCCACCACTAGCGACCATAACTTAATAACTTTCACAGTAGGGGAGAGAGAGTGCCGCTGGGCCATGGGGTGGGAAATACAATTTAACTACAGGAAAGCTGACTGGGAACGCCTGGCGAGGGAGTGCGACATTCCTCCATTACCGGAAGATGACATACAACAAGACATAAACGTAGACAACAGAGCAGATGAACTAGTAACTGCAGTAACCAGGGCGGTGAGGGCTGCTGTACCGATCAGGAGGAAGGCCATGGCGGCTTCTCCGTCCCGTGGTCGCCTGAACTGGAAGATCTACGCCAATCTGTCAGGAGGCTAAGGAGGCACTACCAGCGCAGTGTCGTCTGGCAGGAGAGACAAAGGTGGCAATTGCAGTACAGGGAGGCAAAACAGAGGTTCCAGAGTGAACTACGCGAAGTCAGAAGGCGAAGCTGGGAACACTATGTGCTCAGCCAGCTAGCACTGGATCCATGGGGACTCCCCTATAAATTAGTCAGGGAGAAAATCCGCTCTCCTATGGAGCTATCTACAGTCAGGCACGGGGACAGGATGACGGAGTCCTGGCAGGAGACTGCTGGGGTCCTCCTCCGGTCCCTGCTGCCTGATGACAATGCGGATGGGGAGACAGAGGGACAGCGGCAATTGCGAGAACAAGACCGTGAAATATATAATAATGACACGGCGGTCTACCCCTTCTCGGAAGAGGAGGTGGCGACCCACATAAAGCAACTTAAAAGAGGCAAAGCTCCTGGGCCAGACGGCATTGTGGCGGAGGTGGTGCAATTCCTGGCACCCCAGCTGGTTGCGCCGCTTACCCACCTCTATAATGAGTGCCTGAGGCAACAACAGTTCCCAAGAAGGTGGAAAACTGGGAACGTCGTCATTATTAAGAAGGGACCGGACAAGGATCCTGCAGAAGTAAAGTCGTACAGGCCGATCTGCCTGTTAGATTTGTTTGGAAAAATCTTGGAAAAACTGCTGGCTGACAGATTGGCAGCACACAGAGTATTGTGCGGGATGAGCAGCAGGCAATTCGGTTTCAGGCCGGGGCGGTCGGCATCTGATGCAATCGCCCTGGCGGCCGAGGTCTGTGGCTCGACCCCGCACAAATACGTGGTGGGCATCATGGTGGACATCAGTGGCGCCTTCGACAGCCTGTGGTGGCCCTCGCTCTTCTCCTGCTTGCGGGAGAAAGAGTGTCCAGGGCCGCTAAATGGCTGCCTGAAGAGCTACTGTGAGGATCGGGAGGTCTGGCTATCATCCCCTAGCGAAAGGGTAGGGAAAGCTGTCACGAAAGGATGTCCCCAAGGATCGGTCCTAGGGCCACTCTTTTGGGACATCCACATGGAGCCATTACTAGACAGCCTGCAACGAAGTGAGGATGTGCTAGAGGTGATAGCCTACGCTGATGACCTCCTCCTGATGGTCGGTGGCCGCAGCCGAGAGGACATAGAACCTAAAATAGAGAGAGCAATAGACAGACTCCTACAGTGGTGCCACACCACGAAAATGACCATATCACCAAGCAAATCGACATACTTACTACTTAAAGGACAACTAATCAGGAACCCCACGGTCAGAATTGACGGCACACCGGTACTGCGAAGACGAGACACACGTTACCTAGGAGTCATCATTGATGAGAAATTGAACTTCGGAAAACACATTGAAACTGTAACCCAAAAAGCTCTGCAAATATTAAACAACCTCATTTCCATAGGACACAAAAGATTTCACCTACCTCCACATCTCATTAAACTTTATCACAATAGTATCTTAACTTCAGTAGTGGGTTACGGCTCCGGGGTCTGGGCGCACAGACTCACGAGGGTTGTGCCCGCCATGGCAGTGAGAAGGGTTCAGAGAAGCATGGTTCTAAGATCTGTGGGCGCTTATAGAACATCTCCAGGAGGGGCCCTATTAGTCATAATGGGGCTCTGCCCACTTGACATCAAGATTAGGGAGCAAGCAGCCTGGTATTGGGCGAAAAAAGGGAACCAGGGGAAAATAGAAGAAATCATGGGTGTGAGGGTAGAGGACAAAAGGGGGATTAAAAGAAGGGGGGAAGAACTTTGGCAGGGGTCCTGGGAGACAGAAGAAACCGGTCGCAGAACCTTTCAGTTCTTGCCGGACGTGAGGGAGCGTTTAGAAATGAAGCACTTTCAGCCAACACGGCGACTGATCCATTTTCTCACTGGACATGGACCCTACCCGACATACTTATGTCGGTTTGGGAAGAGGGCTACGCCCGCGTGTGACTGTGGCGCGCCGGAAGGCACTCCGGATCATGTGATTTACGAGTGCCCTCTCTTCAATGATGTAGCGACCACACTTCGAGACGGACTTCCGAACCATGACACATATCAACTCCTCAGACGTGAAGACACTTTTCAGATGATTAATACTCTGGCCAACGAGGTATCACGGAAAGTGTTAAATGAATATCTGAGGGAGATAAACTAAGAACGCGAAAATGAACACCGATATTGTCTAGATCCCTTTTCCCATACCGCCAGCGCGCGGACTGGCCGACTTCACATCTCAGTTGGGATCCGCCGCGCGCAGGATTAGGGGGAGGAGGGGTCAATCTCACCGACTTAGAGATGCACCGGATTTGACTTAGGATAAGTTAGTTTCGTAGGACTTAGAATAGGATATTATGTCAGGTTAGGGAACTGCAGCGAGTTAACATCTTGGCCTGCCCAGTGCCAGGGGCAAGCTCTTTGGGGGTTAGCTCGAAGAGCAAGGCTTGCAAAGTAGGTTTATATATTCTACTGGCACATATGTGACGCTGCAGGTGTAGAAATTAGCAATTAGTGACAGTAATAGTTTCTTAAGTAGTAGGGATAGTTAGTACAGTGCCCATTGTTGTAGTAACCTGTAGCACATCATATTTTGTAGTATGCTGCATTGTAATAATAATAAATGTATTAATATTATGACCCACTAATGCTATTAAGGAAGTGGGTTAACATTGTATAATTATTATTATTGATGTTGAATAAAGTTTTTTTTTTTTTTTAAAAAATAACCTGGCGTGTCTGGCGTGGGACCCAACCCGATGCGAAAGCGAAGGGTGCGTGGCACAGGGGGAGCTGTGTCGAGGGACGAACATCTGTCCCTTTCTGTTCGCAGGGCCCAGACCAGCAGGAGCTCTGCATGCCGGCGACTTCGTTCGTCGGCGTGGGATCGCGGTGCGAGTCGGCAAGGGTGCCTCGCCGCGCCCCTGGGTAACCGGGGCGTGTTCTGCCAAACCCAGGAGGTGGTGACATCGCCTGGGCCAGGTTAACTGGGTCCAGACCGCCGAACGTCTGGGGGACCGGCCCGCCACCTGAGTAGGAGTGGGTCCTTGGCCGAAAGGTGGAAACTCGGGCTAGTAGGCGGCGAAGGGCGAGAGGTGCATCCGCCTCTCCGGAGTGCGGGGTGCAGTTGCCGAGGAGCGTCGCGTGAAACACGCCGATGACGGAGCCATCGATGGGGACCAGTGCGCTGGCGACGGCGCGCTGAACCCAGCAGTTCGAGAGGGCCCTTGACCTTGGGGCGAGGTCGGTGGTCGAGCTGCAAGAAGTCCCCCCCATGCCAGAGGAGCCGGTCCGGGGTAAGAGACGGGCTCCCAACTTTCTTCACTCGTCTACATCATCATGGCCGAACAAGAGACGAGTGATTCGAGTGTGCATTCGAGGTGCTCGATGTCTACTGTTCCTATCCCAGAAGAGGGCCTGGGGCAAAACGAGGAGAACGTAACTGACTGGCACAATAGAATTAATCAATTATTGGACCCTAGCATAAAGAACGGTAAAATAAGCAATACTGCTGTCCTGTCCATCAAAAAGGAGCTCGCCGCCTGGGCGATCGCTAGCGCGAAGCTCGAGGGGCGGCTAGAAGAACTTGAAAAGGAAAACGAGCGTTTACGTAAACAAGCGACAAAAACATGGGCTGGTGTAGCTGCGCAAGCGACTCCAAAAACACAAACGCAAACCACAAAAGAGACAATCGCCAAGGTGTCGAAAAGGCCGGACACGGCGGTCTTCTTGAGACCCCTGGCCGGACAAGACACAAAGAAAGTACAATAAATATTCACCACAATGGTGAACCCTGCAAAGGAAAAAATTAAAATAAACAAAGTTAAGGCAACCAAGAATGTGGTTATTGTAAATGTTGCCACAGAAGAAGACAGGGACAAAATTCTTAATCACACGAAGCTCAACAAGGTAGTGAAATGCGAACCGCCTAAAAAGCGGAATCCGCTGGTGATATTATACGATGTACCTGTGGCAATTGAGGAAAATGAGATATATGAAACTATAAAAGAACAGAACTTTGAGGAAATGAATATGGAAGCCTTCAAAAATGAGTTTAAGTTGCGCTTCAGAACGGGACCCCGCGATCGTGATGTTGTCCATCACGTCGCGGAAGTCTCGGGGAGTATGTGGCGCAAACTGACCGCTATGGGCAGAATTTATATGGGGTTTCACGCAATTAATGTGAGGGACTACCTGGTGGTTCCCAGATTTCATAATTGCGGTGATCTGGACCATGTCCACAAGCATTGCGAGAGGAAGCCGGCCTGCTCCAGGTGTGGGGGCAGAAAATCATACAAGGAAAACCTGTAGTAAAACAGGGATTTGTATCCCTTGTGTAAGGAGAGGAAAGAAAAGTTGCAATGCTACTGGAAGGAACTGCCCTACATACAGCATGCTCGAGCAACGGCTTATAGCAAGAATAGACTATGGCTGAGTCTGTTCCTGCATCCAGGAAGCCCAAAAGGAAGTCGCCCAGTAAGAGGTTAAGGGATGCGTTGAGAGCAAGCAGATTTAGAGAACTTCTGCGGAAGTTCAACAATGCAACAACTGGAAAAGTGCAAATGGTAGACATAGGGATTCAAACAGACCCTAGTGGGCAGAAGGACGCACCCTCTCCTCCAAGCTGGGGAAGAAGGTCGATTAAAGATCATGAGCGACCAAAAGGGCATCCTGTGGTAAGGAGTTCGACTTTCCCGACAATCAAAGACAACACATCTGATGAAGAAAAAATACAAAGCAGTACGAGTACGATGAAAGATCCACCCTCCTATGGAGGCATGGGAGTGGATCCAAGGAGGATTTACCCAAATTTGGAACAGGCATTGCAGCTATCGCGCCTGGAGGAGCCGGCTGTCCTCACCACCGCTTTAAGGCATGTGGTGCGTGTTGGCCATGAATATGGTAGAAACGTCACCTTTTCGGTAATGGAGGCTGTAGATAGAATACAGCTCAAGACAATGAATCTCCCCACTGACTTTGGAGCCTTGCGTGACTTGGTGAAAAAAGGATTCGAAAGGCGAAACGAAAAATTTGATCTGGAAGAACTATATCACCAGTCTGTAATTACAAATGGAAGGCTTGCACACGACTGGAGTAAGGCCTGGCCAGAGTCGCATATTAGAACATACTTTTCCACTGAGCCTTACAAACGTAGGGCAGATCAACTGTCATAACAGCAGACTAGTCACGCAGGAACTCCGGAAGGTGGTGGAGGAGAGGAGACTTGACATACTCTGTCTACAGGAGCCATACTCTCAAGCTGGACGGATCCCCTTTACAGCTGCCAACTGGCAAATAACTCACAGCACAGGTGAGCCAAAAGCTGCAATCATAATCATTAACAAGGCACTGAGAGTTACAGTGCTTACACAGCTTTCTGATGACCACTGCAATGTCGTGGAGTTGCAATCACCCATCGGGGTATTGTACATCGTTAATATGTACTTCCAGTACGGAAGGGAGATTGACGAGTTCTTAGATAAACTAACTCAGATAACCACGGCATTGCAGGGGCGGAGAATACTAGTCACAGCAGACATAAATGCAAAGTCCCCCCTATGGTTCAGCGGCACAAGAGATGAACGCGGAGAAAAGGCTGAAGAGACCATCATGGCCTTACAGCTTATGGTCGCCAACAAGCAAGGGCACCCCCCTACCTATGCAGGTGGCGGGGGAGAAGGTACCAATATTGATATTACCTTGGTAACGCCCAACGCCGCAACCAAGGTAATTGATTGGAAAGTATGGGAACACATGACAACAAGTGACCACAATCTGATTACCTTCTCACTGGGAGACAGGGAGTGCCGCTGGGACATCGGGTGGGAGCTGCAATTCAATTACAATAAGGCCGACTGGGATCGCCTGGCGAGAGAGTGTGACATTCCGACATGGCCGGAAGGTGACGTAAACGTGGAGCTATACGCCGAAGAACTGGTGAGTGCAGTCAACAGAGCGGTGAAAGCAGCCGTACCAACCAGGAGGAGAGCCGTCGCGGCCTCCCCAACACCATGGTCGACAGAACTAGAACAGATGCGCCAGTCTGTAAGGAGGGCTAGGAGGTACTACCAGCGGTGTGCCGTCTGGAGGGAAAAACAGCGATGGCTACAGATCTACAGGGAGGCGAAGGATCATTTTCAACAGGAGCTCAGGGCAGTCCGACTTGCAAGCTGGGAAAAATTTGTTTTAAATCAACTCGCCACAGACCCATGGGGTACCCCCTACAAACTAGTACGGGAGAAAATAAGATCGCCTATGGTGCTGTCCACCGTCAGGAGCGGGGACCGGATGACGGAGACTTGGCAGGAAACTGCCGAGGTCCTTCTCCGGGTCCTGCTGCCTGATGATGTGGAAGAAGAGGATACGGAAGTACAAAGGCTGATCAGGGAGGAAGACCGACAAGATTATGAAAATAACAGTATGGTCTATCCCTTCTCAGAAGAGGAGGTCGACGCCCAGATAAAAGCCCTCAAAAAGGGGAAGGCTCCTGGACCAGACGGTATCACAGCGGAAGTGGTGCAGTTCCTGGCTCCCCAGCTGGTGGCACCTCTCACCAAGTTGTACAATGAGTGCTTGAGACTCAGAAAATTCCCTAACACCTGGAAGAAGGCAAATGTTGTAATACTCAAGAAAGGCCCAGATAAGGACCCAAAAGAAGCCAAATCGTACAGGCCTATCTGCCTACTAGACATACTGGGGAAACTTTTTGAGAGGTTGCTGGCAGACAGACTGGCTGCTCATCGTGTGTTGTGTGGGATGTGCGACAGGCAATTCGGTTTCCGGTCGGGGAGATCAGCGTCTGACGCTATCGCCCTTGCCGCGGAGGTCTGTGGCTCAGCCCCGCACAAATACACTGTTGGCATCATGGTGGATATCAGCGGCGCCTTCGACAATCTGTGGTGGCCCTCGCTCTTCTCTCGCTTGCGGGAGAAAGAGTGTCCCGGGCCGCTATATGGTTGTTTTAGGAGCTACTGTGAGGGAAGGGAGGTCTAGCTATCGTCCCCTAGCGGGAGGGTCAGAAAGCAGATTACAAAGGGGTGTCCACAGGGCTCTGTCCTTGGGCCACTCTTTTGGGACATAACAATGGAATCACTCTTAGAAGATCTGCAGAATAGCGAGGATGTGCTAGAGGGCATAGCCTACGCAGACGACCTCCTTCTGTTGGTTGGCGGCCGTAGCCGCGAAGAACTGGAACCGAAAATTGAGAGAGCAATTTCTATCTTGACCACATGGTGTCACAGAACAAAAATGACTATATCACCCAGTAAGTCTACATATCTGTTGCTCAAGGGACAACTAGTTAGGAACCCGACGGTGAGAATAGACGGCTCGCCAGTGCTTCGGCGACGTGAGGCCCGGTACTTGGGCGTAATCGTCGATGAGAGATGGAACTATACATCGCATGTTGACACAATAACACAGAGATCCCTAGAAACACTGAATAAACTCATTGGCATAGGACACAAGCGGTTTCACTTACCACCAGACCTAATCAAACTCTATCATAACAGCATACGGACCTCCATTGTGGGATACGCGTCAGGAGTCTGGGCTCACAGGCTCACGAGGGTCATGCCTGCCATGGCCGTGAGGAGAGTGCAGCGGAATATGCTCCTACGCTCTGTAGGAGCATATAGAACAACACCAGGGGGGGCGCTATTAGTACTCATGGGGCTGTGTCCTCTGGACATTAAAATAAGAGAACAGGCGGCATGGTATTGGGCCAAGAAAGGCAACAGGGATAAAATGATAGAAATAATGGGGATCTACACGGGCTCTAAATCGGAAATTAGAAATAGGGGGGAAGAACTTTGGCAAGAGCAATGGGATGCGGACGAAACAGGTCGGAGAACGCATGAGCTGCTGCCAAATATCAAGGAGCGCTTACAGCTCAGATACTTCAAGCCATCTAGAGGACTTCTGCACTTCCTCACTGGACATGGACCCTATCCAGCATACTTATGCAGATTTGGGAAACGGGCTACACCAGCGTGTGACTGTGGGGCCCCACAGGGCACCCCAGACCATGTGGTGTATGAGTGCCATCTCTTCGACGAAGTAGCATCACAACTCAGACTCCAACTACCAAATCAAGACACGTACCACTTACTCAGGCGCGAGGATCACTTTCAAATTCTAAATAATCTTGCGAATGAGATCTCGGGCAAAATATTAAAGGACTTTCTCAGGAACAACCAAAATTAACCCGAAATTGACAAACACCTGACCAGACCTAAGTGCACCCGTCCCTTTCCGCCGGACGTGGAATTGGCCAGCCGTTTCACGGCTGGGATCCGCCACGCTCCTGGACCAGGAGGAGGGTGCACATTTCTACCGGATTTGACAAACACACAAATTGACAGTAGCATAGGAATAGGTTAAGAAGTAGGATAAGTTAGGATAATACCTTAGTATAAACTGCAGCGGTTCAAACGTCTTGGGCCAGCCCGGTGCCAGGGGCATGCCCACTGGGATCAGCTCAGTGGGCCCGGCCACAAACAGTAGGTTTATACTTACGCTGGCACGTGTGTAACGTTGCAGTTAGGTTAAGTAGGTTAATATTAGAAGTAGAAATGCCCATAGCGAAAATAAAAACTAACACTAAAAAGTAGCTAATAATATTACGTAATGAATGCTGTAGTAACAGTATTATTGTATGTAAGTAAAGACCCACTAATGCTTCAGGTGGTGCGTTATTTTGTATCATAATATTGGTTTGAAATAAAGAATTTTTTTTTAAAAAAAAAAGAAAAAAAATAACCTGGCGTGAGATCGCTCGCTCGACGGCGCGTTCGGCGCGGGCCCGCCCGTAGCCGGCGCGCCGTAAGGCACGGAGGCTCGCACTGGGGCGTATCGCTTCCAGACGGGCGTGCCGCGGCAGTCCTCACAGGGGAAGTGATGTGTCTCTTATAGCCTCTCCTTCCCAAGTGGCTCTTTCCGCCTTCCCGTGGTGCCAGACGTTAAGCTTGGCATTCTGCCTTGCGACAAAAGGGAGAGCTGCGACCCAACCCGATGCGAAAGCGAAGGGTGCGTGGCACAGGGGGAGCTGTGTCGAGGGAACGTACATCAGTCCCTTCTTTTCGCAGGGCACAGAACAACAGGTGCTCTGCATGCCGGCGATCTCGTTTGTCGGCGTGGGTTCGCGGCGCGTGTCGGCAAGGGTGCTTCGCCGCGCCCCTGGGTATCCGGTGCGTGTTCTGCCAAACCCAGGTGGTGGTAACATCGCCTGGGCCAGGTTAGATGGGTCCAGACCGCCGAACGTCTGGGGGACCGGCCCGCCACCTGAGTAGGAGTGGGTCCCTGGCCGAGAGGTGGAAACTCGGGCAAGTAGGCGGCGAAGGGCGAAAGGTGCATCCGCCTCTCCGGAGTGCGGGGTGCAGTTGCCGGGGTGCGTCGCGTGAAATCGCCGATGACTGAGTCACCGAGGGGGACCAGTGCGCTGGAAACGGCGCGCTGAACCCAGCAGCTCTGGAGTGCTCTTGACCTAGGGGGCGAGGTTGGTGAGCGAGCTGCAGAAGTCGTCCCCCCCCCCCCATGCCAGAGGAGCCGGTCCGGGGCAAGAGACGGGCTCCCACCCCCTTTTTTATCACTCGTTCATCATGGCTACACCAGAAACGAGTGATTCGAGTGCGCCAACGCGAGCTTCTGTGATGTCTGAACCCGCTCCTCCGGACGAGTCGGGACAGGCAATTGAGGAAAATGTATTACAAAGACACACAAGAATAACATTGCTCCTCGAGCAACATATCAAAAATGGCAAAATTAGTCAAGCGGCTTTGACTATAATCAAAAATGAACTGGTGGCGTGGGCTATCGCAAACACCAAGCTTGAGGGCCGCGTAGAAGAACTTACAAAAGAAAATGAAAGATTAAGGAAACAACCCGGAAAGACCTGGGCGGCGGTGGTCGCACAAGCGCCACCAAAACCACACACTACAAAGGATGCCATTGCAAAAGTCACTAGAAGATCAGACAACGGTATTCCTAAGGACCCTGCCTGGTCAGGACACTAGCGTAAAAAGAATCCAGGAATTGCTTATGACCACTATCAATCCAGCAAAAGACAAAATTAAAATAAACAAGGTCAAACCCAGCAGAAACTCTGTTATTGTGGAAGTAGCTTCAGAAGAGGACAAAGAGAAACTATTAAGTAATGCAAAACTAAACTCGGTGGTCAAATGCGAGCCACCAAGGAAAAGGAACCCATTGGTCATCTTATATGATGTACCAACAATCATGACAAATGAAGAACTGCAAAAAATCTATAAAGGCTCAGAATTTCGAAGATATGACAGAAGAAGAATTCAAAGCAAATTTCAATTTGAGATTCAAAACTGGACCTCGGGACCGTGATGTGGTCCATCACGTTGCCGAGGTCTCCGCTCAAATGTGGAAAAAAATTACAGCAATGGGCAGACTATACGTCGGCTTTCATGCCATAAATACACGCGACTTTCTGGTCGTACCGCGTTGCCACAATTGTGGAGATCTCGACCACGTTTTGAGGCACTGTACCAGGGGGTCGGCCTGCTCGAAATGTGGCGAGGATGGCCACGTCAGGAAGGACTGTAGGGCTGCGGCGGTTTGTATCCCCTGCAAGAGACGGGGTAAAAAACCCTGTGTAGGTGGGGCAGCTACGTCCCATGGTACCAGACTTCTGGAACAAAGGCTTATTTCAAGAATAGACTATGGCTGATCAAACCAAAGCCAACAGGATGCACAAAAGAAAATCCCCTAGCAAAAGGAGGAGGGATGCCATGAGGGCGAGTGCCTTCAAGCTTTTCTTGAGGTTGCACATGGGCACCACAACCAGAACCGTAGACATAGGCACTCAAACTGACTCTACCACTACGGATAGAGGGACACAAACGAGGCCTCTGGCAGTCACGCTCCCCTCCTCCCCAAGCAGGGAAACAAGGCCGACTAAAGACCTACGGCAACGGCATCCTGTACCAGAGACTGTGGCAGTCTCAGCAGAATTAAATATAACAACAAAACAACCAGTTCAAGAAAATAAAATAACTAGTTCAAGTGAACCAGCTGCTACAAAAGATCCTGTAGTGAGACTGCCACCTGTCGATCCAGTTAGAGTCTATCCAAACCTTGAACTCACCATGCAACTGGCGAGGCTGGAGCAGCCGACTACCCTGACCACTGCCTTGAGACATGTGGTTCGGGTGGGACATGAATATGGACAGAGAGTCACCTTCTCGGTAATGGAGGCTGTGGACAGAATTCAACTCAAGTCAGTGAATCTCCCCCACTGACTTCGGAGCCCTGCGTGACCTACTAAAGAAAGTCTTTGACAGACGTGGTGAAAAATTCGACCTGAACGAAATTTATCGACAAGCAGTTCTGGCAAATGGACGTATCACATTTGACTGGAACAAAACATGGCCTCATGACAGAATTCATACATACACTCCATAGACAACTACATGACGGAAATCACCATTGGCCAACTCAGCACTCATAACAGGAGACTTGTTATGCAGGAGTTATGAAGGGAAGTGGAGGAGAGGAGACTGGATGTGGTCTGTCTGCAAGAGCCGTACTCCCTAAATGGGAAGATAGCTTTCACAGCTGCGACCTGGCAAGTCATCTGCAGAGGAGAAGACCCAAAAGCGGCAATAATTATTACAAACAAACTGATAAGGGCTACAGTCCTAACGCAGTTCACAACCAGCCACTGCAACGTCGTGGAGCTGCAGTCTCCATCAGGAGCTATTATTATGATCAACACGTACTTCCAATATGGTGATGATATTGAAAGACACCTAGCACACCTCACCACAGCTATCACGGCGTTGCGGGGGCGGAAAACATTTGTGACTGCCGATATGAATGCCAAATCCCCCTATGGTACAGCGGCACCAGGGATCCCAATGGAGAGAAGGCAGAAGAGGCCATCATGGCCTTGCAGCTTGTGGTGGCTAACAAGCCAGGCAACCCTCCGACCTATGCGGCGGGAGGGGGCCAAGGCACAAACATCGACGTGACCCTGGCTACGCCAAATGCAGCACACCTAATCCAGCAATGGAAAGTAGTGGAGAATGCCACTACAAGTGACCACAATCTCATTACTTTCAACATTGGAGATGGCGAGAGCCACTGGGCCATGGGGTGGGAAATACAATATAATTACAATAGAGCCGACTGGGAGAGACTTGCTGGGGAGTGCGACATTCCTCCGTTATCAGAAGGTGACGACCACAAAGACCTTGACATAGACAACAGAGCCGAAGAACTGGTTTCAGTAATAACTCGAGCTGTCAAAGCAGCCGTACCTACTAGGAGGAGGGCCATGGCGGCCTCTCCATCACCACGGTCTGCTGAACTAGAGGAGATGCGCCGGTCGGTCAGAAGGCTCAGGAGGCACTACCAGTGAAGTGTCGTCTGGCAAGAAAGACAAAGATGGCTGCAGCTTTACCGGGAAGCCAAAGATAACTTCCAAAAACAGCTACGGGAAGTTAGGACAAAGAGTTGGGAACACTTTGTTCTGAACCAATTAGCATTAGACCCATGGGGAGTTCCCTACAGGCTTGTCCGGGAAAAAATCCGTTCTCCGATGGAGCTTTCAACCGTCAGGCATGGGGACCGGATGACGGGGTCTTGGCAGGAAACTGCTGAGGTCCTTCTCCGCTCCCTGCTGCCTGATGATACTGCGGATGAGACAGATGAACAACGGCAGCTGCGGGAGAATAACAACAATGCGTATGAAAATGATATGGCAGTCTACCCATTCTCTGAAGAAGAGGTAGCTGCCCATATAAATTCCCTGAAGAGAGGAAAAGCTCGTGGGCCAGACGGTATTTTGGCGGAGGTGATGCAATTCCTGGCCTCCCAGATAGTCGCCCCTCTAACTCATTTATATAACGAATGCCTCAGGCAGAAAAAGTTCCCTCGAATATGGAAGAGGGCAAATGTGGTAATTATAAAGAAAGGAGCTGACAAAGACCCAGCAGAAACTAAATCTTACAGACCTATCTGCCTGCTTGATCTGCTTGGGAAGGTTCTGGAGAGACTTCTGGCTGATAGACTGGCTGCACACCGAGTGCTGTGCGGAATGAGCAACAGGCAGTTTGGCTTCAGGCCTGGACGATCGGCATCTGATGCAATCGCCCTGGCGGCCGAGGTCTGCGGCTCTACCCCGTACAAGTACGTTGTTAGCATCATGGTGGATATAAGTGGCGCCTTCGACAACCTGTGGTGGCCTTCGCTCTTCTCCTGCTTAAGGGAGAAGGAGTGTCCAGGGCCGCTATATGGCTGTCTGAGGAACTATTGTGAAGATCGGGAGGTCTGGCTATCATCTACTAGCACAAGATTAAGGAAAACTATCACCAAGGGATGTTCCCAGGGTTCCGTACTGGGTCCGCTGTTCTGGGACATCCACATGGAACCCTTACTAGACACATTACAGCAAAGTGATGAAGTGCTGGAGGTGATAGCCTACGCAGATGATCTCCTCCTACTGGTCGGCGGCCGTAGCCGAGAAGACATAGAGCCTAAGATCGAGAGAACAATAAACACACTTCAACTGTGGTGCCGTAAGACTAAAATGAAAATTTCACCGGCTAAGTCTACGTACCTTCTTCTAAAGGGACAATTAGCTCGTAACCCAACTGTTAGGATAGATGGATCACCAGTTCTCCGGCGACGTGAGACACGCTACCTTGGTATCATCATTGATGAAAGGTGGACTTTTGGTAGACACATCGAAACCGTAACTCAAAGAGCTTTACAGGTACTCAACAACCTCATCTCCATTGGGCACAAGCGGTTTCATCTTCCACCACATCCCATCAAACTTTATCATAACAGCATACTAACATCCATAGTGGGTTACGGCTCCGGAGTCTGGGCACACAGGCTCACGAGGGTGGTGCCTGCCATGACAGTGAGGAGAGTGCAGAGAAATATGATTCTGAGATCAGTGGGGGCATACAGAACTACACCGGGAGGAGCCCTGTTAGTTATAATGGGGCTTTGCCCCTTGGATATCAAAATTCGGGAGCAGGCCGCTTGGTACTGGACAAAGAAGGGGAATTTGGAAAAAACAGAGGAAATTCTGGGCAGCAGGACTGAAAATAAAGTAGAGATTAGGAAAAAAGGGGAGCTGCTATGGCAACTTTCGTGGGAAACCGAAGAAACAGGGCGCGAACCTTTGAGATCCTACCAGATGTCAGGGAAAGGATGGGAATGTCACATTTCGATCCATCCCGGGGACTCATCCACTTCCTCACTGGGCATGGACCGTACTCGACATATCTATGTCGATTTGGTAAAAAAGCGACATCTGCGTGTGACTGTGGTGTTCCGGAGGGTACTCCTGACCATGTAGTCTACGAGTGCCCCCTTTTCAATGATGTGGCCCCAGTACTGCGGGACCAACCACCACACAACGACACATATAGACTAATCAGACATCGCGACACTTTCCATATCATCAATAAACTGGCTAACGCGGTATCTCAGAAAGTCTTAAAGGACTACCTGAAAGAACTATAGTAGTACAAGAAAGAGATAAACCAGGACACAGATAGAGTTCGATACCCTACTCCCAAACCGCCTGGGCGCGGAAAGGCCGACTTCCTCAGTCTGAATCCGCTGCGCCACAGGATTCTGGGGGAGTGGGGTGCAGCCAAACCGAACCAGACAACGCACCGGACTTGACATTAGGATAAGTTAGTTGTAGGACTTAGTTTTTAGACATTATTTTTAGTAACCTGCAGCGATTACCATCTTGGCCTGCCCAGTGTCAGGGGCACGCTCATTGGGGTTAGCTCAATGAGCAAGGCTCTACAGTAGGTTTATACTAATTAGCTGACACAACTGTAACGCTGTAGGATTTAGTAACTAGTCTTAAGATTAAATGTTTGTAGTAGACTAACACTAATGTTGCCCATTGCTTACTCCTGATCACTTATATACTAACTAGTTACTACATAGGACTTAGAATTAGCTGCTAATTATCCTTGTATAACCAACTTGGCCCACTAATCAAATAAGGCAGTGGGCTAGATGTAAAATTAACATTCTTTTATGGAAATAAAGAATTTTTTTTTTAAAAAAAACCTAACGTGTCTGGCGTGGGACCTGTCGTCTCGCGTTGCGTTTTGGCGTGGGCCAGTCCGCGCCTGCGCGCCGTAAGGCACAGAGGTTCGCACTGGGGCGTATCGCTTTCAGTCAGACGTGCCCACAGGGGAAGTGATGCGTCATATATAGCCTCTCCTGAAGTGGCTCTTTCCGCCTTCGAGTGGTGCCAGACGTTAAGCTTGGCATTTCTCGGGCTTGCCCGGGTGTGCCTTGCGACAAAAGGAAGAGCTGCGACCCAACTCGATGCGAAAGCGAAGAGTGCGTGGCACAGGGGGAGCTGTGTCGAGGGACGAACATCAGTCCCTTTTGTTCGCAGGGCCCAGACCAGCAGGAGCTCTGCATGCCGGCGACTTCGTTTGTCGGCGTGGAATCGCGGCGCGAGTCGGCAAGGGCGCTTCGCAGCGCCCCTGGGCCCTTGGCCGTAAGGTGGAAACTCGGGCTAGTGGGCGGCGAAGGGCGAGAGGTGCATCCGCCTCTCCGGAGTGCGGGGTGCAGTTGCCGAGGAGCGTCGTGTGAAATCGCCGATGACGGAGCCATCGATGGGGACCAGTGCGCTGGCGACGGCGCGCTGAACCCGGCAGTTCGAGAGGGCCGTTGACCTTGGGGGGGGGGGGGGGGGGGGGGGGGCGAGGTCGGTGGGCGAGCTGCAAGAAGTCTCCCTCCTCCCTCCTCCTCCTCCTCCTCCTCCTCCTCCCCCCCCCCCCATGCCAGAGGAGCCGGTCCGGGGCAAGAGACGGGCTCCCACTTTCTTTATCACTCGTTAATCATGGCGACAACTATAACGAGTGATTCGAGGGCTTCCGCTGTGCCTGATCCCTCTCCACAGGACGAGGTGGGACAGGCAGATGATGAAACTGTTGCACAAAGGCATAATAGAATCGCCTTGCTGATTGGTAAGATCAGTCAGGCGGCCTTGACCATTATAAAAAAATGAACTCTCGGCCTGGGCTATTGCCCATTCCGTTTAGAGGAATTAGAGAAGGAAAACAGCAGGCTGCGAAAACAACCAGCCAAATCCTGGGCAGCAGTGGCTGCGCAAGCGCCCATCAAGCCAACTACCACCAAAGACACAATCGATAAGGTAGCCAAGAGACAAGACACGGCAGTTTTTCTTCGGACGCTGCCAGGACAGGACACAAGTGTCAAAAAGTTACAAGAACTTTTGACTACTACAATAGATCCTGTAAAGGATAAAATAAGAATCAAGAGAGTAAAACCCAGTAAGAACTCCGTAATAGTAGAAGTAGCTTCAGAGGAAGATAAAGAAAAACTACTGAAAAACCAAAAACTGAATTCTGTAATGAAATGTGAACCTCCAAGGAAAAGGAATCCATTGGTGATATTGTACGATGTGCCAACTATCATGACTAACGACGAGTTAAGCGAGACAGAATTTTGAAAGTATGAATGCTCACGAATTCAATAACAAATTTAAACTCAGATTCAAAACAGGACCCCGTGATCGGGACGTTGTCCATCACGTGGCCGAGGTAAATCCACAAATGTGGAAGCAAATCACTGAAATGGGCAGACTATATGTCGGGTTCCATGCAATCAACGTAAGAGATTACATCGTGGTACCTCGTTGCCACAATTGTGGGGACTTGGACCACATTCTCAGGCACTGCACCAGGGGGTCGGCGTGCTCCAAGTGCGGTCAAAACGGACATGTACGAAAGAAGTGCAAGGCTGCTAGTGTTTGCATTCCCTGTAAGAGTAGAGGGGAAAAAACCATGTGGAGCTACAGGACGGAGTTGCCCTACATACAGGATGTTAGAACAACGCCTAATATCTAGAATTGATTATGGCTGAGTCTGGCACAACCTACAGGATGCCAAAGCGAAAATCCCTGAGCAAGAGAAGGAGGGATGCTATGAGGGCTCACAAGTTCAGGGAATTTTTGAGATCGCTTTCGAGCTCAGAAGTCGAAACAGCAGACACTGCTGTCCAGACAGAGGCATACATGGTAGACAAAGGGCAGCAAACTGAATTTCCCATGCCACTCATGGCTCCCTCCCCTCGAAGCCGGGGATCTGAGCCGAAAACCGACCATCCACGGCAAGGGCATCCTGTGGTAGTGGCAACCCCCCAAGGAGAAAACTGAAAAACTACCTATACAAGAAAATGTAGTCAAGTTCGAGTGTAAGTTGCACCACTGATACACCAATTGTCAGGCTTCCGCCTGTTGATCCGGTGAGGGTGTACCCAAACCTCGAATTTACGATGCAACTGGCAAGACTGGAGCAGCCGGCAACCCTGACCACTGCCTTGAGACATGTGGTCCGAATTGGACATGAGAACGGTAGAAAGGTAACCTTCTCGGTGATGGAGGCTGTAGATAGAATACAGCTAAAGTTGGTGAATCTCCCCACGGACTTTGGAGCCCTGCGTGACCTGCTAAAGAAACTGTTTGAAAGACGAGGAGAGAAATTTGACTTAGACGATATTTACGTGCAATCAGTGTTGGCAAATGGAAGAATTACTTTCGATTGGAACAAGACCTGGCCATATGACCAAGTACATACATATCACCCATGACGACTAGGACATCTGTTGGCCAACTAAAAACGCACAACAGTCGACTTGTGATGCAGGAACTCCGTAGGGAAGTGGAGGAGAGGGGACTGGATGTACTCTGTTTGCAGGAGCCTTACTCTCTGGCTGGCAAAATTGCTTTTGTGGCCACCACATGGCAAGTTATCAGCTGTGGGGATGTCCCCAAAGCAGCTGTGGTAATCACCAATAAAACACTACAGGCAACTTTACTTTCGCAGTACTCAAACAGTCACTGCAACGTCATAGAATTGCAATCTCCAGCAGGCACTATAATACTCATCAACATGTATTTCCAATATGGAGATGATATTGATATACATTTAGACCATCTAACGAGAGTAGCTATGGAGTTGCAGGGACGGAGAGTTGTCATAACTGCGGACATAAATGCGAAGTCCCCCCTATGGTACAGTGGCACAAGGGACGATAATGATGGAAAGGTGGAAGAAGTGATTATGTCGTTGCAGCTTGTGGTGGCAAACAAACCGGGAAACTCTCCCACCTATGCGGCGGGAGGGGGGGGGGGGGGGGGGGCGCAAGGCACGAACATCGATGTGACCTTGGTCACGCCAAATGCGGCAAACCTAATACAGAACTGGAAGGTGATAGACAGTGCCACCACAAGCGATCATAACCTTATCACTTTTACCTTAGGGAGCAGGGAGTGCCACTGGGCCATGGGGTGGGAAGTGCAGCTAAATTTCAGAAAAGCCAACTGGGAACGCTTAGCCAGAGTGTGTGACATTCCTCCATTACCGGAAGGTGACGGACAAATTGACATTGACAACAGAGCTGAGGAACTGGTGTGTGCAGTGACTAGAGCGATGAAGGCGGCCGTGCCAACTAGGAGGAGGGCCATGGCGGCCTCGCCGTCACCATGATCTGCTGAGTTGCAGGAGCTACGTCAGTCTGTCAGGAGGCTGCGAAGGCACTACCAGCGCAGTGTCGTCTGGTGGGAGAAGCAGAGATGGTTACTGCTATACCGGGAGGCAAAGGAAAGATTTCAGAAAGAACTAAAAGCGGTCCGAGTCAGAAGTTGGGAGACATTCGTGACCAATCAGCTGGCCTTAGATCCGTGGGGGATTCCGTACAAACTGGTAAGAGAAAAGATCCGCTCCCCGATGATGCTGTCCACAGTCAGGCATGGGGATGGGATGATGGACTCATGGCAGGAGACTGCTGAGGTCCTACTCCGATCCCTGTTGCCTGACAACGAGAGAACAGAGGATACTGAGGAACAGCGACGGTTGCGGGACTTAGATCTTGACGACTATGCAAATGATGAGGCAGTCCTCCCTTTCTCGGAGGAGGAGGTCGCTGCCCTCATAAAGACAATAAAGAGAGGGAAAGCCCCCGGGCCAGACGGTATTGTGGCGGAGGTGGTGCAGTTCTTAGCCCCACAACTGGTCGCACCATTAACCCAGCTGTACAACGAGTGCCTTCGGCAGGGCAAATTCCCAAAGACCTGGAAAGCAGCAAACGTTGTAATCATTAAGAAAGGCCCTGATAAAGATCCAGCTGAGGCAAAGTCTTACAGACCCATCTGCCTTCTGGATGTGCTCGGGAAAATCCTTGAAAAGCTGCTTGCTGATAGGCTGACTGCCCACCGAGTGCTGCACGGGATGAGCGACAGACAGTTTGGCTTCAGGCCTGGGCGTTCCGCATCTGATGCGATCGCCCTGGCGGCCGAGGTCTGTGGTTCGGCCCCGTGCAAGTACATCGTCGGCATCATGGTGGACATTAGTGGCGCCTTTGACAACCTGTGGTGGCCTTCGCTCTTCTCCTGCTTGTGGGAGAAAGAGTGCCCAGGGCCGCTATACGGTTGCCTTAGGAGCTATTGTGTAGATCGGGAGGTCTGGCTATCATCCCCTAGCGGGAGGATTGGAAAACCTATAACAAAGGGATGTCCCCAGGGTTCCGTCTTAGGTCCCCTATTTTGGGATATCCACATGGAGCCACTTTTAAATACATTACAACAGAATGAAGATGTGCTAGAGGTGATAGCCTACGCTGATGACCTCCTTCTACTGGTTGGCGGCCGAAGTCGCGAGGACATTGAACCTAAAATAGACAGAGCCATGACAACTACTATCATGGTGCCGAAACACCAAGATGACCATCTCACCGACCAAATCAACTTATCTATTACTGAAGGGACAGCTAATAAGAAACCCGACTGTAAGAATTGAGGGCACACCAGTACTCTGACGACGAGAGGGACGTTACTTAGGGATCATCATCGATGAAAGGTGGAACTTCAGAAAGCACATTGAAACCGGGACCCAAAGAGCACTGCAAATCCTCAATAACCTCATCACCATAGGTCATAAAAGATTTCATCTCCCCCCTCACCTCATCAAATTGTATCACAATAGCATATTAACATCAATAGTGGGTTACGGCGCGGGAGTCTGGGCACACAGACTCACGAGGGTTATGCCCGCCATGTCAGTGAGAAGGGTTCAAAGGAAAATGATATTAAGATCTGTGGGGGCCTATAGGACATCTCCGGGGGGGGGGGGGGGCCTATTAGTAATAATGGGGCTTTGTCCTCTGGACATCAAAATTAGGGAACAGGGCGCATGGTATTGGGCAAAGAAAGGGGACATAGAGAAAGTAGAAGAAATCATGGGAGCAAGGGTTAGGGATAAGGGGGAGAGCTATGGCAAGAAGTTTGGGAGGCAGAGGAATCCGGCAGAAGAACTTTCAGCTTCCTGCTGAATGTGAGGGAAAGAATGAGCATGGGTTATTTTGAACCAACTAGGGGTTTGTTCCACTTTCTCACTGGACATGGGCCTTACCCGACGTATCTATGTCCGTTTGGGAAGAGGGCAACGCCTGCGTGTGACTGTGGTGCATCGGAGGGAACTCCCGACCATGTGGTCTACGAGTGCCCCCTTTTCGATGATGTAGCAGCTACACTTAGACAACAACTACCCAACCATGACACTTATATGTTGTTAAGGCAAGACGAGACCTTTCGACTGCTAAATCAGTTGGCAAATGAGGTATCACGGAAGGTCTTAATACAATACCTGAAAGAGCTATGAGACTTAAAGAAGTCACTAATACCCCAATCCCGTAGCGCCTGTGCGTGGACTGGTCGACTGGTAAAGTTGGAATCCGCCACGTGCAGGATTAGGGGGAGAGGGGTGATTATACCGGACCTGACAACGCACTGATTTTGACTTAGAATAGTTCAATAGGTTAGGAAATTAGAATAGGAATTAAGATAGAAACCTGCAGCGGACAAAAGTACTGGCCTGCCCTGTGCCAGGGGCGCGTTCACTGGGGTTAGCTCGGTGAGCAAGGCACACAAGTAGGTTTGTATATTTACTGGCACGTTTGTAACGCTGCAGGCAGTAGAGACTAGTCTAAGTAGTAATATAAGGTAGTAGTAGATTTGCTAATTAGTAGGTCTGCCCATTCAGCTAAACAATACTGTCTGTAGATTAGAACTAAAAATGTATATGCTGTACTAAACTAATGTATGATATTATGACCCACTAATTCATAAGGTGGTGGGTTTTATTGTATAAATATTATATTGTTGGAAATAAAAATTTAAAAAAAAATAACCTTCGTGGCTGCATACAGGCCGCCACGTGGACACCTCCAGGAGGCGGACGTCGACGCACTGCTGGCGTTTGGGGGGAGGGCCTTCATTGCGGGTGACTTCACCAACGTCAGTGGCCGCCGACTTCTTCGCGCAGCCCAGAGGAATGGCGCCCTGGTACTGGGCCCACAGGAACACACCATCTTCCCGGCCAGGGGGCGGTCGGATGTGCTCGACGTCGCCGTCATCAAAGGCATCGGGCACCACACGACCGCCACCACGCGGTGTGCGATGTCGTCCGACCACCTGCCGGTGGTCTACGGAATCGACATCGCTGGAGCCACGCTCCCGCCACGTCGGCAGACGTACCGGCGCCTGGACTGTGATCGATTTCAGGACAACGTCCTGGCATCACTGGCGGACTCACCTGACCCCGCGGCAGTGGGGGCGGATGCCGCCCTTCAATTCTTCACGCGTCAGCTGCTGCAGGCAGCTGACGCGGCCTCCCCTGCCCCTCCACAGGGTACCAGGGACTTCTCCCGTAACCTGCCGCCTCCCATCCGGGACGCAATACGGGAGAAGAACCGCCTCTTCCGGGAGTGACAGCTCACCCGCCAACACGCAACGAAACGGCGCCTCAACCGCATGCGGAGAGACATCAAAGCGGCGGCTGAGGCGCACAGGAACAAGGTCTGGGCGGACTTCGTCGCCTCCCTCAACATCGAGGACGGCAGCGCGTGGCGGACTATGAAGTCCTTTCTACGCAGAAGGCAGCGCGTCCTGCCTCTACTCGTCGGATAAGACATCGTCTGCAGCCCGGACGGCAAAGCAGGCGCCCTGGCGGACCACTTCGAGCTGTCATTCACCCCGGTGGATAACAACATAGACGAGGAGCACCTCCACTGGGTTGAGGAGCAGCTCCCAGTGTTCCTGGAAGCCAGGGGCGACGCGGACGAGATCGACCCCATCACCGACGAGGAGGTGGCCGCGCAACACCAAGAAGGCTGGCGGGGCGGACGGCGCCACCAACCATCTGCTGAAGAGCCTGCCGGCGGGTGCACACCCATTCCTGGCTGGCATCTTCAATCAGGTCCTTCGCTCTGGGGTCTACCCCTCTGTATGGAAACATGCAGAGGTGGTGGCAATCCCCAAGGCGAACAAGGAGCCACGGGACGCCGCCAACTATAGGCCAATCAGCCTGCTGCCGGCACTCTCGAAGGTGTTCGAGCGCCTGTACGCCAGACGCCTGCACCGCCACGTGACAGCAGAAGGCATCATACCCCACGAGCAGTTCGGCTTTAGGAGGGGCCATTCCACCGTCCACCAGCTGATGCGGTTGGTAGAAGAAGCCATGCGCGCCTTGGAGACTCGGGAATACCTTGGGGCGGTGTTCCTGGACGTCTCTAGGGCATTCGACTCCGTGCGGCACGACGGCCTCGTGTACAAACTTTTTGTGGACGGGGTCCCAACATCGCACAGAGTCCTCCTCCGTTCATACCTAGCCGAGCGGTCCTTCCATGTCAGGCTGGAAGACGGGTCATCCACCCATCGATACATCCGTGCTGGAGTGCCGCAGGGGTCCGTTCTTGGGCCCCTACTGTACTCCCTATACACCGCCGACGCTCCGTGCGTGACGCCGGTGAATTGGCACTATATGCTGACGACACTGCGCTGTTCGTGCGGAGCATGAAGGCGGTCGAGACGCGCAGTCTTCTTCAACGAGGTTGCGAGGCCCTTGACGCCTGGTCGACCAAGTGGCGCCTCAAGCAAAACGCGGCGAAGAGCCAGGTGGTGGTGTTCAAGAGACGACCACTGCTGCCCGATCTTCCGCCAGTCACCGTCATGGGCAGCCCCGTCCCATGGAGCAAGACTGGCCGCTACCTGGGTGTCACATTGGACCACAAGCTGCCATGTAAGCCGCACATCGAGGACGTCAGGGGCAGAGCAATAGGGCGCCTACGCGTCCTGTACCCTCTGCTCAATCCCTCGTCTGCGCTGCCGCCTCACCACGACATCACGCTGTACCTGGCGCTGGTACGTCCAGTGCTGGAATACGCGGCTGAGGTGTGGGGCAACGCGGCCGAAACACACATCAGCAAGCTGCAGAGGGTGCAGAACAGGGCGCTCAAGCTCGCTCTGCGCGTGCCGAGGCTATACTCGACCGCTCGGCTACACGAGCAGACCGGAATACCCCTCCTCCGCGACTGCTTCAAGCAATCAGCGCGGGCCGAACGGTCCGACAACCGGCTCATCAGGGGTCTGGGCCATCCTGCACACCACAGGCCAACAACACGCTGGCCTGACCTGCTGCGGGAGTGAAAACTTCCGCAATAGAGACAGGACATCCCCATCCAGAAAGAAACAAACCAGAGGTCAATCCACGAAGAGAGGTAGTCCCTCCGAAATGTAAGGCTTACGCAGGAACAGCAGTCGACTGCTTAGCCTGCTCCTGCACAGGTCAGGGCAGACCCGTAAGGTAGAAGAGAGAGTGAGTGAGTGAGTGAGTGAGCCGTACTCCGCATTCGAGGGGGTGGACAGGTCGTGAGCGGACGGTATACTGCCGCGCGCTACTGGGAGACCTTTTGGAAGCGCTACGCTAGCCGTAGCATAGCAAAATTTGTCAACGCGGGCAAGATTGTCGTGTGTGGGTGCGCACGCTTTGCGATTGCGCCGCAAATTTGTCGTGGTAGGACACTTACGTGGTCCCTTCGTCCTGCAGCTGCTGCCGGTCTACTGGCAGCGCGGTGGCGGCGAGGGCCGTGGCTTTCTAGTTCAACAGTCGCCTGATCTGCCTCAGACGTGCATCAGTCAGACACTGCCGCAGGGCATCCTCCCTGATCCTCCAAGTGTAGGGAAATTCCTATGTCAGGGTCCGTGGTACTACCGGGTAACCCGCGCGTAGTCAATGGTAGGGCTGGCGCTGTTCGGGGATACCTAACGGTGCCAACGAACGAACATCCAGTGTCCCTGGGCAGTGCATCTCAGACTTCAAGTACCGCTAATACAGACATCTTGGGTAAGCCCAAAGCCCCAGTCCGCTGCGGCACCCAGTCACTGGGTACCCGCGGCCAAACAAGCTCAGCCATTACCAAAGCGAAAACACGTGTACAAGACTGACGTAATGCCAGCATCTAAGCGTCCGGCCCCAAGCCGGCTCGCTGAGGAAATAGAGCACACAGAGTGATGACACGGAAGTGGGGGGGAAACTGTAGTCGCAAATATTCCAACATCAAATAGCTTCGCTCCGATCGACAGCGACGGGGCGGAAACAGCCGAAGCAACTCCTACCCATCCCTCGACCTCAGGCGCGCAAGCGCAATCGAAGACGAAACGGGAAAAGGTGCCCCCAATCATTGCTACGATTGTAAACGGCACGATGAAGATCATAAAGGAGGTCGTCCCACAACTGAAAGGAGGACTCAACACCTCATGCACGGGGTCCTCAGTAAAGTTCCAGCCTTCAACCCTGCCCGATTACAAACTTCTGACGAACTACTTCAGCCAGAAGAAGATACCATACCACACTTACCCGATCAGTGAGAAAAACACGTACAAGGCGGTGATAAAGGGTCTCCCCAGAGACACCGATCCCGCAGAGATAAAGGAACTTCTCATCGAGCGTCACTTCCGGGTTATCGAGGTCAAACAGGAGACCAAGGCATCTGACCCGAGCAACCCGGGAGAAGGGCGCAAGAAGAAAGCTTCTTTAAAAGTCATTCTTCATCCCGATGAACGAAACAGAGATCTCTTAAAAATACAATTGTTCATGAGCTGCAAGGTTACGATAGAGAAGTATCGGCAACCCGAAGGTCCTGTTCAGTGCCAACAGCTGTTCCACTCTGCGGAACAGTGCCATCATCCTCCAAAGTGCCTCAAGTGTGCCGGCCCACACTTGACAAACATGTGTAAAAAGAGCCGTGCAACCCCGGCAAAATGCGCCCTATGTGGAGGCGATCACCCGGCGAACTACAGCCGATGCCCCACAAAAATTCAAATGATGTCTACTCGCCGCCCTCGGTCGGCAAACGGGGCTGCCCTGTTGCGAGGCGCTTCCGCCTCTACGACGCCGCAGCCCACACCTGCTAGCCTCAGAGACTGCGCCGGGGCGAGAAGCCTTCCCTTCGCTTCCCCCACCACGCGCGCCGACGGCTGCTGCCGCCGCCTGGCTTCCCCCTCCGCGCCACCAGCGCACAGAGGCCCCCGCAGCTGCCGCGCCGCCTCAGTCGTCTGCTGGCCAGCAGCCAGGAACGCCGCTCGGCGTCTTCGACGAGCTGCGACAACTATTTGCGGGCTTCAGCCTGGCAAATGCAATGATCACAATTAGGGACACCATGGCGCGCGTGAGGGCAGCGCCTGATGGCCTAAGCAAATTCATGGCCCTCGCAGAGGGAGCGATCTCATTATTTGATGTCTTTAATGGATCTCCCTAGATCCAAAAAATTCAGAATTTTCAACTTTAACGCCAATGGCGTAAAAACACAGAAGCACGTACTAGAGGAGTTTCTAGACCGGTATGCGATCGACGTTGTGTGCCTGACGGAGACCCACCTTAAGCCCGAGGACCGCTTTTCTATTAGAAATTACTCCATACGTAGAGTCGACCGCGTAGGCCGCGAGCGTGGCGGAGTAGCGGTCCTCATAAAAGGCAGAAGGTGTTTCCGCACAGTGGACCTACCGCAGACACACAGCATCGAGGCAGCCGGTATAGAAATCAAAATTCAAAACACCACACACAACCATTTCCGCCTACCACCCCCCGGGCACCACCATACTGCAACAGGATCTTCGGGCTCTGCTGGGTACTGGCGTTCGTGTGATTGTGGGAGGGGACCTAAATTCGAAACATAGGGCCTTTGGCTGCCGCGCCGAGAACAGTAGTGGTGAGAGATTGCATAGACTCGTCGAGAGGCGTGCCGCCCTCAGCGTCATCGCACCCGACGAGCCTACGCATATCCTTGTGGACCCGACAAAAAACACAGATATCCTGGATCTTTTTGTCGTAAAAAAACTTTGCTCTCGACGCGACAGTCACAGTGCACTACAAGCTGAACTCTGACCACAACCCGGTCGTTCTGGACATAGCCAGTGTCGAAGACGAAGCCGGGAGGATGGCAAAAACAGAAGTAATAAACTGGGACCGATACAAATACCTGGTGGGTGAGCACGTGGAGGAAATCCTACAGATGGAAACAAGAGATAGACGAAGCAATCACGAACTTTACAGACGTCCTTCACGCCTGTGCCCGCGCTACAAGCGTCAGGCTCATCACAGAGCCTGGCGCCAGGGACCTGCCCCCTGACATCTGGGACCTCATAGTCGCCAAACGCAGGCTGCGCAAGCTGTGGCAACGTCATCGTGACCCAGCTGACCGCCACCAGCTGCGGCGACTAGAGGACCAGGTGAAACTCCAACTGCAGGAGCACAGGTGCCGCTGCTGGGAGGAGATGCTACAAACCGCCGAAACAGACAACACCAAACGCAAGATCTGGCAAATAGCCCGGCAGCGGAAAGCCGCCCCCCCCCCCCCCCCCCCCCCCCCGAGAGAACAGACCACTCCACGGCGTAAACGGTCTAGTGTACGAAGATCAGGACAAGGCGGAAATAATGGCACAATCACTAGAGTCACAATTCCGAACTCACGTCATCGACGATGACGAGAGTGAAAGGCAGGAAAGATTAGTCGTCGGACGAGTGACTCAGATTAGAAATACGCGCCCGTAAACGAGCCGACAAAGCAAAAGTAATCACCCTCCCCAAACCTAATAAAAACCTGCTCCTTCCAGAAAGCTATAGACCTATCTCCCTACTAAACGGCATGAGTAAAATACTAGAGCTGCTCATCCTATCACCCCTACAACACTTCCTTACTGCTCACAACATCCTGATACCCGAACAGTTTGGTTTCCGCAGTGAACACTCCACAACCCAGCAATGCCTGCGCTTGGTAGAGCACATTTGTCTGGCCAGGGCAAAGAGAGAATCCACAGGAGCAGTGTTCCTCGATATAGAGAAGGAATTTGACCGCATCTGGCACGATGGCCTAATCTACAAACTAGACCAAATAGGGTGCCCAGGACATCTAATAAAGATCATTGATTCGTTTCTTGCGGAGCGTCAATTCTTCGTAAGAAGCGGATCGAGATCGAGCCAGACACGACCGATATCTGCCGGAGTGCCGCAAGGTTCGGTCTTGGGTCCCGTTCTCTACTCAGTCTACACGAATGACATACCCAAGCATGTCTGTGGAGGGATTGCTCTCTACGCCGACGACACAGCAATCTACAGGAGCTGTCGTAACCTTGCATTCATAAGACGCAAACTACAAGAACAGCTCGATAGCATCACGCAGTGGTGCAATATCTGGAAAATCAGAATTACCCCGAAAAATCCCAAGCCATGTACTTTACGACCAGGCTGAAACTCCCAGACCAACAACTCACCATTGGTGGTCGGGATCTAGCCTGGCGTAACCGCATCACATACTTGGGTCTAGAAATAGATCGGCGCCTCACGTGGCAACACCACATCCACAAAACAGCAAATAAGGGCTGCGTCCTATTGTCGCAGCTGTACCCCTACTGAAGGGCGACGGCCTCACCCTAAACTGCAAAATGCTTCTCTGGCGTCAGCTCATGCTACCAGCCATCTTGTATGGTTCGGAAGTATGGTCGACGGCGTCAGATACCACACTTGCAAGACTACAGCGACTTCAGAACAAAACCTTCCAAGTCATCACAGGCGCTGACATACGTCCGAAACACACAAATAAGAGAATTTTTAGGCCAACTAACAATTTACTCCCTAATAAAAGAGAAGTCAACCAAACTTTATGAGAAATCACAAACATCGCCCCACAACCTCATACAAAATTTAGGTCGCACCCACCGCCGTTTCCACAGCGAGACGTCCGGCGGGGGTGGACGCCTCCACCCAAAAGGAGCCCGCCGCGCCGCCTGCCAACGTGCCGGACTGCGCGGCGTCTCCTATGGACGTGGAGTCGCCTGCTCTCCCTCCTGACGGGGAGGACAAGATGCTGGCGCAGGACGAAGGGGCGCAAAACGAGACGCCTCCAACTTCCGCGGCAACGACAGCATGCTTACCGCTTCCTATGGAGCAAAGCGTGCAACCGGTGCTGCCCCTTCACCCCTCCCGATAGGCCGAAACCACCCCTTCCCCACCAGCCATACGGACCAGTGAGGCAAAACCAGGTCCTCAGGAGGCTGGTATCAAAGAAGGACCTATATGTCATCAACAAGAACCCCGTCTTCACGCCCTCTGACTGGGAACTCATTTTTGTGGTCTCAGGCGGGGGCGCGGAGACGGAGTCTTCGACGGGTCGCGAATCTCCACCGCAAGACCCGACTGAGGCCGAGGAAACAATCCCACTCTCATCCATTCTCTCTCCGGAAATGGTAGCATTCCTGAGACAACAACCACCCATCAATTTCGATTTTACGAGCCTAAACCACTCGTAATCGCATAGGATGCAATGCATCCGAGAGGTCGATTCACCAAGACAGGACTGTCCTATCTCATCAAACCATTTTATCAGCAGGAACAGCGCTAGATCGCTTAGACTGCCAACCCTCGAGCATAGGACTGCTCGATAGTTACAGCAGCGCGGCAGTAGTGTCAGGGAGTCGTCGCCTGGACGCCGAGCGGGGAGGACCTCGCAGCGCAGCAGAGCCGCCGACCGCCAGCAGCCGTAGCTCGCCCGCTACCCCCTCCAGGCGGCGGCGCGTCAGCCGGCCGCTATCCTCGCGGGGGTACCGCGTACCGCAGGGGTCAGTCCTCGGGCCGACTCTCTACGCGCTCTCCACAGCTGACGTTCCGCAGCCACCTCAAGTAAAGCGGTACATCTACGCCGATGACCTCGCGTTCTTCGTCTCGCATCGGCGGGCGGAAGTCGTCCACTGGCGGCTGCAGACAGCCTGCGATGCGCTTCTCTCCTGGGCATCCCGATGGCGACTCCACTTCAACGCCGAGAAGAGCCAGGCAGTATTGTTTACGCGGCGGCCGTCACCCCACCACGCCTTCAACATCCGGCTTGGCGGGAGGGCCCTGCCTTGGAGTACCCAGGCACGTTACCTGGGGGTCACCCTCGACAGCCACCTCCCCGGGCAACCCCAGGTCACTGCTGTCAGGAAGTAGTTTGATGCCAGGCTGGCCCAACTTTACCCACTTCTCAACGAGAGGTCCTCTTTAACGGTGGAAAATGGCCTGCATATCTATCGGCTCTTCCTCCTGCCGCTTCTCCACTACGCCAGCGCTGCATGGGGCAATGCTGCACATTGTCACCTCCATCGGCTGCAGACGGTTCAAAACAAAGCGCTCCGAAGGATCTTCCACGTGCCCTGGATGTTTCCGGCACCTCCACTTCACGCAGCGGCGGATCTCCCCGAGGTCCTCCCTGGCTTCCGCATCAGAGCGCAGAAGCTGTACGACAGAGCCCATCACTCGCCGTTTCCACTCGTCCGCGGACTTGGAGCGCCGCAAGACCAGAGAGAGTCGTACCAACGCCCTGTGGCACTTCTTCGCCGCTAGGGCCTGACTCAGTTTTTCATTCTTCTTTCTCTTCTTTACCTCTTTTTCCTTCTTTGGCCTAGCGCCACCTGCCGTCCTCCTAACCTTCACACCCTGAAGCCATAACCCCCAGCTGAAGTCCAACCCACCTTTCGGCTTTGTCCACTGCCGGTGGAGGCAATGCCCATGGGTAATATCCTCCTCCTACCCCCCCCCCCCCCCACCTCTCTCTCTTGAGAGGTCTGCAGCAACGGGTGTGTGTGTGTGTGTGTGTGCGCGCGTTTTACCAGCGCCCCACCGCCAGTCGCCCGGCTGCGCCCGGGGAGCGCGCATCCGCCGCTCTCCGCGTATCCGCCCAGCGGCAAACCGGCCGAGTGCCGGAGGGTTGAGCCTGCTCCCCTTCGACACAGAGCCGCGCAACTCACCGCGTAAGAGCTTCTGCTCATAGGTCACGGTAGCCTACGGTTACCCAACGCCCCCAGCGTGATTATCACGTTCTATTAGGGACTCTGAGGCAGTACCAGGGCTCCTTAACCAGATCACACCCGCGTGCTGCAGGCCTTTTCTTCTCCCGCACCTCCTTTAGTTGCCGCGCTTTGCGCATGCTAGGTCGCAGGGAACTCCCACTTCAGTAGGGAACAACACACCTTTTACTTTTCGCGCTCGTGACAAGCAAAATTGTCGTCCCCCTCTCTAATAAAAAGCATCCTGAACGCAAGATGGCGGACGCTGCTTGTACGTCCCATGCCGTCACCCGCAGCATGGCTGCAACGCAAGAGGCGCGAGGGTCGACTGCAACCGTCGACTACCGTGGACAAGGGGCCAGCTGGTGACGATCGGCAGCTTGGCGCAAAAGCAGCTCGAGAAGCGCCGGCTGATCAGCGAACTCTTCGGTGCGGACGTATCTCCCACGAAAACAGCCACACTGAACATCACTCTACACTCGCCTGCTACTGTGCAATCATGTACCATCGTCCCTCCGACGCCGCAGCCTCAAGAGACCGAAGCCGTGGCGGCGGATGCGGACCCAAATAACCACTACACAGGGCCCTGGCAGGTGAGGGGCCCAAAACGCAAACACCAAAACACGACACAAACACGCGAGCAACGAAAGGCGCTATTGCCTACACCGACTAGCACACCTCAGGCTAGCAACACTAACACGAGACAAGACACAAACACGACTACGGCGAACAACAACCAAGCACACAAAGCCGCAGCTGTGCCCACACAACACAAGACTGGTTTTCCCCCTGTCGTCATACAAAACTATGGGAACCTCAGTGCCCTTAATACCACATTCGCGAGAAGGCACCCTAACTGCACACTACACGCAAAGTACTCTGGGGATAGGGCCTCACTGTACGTTGCCACAGACAATGAGTACAAAGATCTTCTGACCTTCCTCAAAGGTCAGAATATCGAACACTATACGTACAGAACGCTGGACGAGAAAACCCAGCAGTACGTGATTAAGGGAGTGGATCCCAGTACCCCTAACGATACAGTACGGGAGGCGCTCTGTTATCTGGGATTCGACTGCAAAAGTGCTTCCCGCATGACAGGGTTCCGAACACACGCACCACTACCTCACTACATGGTCGAGTTGGCCAACACGGCTGATTCCCGCGACATCCTGCAGATAAAAAGCTTTCTGCGGATGGACGTACGTGTAGAACTCTACCAACCACCCATGGCCCCCCAACAATGCAACAATTCAACAATTGCCAGCGATTCGTTCACTCGGCCGTTCGTTGCGGCCTGGCACCTCGTTGCCGCGGATGTGCTGGCAATCACAAATCCAACACATGTACACAGACACAACCACACCAGCGACGCTGTGCCAACTGCAATGGGCCGCACGCGGCCAATTACAGGACGTGCAGCGCATACAAACAAGCGCTGAAGCGTAAACTAGAAAAACATAGGGCACTCAACGACATCCCACGTCCAAGGCCGGCGCCGAACCCAGTTAGGAACGGCGTCACGTTTGCCAAGGTTGTTCGCCATGGCGGGACGGCACAGGCTGCGGAACTTCAGCGCCCTACACCCACACAAGAAACAACCGCTGCCACAACCACACAGAAGCCACAGACAACACCTGTAAACCAGGAAGCACCGGTGCCAACACCTTTGCCTCCAAACACGACCCCACTCCCTGAAATCACGTGCTGCGAAGAAACGCACGCGCCACAGGGAAACGCACTAACACAAAAACCCCAGAACCCCAAGCCCAGAGGAAGAACAGACGTACACGAGGGCACAGGGCAGGGAACTCCAAGACGCCACAACAAACCACCCAGCAACAACAGACCAGTAACACACAGGAAAACAGTCAACAAGACAGAGACTGTAACCCTCACTACTATCCCCCTCACCACAGAAGTAACACAGGCGCCTCAACTTCTGTCACAAAACATAGATACAAACGCCGCCCCTAACAACATACCACTACCCGCACAAGCGGCCGCTAACTCTGCAACAGCATCACAGGCTGCCACATCCAACACCAACACATCACCTGGGGGAATAATGGAAACATTATTTCCTCAACACACGACCACTCACATCCTTGCCAAGGTGCTGACGGTCGTCACTACACTCATTACACAACTCATGAGCGCCGAACCCGGCCAGTACTGGGCTATCATACACACTGCCATCTCGACACTTTTCACTCCCCTACATGGATAATATTCCACACCCGCCCCGTAACGCAAACCCACGCACACTATCACAGATCCTGTTCTGGAATGCAGACTCGATCTACAACAAAAGGGCAGAATTTGCCGCGTTCTTAGAGCGCAAGGGAATCCTTGTGGCACTATTGAGCGAGACTAAGCTCAAACCGCATAAACAATTAAACTTTCCTGGCTACTGCGTCTATCGTACCGACCGACCGGGCGACGCAGTGGCAGGTGGAACTGCAATCGTCATACACAAAGACATTGAGCACACAAACTCAGAGCTCCCTGAACTGGAAAAAATCGAGGCCACGGCCGTCAGGGTCAAGTTCAATGGAGCCTACACTACACTGATATCCGTATACAACACTCCTGAAAACATTTCAACACGCGATATCAGCACGCTACTCAACATATCACCGCGAGTAATAGTCGCTAGAGATCTGAACGCTAAACACCCAGAATGGAACTCACGCATACGAAATCCCAACGGCAAAAAACTGTACGAACATTCACTAGGCAGAAACTACATCACACTAGCGCCGACTGAACCGACGCACATTCCCTATCAGAGGGGACACAGGCCAGACGTGATAGACATGGCCCCCATCAAGGGCATTACATCGACACTCAACGTTACCGTTGTAAACGATCTGCCCTCAAATCACCAACCTGTAATACTATACATAGAGGAAACACTACAGCACATGGAACAACGCAAGATGCTGGACTATAGGCGTGCGAATTGGACCTTGTTCAAGGAAACGCTCGATAGCCACATCCCACCCATACACGAAATTAACGAAACAGCGCAAATCGACGAGGCAGTAGAAACCCTCACTAACGCCGTCCAGGACGCAGTGGCGGGCACCATACCGGAACGCACGCCACAACACAGTGCTGCGCTGCCCCAGGAAATCCTGGGCCTCATCTCGATGAGGAATCGCCTGAGGAGACAATGGCAGCGTAACAGGCGACAGTATTTCAAACGGCACATTAACAGGCTACAGGGTATCATACACAACAAAATCCAAACACACAGAACACAACAGTGGGACAACAAACTCGAAGGGCTGGACACCTCACGTCCTGGCGTGTGGCAACTAGCCCGACACTTCACCAGGGAGAAAATGTACACCCCAACGCTACAAGGGCCAGACGGATCTGCATACTCAGCGGAGGAGAAAGCAGAACTGATGGCCCGCACACTCGCAGCGTCATTCACTCCGAACCTGGTACCATCAGATCCAGTGTTCACACTTGCTACTGACCAGCAGGTTACACGCATTTTAGCCCAACCATCGCGCGATGACATTCGACATGCTAGCACAGCCGAAGTCTCCTGGGCTATAATGCATACCGCTGCTAGGAAAGCCCCTGGCCGTGATGGCATTCAAAACCGTGTTCTCCAGGAGTTCACGGATAAAGCTGTAGAATACCTCACACGTATCACGAATGCCATACTAAAACACCAACACTTCCCCGCCTTTTGGAAGACGGCCAAGGTCCTGATGTTCAGGAAGCCGGGGAAAGACCACTCCCTCCCACAAAATTACCGACCCATCAGTCTGCCGAGCGCACTCAGTAAGATCGTTGAGAAGGTAATACTAAAACGACTCACTAGGCACTGCATAACAAACGACACCCTGAGACCGGAGCAATTCGGCTTCAGGAATCACCACTCGACAACACAACAACTCCTCCGTGTCGTTGAATACATCACACATGGATACAGCATGCACAAAACAACTGGCGCGGTGTTCCTGGACATCGAGAAGGCTTTCGATCGTCTATGGCACAACGGCCTAATACGCAAACTTAGCGACGCAGGGTTCCCAGACAGGCTGGTGCGTCTCATACACTCATACCTCACAGACAGCAGTTTCAACACTGACGTGCAGGGAAAACAACACGACACGGTATAAACGCGGGAGTACCCCAAGGAAGCATCCTAGGGCCCCTACTGTTTAACCTGTACATAAACGATCTCCCAACCACACACAACACAACGATGGCAATCTACGCGGATGACACCGCCATCCTCGCGCAAGATTGGAAACCATCAAACATTACGTCACGACTACAGACTGCACTCAGAGCGGCTGAGCCTTCGCTGGAGAAATGGCGTGTTAAAGTAAACGTCGACAAGTGCGAAGCCATTCTGTTCACAAGAAGACCGAAACATCTGCGCAAACATCGGCACTGTAGACCAATAACACTACATGCACGCCCAATACGTTTCTGCGAGAAAGTCAAATACCTCGGTGTCTGGCTGGACCGGAAACTACTCTGGGGGGACCACATACAACACATGACCAACAGAGCAAGCGCGAGGCTCAGACAACTCTACCCTATGCTCAACAGGCGTAGTACACTGAACAGACGGGTGTCGAGGTCCCTATACATGACACTTATTCGAACCCTGATGACGTATGCAGCCCCTGTCTGGGGATACGCTGCGCCCACACGTCTGCGCCGTCTGCAGATCATACAAAACAAAGTACTCAAAATCATAAGCAATGCTCCACGATACACACGCATCGCGGATCTTCATCGGGAATACCGCCTTGAGACTCTCACGGAGGTAATCCATAAACTCGCCATGAGACTATACAGAAACTCCAGACACTCGCAGAACCCGTTTATTCTGAATCTGAGGAACTACGACCACAACCATAGATGGAAACATAACAGACCAAAAAAGATACTTGCTAGGACCTAACATCTATGGCCAGGTGCACGCAAACACAACGGTACAGGTGAGCCCCTGCCTATCAGCCACGACTACTGGATAACCAGCTGTAACACACCTGCCGAAGAACCGGCAACACGCAGGGAAGCCGTACCGTACACAACATGCAGACAAGCTACACCCACCCCTCACACAGTGAGATGATTTTTGGCCAATCACCCACTAATATATAACGAACCTTGATTGTTTCAGGAATGGAGCAGCAGGAGCAGCAGGAGCAGGAGCAGCAGCAGCAGCAGCTGCTGCAGCAACTGGGACACATCGCCATCGCTTGTCACGGTAATGATGCATGATACCCATACTAACAAATCCAACCTTTCATGAACTATCGCAGCTAGTAAGCCACTACTGCTCTTACTACCCATCCCACTGTCGCAGAGGTTTTTCCCTCGGCACGAGCCTTGGCACTTTTTTTCCTCTGCTCTTCAAATCGCTACCCTCATTCGCGTTTCGCCCACAACGTATCACCTGATGGACCGTGTTAATGCGTAATCTTACCCAGACGCACGGATAACATCACAGCCCAGCATCCTGTGATCCACTAATTAGATAACTAACAAGTTGACGGAGGTGACAGTAGAACTTTTGGTTTGGTCACCACGTTGGTGCGGGTGTGGAGGGGCCCCATCTCTATTTAAAAAAAAGCAGTAGTGTCGCACCCCCCCCCCCCCCCCCCTATAACAGTCAGGGAAAGTACCGTGCCAGGGCCCAGTCGCCTGCCCCCTCGACCAAAATCGAGCTGAGGCGGCTGGCACCCGACTCCCGCGTACGAGGAGCCTCAGTAGGAGACCCTCTCACCTGTGGAGATCCTCGATCCAACTCGGATCACAGGAGGTGACAACGAAGCAGGTGAAGGTCTGCCCCACTTAAGTGCGACCACACACACACACGTAGGCACCAACTTTACCCTCCCCCAGGATGGCGAAATATCAATCTCGCCAACCCAAGGAGAGTGACGACCCCCCAGCCACGAACATGGAGAGACCACCAATCGATACCTCAATCAGCCCTGCGCCGTCCACATCCTCCCAAACCCCCAGGCTATCCCTCACCCTAAACCTGGACCCCGCCCTACAACTTTCTGACACCAAGCATCCAACACAGCACCCTGAAGAAGGAGGTTGGCAGACAGTACAACGGAAGAGGAAATTCACCAGAAAGCACTCCTCCCTGGAAAACATCTCGCTGAACCCACCCTCCCCTCCCAACACCAACCCGGAAGACCCCAGGCTACGCCGAAACAGCCTCCCTAACCCCCCTCCTCTCCCATAACCCTCCGCCCCTACCACCTCCTCAATGCAACACCATCCCCCACCCACCACCCAAGCCAGGAAATCACTGACTCCCCAACTCCCTCCACCTACTTCCTTAAGAACCTTCCTGAGAACTCCGCCAAGACACTATCCCTCACCCTCAGGGAACACCTTCCTTCTTTCCGCAATTTCAATGGGTCGCTCAACGTCTTCAGAGACGGCAGGACGGCCAAACTAACGTCATATAAAGACATTGAGCCAAATCAACTTCAGGCAGAATTAAGGAAACTCCTCCACTCCAGGGTGACAGTGGAGAGGAAAAGCCCCAGGACAAACGCAGACCCCCCTCAACAACCTAAACCACCCACAATCAGCGTAGTAATTAAGGATGTCGGCTTTGACATTCTCCCTGAGGAAGTCAAGGCCGAACTCCTAAGCCAGGGAATCCCAACACTGAACGCCTGGAGAATAAAATCAAAAAAAAAACAGGCAACTTTGGCCCTATGATCAGAGTAATTACAAATAACCAAAAAGATGTGGACTTCATGCTAGAGCATGGAGTACACATATTTTTGTCGCACCACAGGGTGGAACCGTCCAACCCCCCTAACCCTCTCCCAATCCAGTGTCAGAGATGCCAGCAGTTCAGTCACAGGACAGAACACTGCACATCACCACCTAAATGCAGCCGCTGTGGCAAGAACCATCCCCTTTCCGCCTGTGAGCTGGACCCCTCCGTTCCCCCCACCTGCGCCAACTGTGGTGGCCCTCACTCCTCCCGCTCCTTCAAATGCAAAAGCCGCCCCCAACAAGCAAAAAAACGACAACCTCCAAGCTCCCCTACACCTTGCTGACACCCCAACCACCCAAGGACACCACCTCCTCATCGATGACTTCTTAAAAGCCATTACCTTTACACTCGCCTCCCTCTTCCAAGGCAGACGTAATGACATCATATATATGATTCGACAGGTGGCACAAAAATTCTTCCGGAAGGATATTAGATATAACCAAACTGGCAACAGCGTCACGACGACTGTAACCAAAACACTGTACGCACACATGCTGAGGACTTAGAACAAGAAGCCATCACCCACCAACCACACCCCCCCCCCACTCACCCTCACCATGGCAGCACACCCCATCAGTAGACCTACCAACCTCCTTTTTATCAACATAGAAGGCCTCCACTCCCGCAAAGCCCTCCTCAATGACTGCCTCGACAGAAACGACATTGACATCCTTGGACTAGCTGAGACTTGGACCCGACCCAAAGACAACATGAGAATAAACCGCGACTATGACTGCTTCGCTAAACACCGACCTGACGGAAGAGGCGGAGTAGCCATATATACAAAAACAGCCCTGGCCACCCAAGAAGTTCCACTCCCACCTCAATTCCAACATTTAGAAGCAATCATGATATCAGTTCCCCGCCCCAGACGCAGACGCCTCATAATAGCCTGCCTATACATCCCACCCAACACTGCACTTCCTAGATCCTTCCTCCGCTATCTTACAACCTTCAAGGAATACTTTCTACTAACCGACCTTAATGCAAGACATGAACTACTTGGAGACATCACACATAATCACAATGGAACCGATCTACTTGACTTCCTCACCACCGAAAACATGACATACATCCCAATCAATACCTTCACTTTCGTAGGCCACAAAGGCAGCTCCCTCCCTGATCACATCCTACACAGCCCCTCCCTCTCCGACACCATCACCCACTACTCAGTAGGCGACACCCTTACTAGCCCCCCACCTACCCATCCTTTTCAGCACCTCTGCCATCAATCCTCCCCCTCAAACTCCCACGTCCCGGACGATAAAACTCTACAACAAAGCCGACTGGACAAAATACAGAGAAACCATAAACAACAACCTACTTGCCCCACTCACCATCACTGACACCGAAGACCTTAACCATATCAACGACAGAATAATAGACACAATCAAGACAGCCATTGACTTAGCCATCCCCACCAAAACCACCCCCTTCTTCAAACCTCACCTACCTCCCGAGATCCTCAGACTTATTCGAGAAAAAAGAAAACTCTACCGCGAGATCAACAGAGACCGAAACCCCAACCTTAAAACACTTTGGAACAGACTGAACAACGAAATCAAACGCCTCACCTCCGAACACAGACAAAAACAATGGGACGAAACCTGCTCCAAACTGGACTACAGACAAGGACGTAAATTCTGGAAGAAATTCAAGACACTCTTAGGCCAAAACACAGACAGAACCTACAAACTAGACATAGACAACTCCCCTACAACTGACCCACTCCAAATTGCAGAGGCCTTCAAAACTGTCCTAGAAGAAACCCACCGATTTCCACAGGACCCCCCTCTTCAACAACACCTTCCACCAAACAGTCGCTACAGAGCTCCCCCTACTACTTGTCTCCCCCACAGCCCCTACAGAGGAAGACACGCAATTGCAAAGGGAAATAACAGAAAAAGACGTAGAAAATGCCATCTTCTCGGGCAGAAACTCAGCCCCCGGCGAAAATGGCATACAGCGCCTTCACCTTCGAAACTGCCCCATCAACACAATCATCCCCCTTCTCACTCTCCTCTTCAACTTCTGCCTCACCCACAGCATCATCCCCACAGCATGGAAATCCGCCAAAATCATCATGATCCCCAAACCAGGCAAACCAAAAGCAGATCCCAAATCCTACCGCCCCATATCCCTACTTGATGTCCTGCGCAAGACCTTCGAGAGAATAGTCACAGACAGACTGACTCACTACACTGACAAACTACAACTCATCCCACATCTCCAATCCGGCTTCCGCAAACTCCACTCATCCAACGATCCTCTCCTAAGACTCACCTCTGACATCACCAGACACCAAAACATTGGACAGTGCACGCTCCCAGTCTTCTTGGACATCGAGCGTGCATTTGACAAAATTTGGCATGACGGACTTCTATACAAACTCCTAAAAACTGGTTTCCCATCCCAGACAGTATGACTAATAAAAACCCTGCTGCAAGACAGACGCTGCCAAATCCACATCAACCACACCACCTCCTCCTCCTCCTCCTCCTCCTCCTCCTCCTCCTCCCCTGAAGCTGGAGTAGCCCAGGGTGGGATCATCTCACCCCTACTCTACTCCCTATACACTACCGACGTCCCCACCCCGACAAGACCAACAGAACAACTCCAACTTTACGCAGACGACACAGCATACTGGAACACTGGAACTCTGGACCCTCGACAAACACTATCAACAACCAGACAGCGACTTTCCTCAGGAAACTAGAAGACTGGATGCAACAATGGCGCATTAAACCCAACCCCTCCAAAACCCAACTCATCCTTTTCAAGCACCGCAACATCCCCAACAAACCGAACCAAAACCCTAACCATATCTCCCTCATGCTGTGGGGCACGCCACTCACCCTTTCCTCCCATGCCAAATACCTAGGCGTCCACTTTGACAAATATCTGAACATTAAAGAGACCCTCAACACAGTCCGCCAACGCCAAACCCTCGTCAGACGTGTTCAAGGAAAGTTCTCCGGCTGTAGCGACAAGACTGCCATTCACACCTACAAAACAGTTGTCCGCCCACTTCTCGAATACGCCGCAGCCCCCCTTGCCTCCATCTCCAAAGCTCAAGCTGAACGGCTTTACCGCACGGAGAGACGGATCATACGCAGCATCCTCCGGCTCCCCCCCCCCCCCCCCCCCCCACCACCCCCAGAGAAGAGGCATATGAAGAAGCGACATTAGTTCCCCTCCAATCTAAGCTAGCCAGCCTAAGAGCCAGATACGGCAAAAACACGCTCACCTCCCGACCCGACCTACACGCACTATACACCCACAGACCCCGACACATAAACAAACCAAAACACAAATACACTTACCCTCCCAGAACAATCTTAAACACCACCCTCCACACCTTTCCAGAGATAATACACCATCATGAACACACAAGACTGCTACACTTTATGAACAACGACACTCCCACCCCTTCCCACCTCCAAGCACTAAATCCCGACCGTCCCCCTCCTTAAAACTGCCCCAATAAAGAGCGAACCATACAGCAAGAACCCTCTTCCACCACTGTCGCCCTGGAACCGATGAACCGGTGATATGAAAGATACTAGTCATACACCACAAATGTAACTAATGTAACTCCTGTTAACTTAAAAAGTAACATTAACCATTAATATATAAAATCATGTATAATTGTTAGTATATAAGGACCCAATAGTAAACTCTCAAAATTTAAAAGCTAGCTTAGAAAAATTATATGTAGTTAATAAGTTAGTTTTAAGTTCATTCTAAATAAATAAAAGAAACAATGAATGTAAAGAACCCAAATCTATGGCCCCAATAGAGCAAAAGCTCTCCAGCGGCCCATCCGTCTCCCTTCAAGAGCGGGAAAAAAAAAAGCATCACAGCGAGCAGTGCTACCAGGCTTGGCTTTCTAAGCAGCCAATGTTCTGCTGGCCGCCCCACCGGTCCAGGCCAGTGAAGAGGCTGCTGTCCTGTCGGCCGCAGCACACGAGGCTTCAACGATTCCAGAGGCAAACCTGGAAGAGCTTCTCCTAGACGGAGAAGAAATGGAAGTGGCGGTGCCGTCTCGCAAACGGCCTGCGCTATCGGACGACGACGAGCCGTCCGCGAGCACTAGTTGTTCTGCCCACAGGTTGCCGCAGAAGAAGAAGCAACTCGCGCCAGAGAGCGCCACAGAAGACACTGACGCAGCCCATGAAGACGAGGAGGGGTTTATCGTCCCCAAGCGGCGCCACACGGCCCGAGCAAAGAAGCTCGAAACCGTGTCGCCGCTGCCGACGGCCAACCCATTCGACACCATCCAGGAAGAAACAGAGGACATGGAGACGGGGCAGGCGCCCACAAAGCGCGTACCTGCACCGCCTCCCATCACTATCCAGTGGAAAGACGATCATAACTCGTTTTTACAGCTCTTTAGGGACATCCCCTCTCTTGCTGTAAAGACTCAGGGGTCAGACCTGCTCAAAACCACAGTACGTTCGATGGACGATTAACGCCGAGCGATGAAAGTCGTCGAGCAGGAGAAGTTGAAATGCTTCACCCATAACGCCGACCCCCAGAAACAGCTTAGGGTGGTCCTTCGCCATCTGCCAATGCAAATGGCGACGGACCACCTTAAGGAAGAGCTGGTGGCCATGGGCTACCCAGTGAGCTCAGTGACCATCATGAATTCACCACGAACGAGGCGAAACATGCCTCTGTTCCTCGCTGTCCTCCCCGACAACCTGGACAACAGAAAAATTTTCCAGGTTGAGAGGGTGGCACGAGTGACGGTGGCAGTCGAGCCACTACGTGCAAAACGGAGAAGGGCCCAGTGCTACTCATGCCAGGGCCTGGATCACGTCGCATACCATTGCAGCATGCCATCACGCTGCATTAAATGCGCCGGCGAACACCAGAGCCGAGACTGTGAAAAGAAGAGGGAAGAAACTCCCCAATGCTGCAACTGTGGCGAACCCCATGTGGCGAGCTACAGGGGCTGCAACATATTCAAGCGGCAAACCAGACCCCAAGGCAAAAAGCAACCCCCACGCAGGGTTCAGCCAGGCACGAACTACGCAGCTGCCACCAAGGGGACCCATGCCCCTCCCCCACGCCAGCAAGCCCAGCAGTCCCCGCCCCAACACCAAACCGCGGAGACCACCCCCTCAGCAGCAGCTGAAACAGAAAATATGGCCAGCACCTCAGCCAACAAAGCAACACAAGGCTACCTTCCAGTGCGTCCCGCCCCCTCCAACCCACAGCAACGCGCGGAACGCCAAACGCGGCGACCAGAGGCGGCGTCACAGCCGCAGCCCGCTGCTGCGGTCGTCGCGCCCGTCCCCGCAGAAACCACACCAGCAGGATCAGATGCAACAAACCTGGGCGATCTACTAAGATCACTCAACTCCTTGCTGACTCAACTGCCAGTACTTGTCACGGCAGTCACGGGGGCCCTTCAGGTCATCACCGTTCCCACAACGGTCCACCATGGATAGACAACAGATCCATGGCCTATCAGTATGCGTTTTCAACGCGAATGGACTGTTCAGGCAGCAAGGTGAGTTTCGCCAATTCGTACAGGACGAGGCAATCGACCTGTGCCTAGTCTGCGAGACTCACCTAAAACCAGGGGTCACCGTAAAGGTGGCAAACTTCGCCTGCTACCGGTACGACAGGCCAACCGCAGGTGGAGGAACCGCCATCTACATTCGGACCTCCCTCCGACACCACCAAGTCCACCACCCTGCCCTGGCCACCCTTGAAGCCACAGGGGTCAATGTCTCCTCCACGGTGGGACAGATCACCTTTGTGGCCGCCTAGAGGCCGCCACGAGGCAATCTCCTGGAGGCAGACTTCGACACGCTGCTCACGATTGGGGGACGGGTTTTCCTCGCTGGCGACTTCAACGCCAAACACACAGAGTGGAATTCCCGTCTCACGAACGTCAGCGGACGTCGACTCCTCAGCGCCGCCCTCCGCAATGGCGCCACCACGCTCGGACAATATGACCACACTATCTACCCACACGGAGGACAGCCAGATGTTCTCGACATCGCCCTCATCAAGGGCATCGGGAACCACACTACAGCCACTACCCGGTGTGCAATGTCGTCGGACCACCTACCAGTCGTCTACGACATTGATGTCATCGGAGCCGCCCTCCCACCTCGACGTAGGACCTACCGCCGACTGGACAGGGAGAGGTTCCAGGAGAACGTCCTGGAACTTCTCTCGGACTCTCCCGACCTGGCAGAAGTTGGGGCAGACAACGCTCTGCGGTTCCTCAACAGCCAGCTGCTACTGGCAGCTGAAGCAGCATCACCTCCTCCCCCACATCAGCCAAAGGACGGCTCCCGTAGCCTACCGCTACACATACGGGAGTCAATTCGGGAGAAGAACAGGGTATTCCGTGAGTGGCAACTCACGCGACAACCCGCCACCAAATGCCTGCTAAACAGGATGCGGAGGGACATTAAGGCAGCTGTGGAAGACCACAGAAACCGCGACTGGTCTGACCTAGTCGCCACCCTCAACCCACAGGACGGCAGTGCTTGGCGAGTTGTCAAGTCGTTCCTGCGCCGTCGGCAGCGAGTCCCACCGCTGCAGGCTGGGCAGATGGTCGTCTGCAGTCCAGATGGGAAAGCCGGCGTGTTGGCCGATCACTTCGAGGCATCGTTTACCCCGGTGGACGACGACCATGATGTGGCCCACATCAACAGGGTGGAGGAAGAGCTCCTTGTCTTCCTAGCAGCCAGAGAGGAAGGGGACAGGATTGATCCCATCACAGAGGAGGAAGTAGCAGCGCAAACACAGACGCTCAACACCAAAAGGACGGGAGGCGTCGACAACCATTTGCTGATAAACCTGTCAGAAGGGGCCTACCAGCTCCTGACAGGCATTTTTAACCAGGTCCTCCACTCCGGGATCTACCCCTCCGAGTGGAAACACGCGGAGGTGGTGGCCATCCCCAAGGTGAATAAGGACACTAGGCAGGCCGCAAACTACAGGCCAATCAGCGTCCTCCCCTCTATCTCCAAGGTGTTCGAGCGTCTGTATGCCAAGCGCCTGCTCCGGCACGTGACAGTCGAGGGCATCATCCCGGACGAACAGTTCGGATTCAGGGGCGGACATTCGACCACTCACTAGCTCCTGCGGCTGGTAGAAGAGGCCATGCGAGCCCTGGAGACCAGGGAATACCTTGGGGCGGTGTTCCTCGATGTCTCCAGGGCCTTCGACTCCGTGTGGCACGACGGCCTCGTGTACAAACTATTTGTGCATGGGGTACCGACATCACACGGAGTCCTAATCCGCTCCTACCTCGCCGACCGGACGTTCCACGTCCGACTAGATGATGGCACCTCAACCCACAGGCCGATACGAGCTGGAGTGCCGCAGGGGTCCGTCCTCGGCCCCCTGCTGTACTCCATTTTCACTGCTGATGCCCCACGAGTAGCGCCGGTGAAGTTAGCACTCTACGCCGACGACACCGCGCTATTCGTGCGGAGCATGAACGCAAGAGAAATGCGACGCCTCCTCCAGACAGGCTGCGACACCCTGGGCGCTTGGTCTACTAAGTGGCGGCTCAAACAGAACGCTGCTACGAGCCAAGCAGTAGTCTTCACGAGAAGGCTGCTGCCGCCCGATCTGCCGCCGGTTATTGTCACGGGAAGCCCCATCCCGTGGAGTAAAACCAGCAAATACCTCGGGGTCACACTCGACCACAGGCTCACATGGAAACCGCACGTCCAGGAGGTAAAGAGCAAGGCCACAGGGCGACTTCACACCCTATACCCTCTGCTCAATCCCACATCGACGCTACCCCCTCATCACGGCATCACATTGTACCTAGCACTGGTCCGCCCAGTACTGGAGTACGCAGCTGTGGTGTGGGGAATGGCAGCCGGCTCTCACATCGACACACTGCAGAGGGTGCAGAACAGAGCACTGAAGCTTGCCCTGCGCCTTCCAAGACGATACTCTACCACACTGCTCCATGAGCAGACCGGCATCCTGCGACTGCGGGACAGATTCAAACAGTCTGCGAGACTGTTTTACAGGAAGACAGAAGAGTCTGAAAACCGGCTCATCAAAGATCTGGGCCACAATATACATCGAAGGCCAACTACCTGTTGGCCTGACCTGCTGAGGGAATAACCCCCCTCAACAGGAAGGATGCATCAGCATCCCGACAGGACGCATCTTAACTGAGGCTCTACAAACATTATACACAGGTATTGCAGGAACGACACGAAAGTGTTTACACTGCACCCTCACGAGCACAGGAAAGCTCGTAAGGTAACAGCAGCAGCATCATCACAGCAGAGGAGTAGCAGTCGAGCAGCCGACCCGAGTGGACCGCTGCTCTCTGCACCTGGCGTAGCTGCCCGTTGGATAGCTCTTCGGAGTGGTCCCAAAAAGCTGCATAGGCGTAGCTGCCGGTAACGCTCGTCCGAGCGACGCGAACCAGCGCTAGCCGTTAAACGCTTCCGAGCGCTAACGGCAAGAGCTTCGGCTCAACACCCCGCAACTCTTGTTGCAAATTCCCCAGCGGGACTCTCCCGTTCTTTGGTAGGGTATTTCAGTGTCAGGGGCCCGTTCACGTCGGATAACCCCGCGCACTGTAGGCCGCTCTCTTCCTTCCTCTCTCTCTTCCTTCCGCGCTCTCTTGCGCCGCGCATTGCACTTCGCGCAGATAGGTCGTAGGGACTCCTCTCTTCCGTAGGTACACGATAAACTGCACTCTCGCAGAAAAAGCATTAATTGTCGCTTCGAAAAGAACAAAATTGTCGTGCACTCCTATCATAATAAAACTACCCTATGCAGAGATGTCTGATCTTCCCTGCATATCCCCTCCTGTAACCCACAGCGAAGCTGCAGCACAAGAGGCGGTGATGCCGGCTACTCCCACCGTCATCTCCATCCCACTCTCCACGTTCCAAGAGGCAGTCGCCTCAAAGGACCAGCAGATTGCGGACCAGCAACGGCTGATCGAGCAACTGATGGGGAGTGAACACACACAGAGAAACGCACTCCGCACACACAGACGCCTGCTGCAAACGCAATAGATTTGCCCTCACCCACACCTCTGGCGGCACAGGCACCGAAGGAACCGGAGCCAGAGCCGACAGGGGATAACAACACTGAAGACGGACCATGGCAGCAGGTCGGTCCACGACGCAAACCACCAGTAAACACACAAACAAGTGAGCCCACAAACTCACAAGGCAAGCGCCCAGCGCTTCTGCCAACTCCTACCACATCGCAGGCTAGCAACACCAGCAACAGAGGGAACAACACGAACGACCTTGCGTCTGCAGCACCCTCAAACTCTCAAGCAGCTACGCAGAATCCAAACACATCCTCGGCTGGCTTCCCACCAGTCATCATACATAACTATGGAGATCTCAGTCTCTTAAACAAAGAATTCAGTTCAAAACACAAGCCCACAACATACTACTCCAAACTCACTGGGGACCACGCCGCACTGTACGTGGCAAACAAGACAGATTTCACAGCTCTGCTGGACTTTCTCAAAGAAAGAAAGGTAGAGCATTTCACGTACAGAACTGTATTTGGGAAAACACAGCAGTACGTGATTAAGGGGATAGATTCACGAACCCCTACCGAGACAGTACACGAAGAACTCACCGCCCTCGGATGGGACTGCATTCGCGTAAACCGAATGACAGAGTTCGGCACAGAGAGACCGTCGCATAACTACATGGCGGAGTTGGCCGACACGGCCAAGTCCCGCGACCTGCTGAAGTTAAAGCTTTTTCTTCACATGGTCGTAAGTGTAGAGGTGTACAACACACCGCGCACCCCCCAACAGTGCCACAACTGCCAGCGATTTGCGCACGCGGGTATCCGATGCGGTCTCGTTCCCCACTGCCGCAGATGCGCTGGCGGCCACACAACCCAACGCTGTAAACTCCCAAACACAGCGCCACGCAAGTGCGCCAACTGTGGCGCGGCCCATCCGGCCAACTATGGGGGGTGCATTGCGTACAAAGAAGCTCCGAGGCGCAAAATAGCCAAACAAACAAAGACTACCGCCATCACAGCTCCAAAACCGCCCCCGCGCCCAGTAAGAAGTGAAATATCCTTCGCTGGAGTGATCGCTGGCAACGCCAGCAGCGCGGGACGCGCAGCGGAACCTCAGAGCTCCGAACACGCACCACAAACACCCCCAGCAGACACACAGTCAATAGAGACAACACCCGACACCACACCCGCAGCGAGCACCGCACGCAACACCATTAACAACACCACCCTACCCCCTCAGACCACGGACTGCACCCAACCACTGGCCACAGAAGACGCACCCACACAGAGACGACCACAACGCCGGGGAAGGGGAAGGGGAAGGGGAAGGGGAAACAACCAAATCAGGAGGAACACGACCGCACCACAACAAAGACACAGCCAACAGAACACCAACACACATGAACACAACCCGGACACCAATACTACGACCCACACAACACACCTACTCATCACAGAGAACACACAGGCGCCCACAAACGTAACCCAGGCACCCGACACACAAGCCAGCCCTCACCAAACGCCAACACAAGCACCAGCGGCCGTTAACACGACCAACAACTCTCAGGCTGACACTTGCGGCACCCTGTCAACACGGCGAGGACAAAGCGCATATTACGACGGGCTGGTTCAGCCTTGGTACGGGAACACATACGTGTGACCAGAATGGAACTCGACAAGAACGCCAAGACTTTGCTCACTCACCACCTGTTCCTAGCTTCCACTCTCCCAGCACACACTTGGGAGTGGCTGGACGGCAATACGTACGCTAGCAGTGAGCTCCACAAGAAGAAAGATACCAACAAACAGTGCGATAAGTTCCTCAGACTTCCGGGCGGACGTCAACAGGAGGAGAAAGCCAGCAAGACTAAGACCGTCATCAACTTGACAGGAAGAGCACTGGATGAGCCAACGATCTCCGTGCTGTCGAAAGGTCTGAACTTTGCTCCGGTTCCTAGGACGTTACCAAAACGTGACATCATCAGCAACGTCGAGCAAGCTATACGTGGACTCCCTCTGAGAGCAGCCGAGGAAGTGAGGAGGGAGACCAGTAGGGTACTCGAGAAAGCAAGAATGCCAAAGAACAACATTACGGCAGAAGAGCGCAGGGCGCTGTTGAACCTTCGCGATGACAAAGATACAGTGGTCTTAGCAGCAGACAAAGGTAATGCGACGGTCCTTCTGAAGTCAGAAGATTACTGGCAGAAGATCGACACGCTACTACAAGATCCAGCATACAAAGAAGTGGGGAAAGATACGACTGCTTCTGTTACACGCAAGACCATTGATCTTCTCAACAGCTCAGGACTCGACAGAAACACCACCAGGAAGCTTTACCCTCGGGCACCGGCTCCACCGCGACTGTATGGCCTCCCGAAGATTCATAAGGAGAATGTCCCTCTACGTCCCATACTGAACACCACAAATTCTCCGACGTATGGGGTAGCCAAGCACCTAGCACAGCGGTTAAAACCACTTGTGGGTCACTGCCCTCATCATGTCAAGAACTCGACCGAATTTGTTAAGGTACTCCAAGAGTTACGCCTGGAAGAGAATGATCTACTAGTCAGCTTTGATGTCACTTCTCTCTTCACCCGGGTGCCACTAGAGGATTCCTTGGCTTTACTCGAAGATCACTTTGATGAAGACACACTCAGACTCTTTCGTCACGTGTTAACGACAACTTACTTCAAATGTGGCGGGAGATTCTATGAGCAAACAGATGGTGTTGCCATGGGTTCTTCCCTGGCCCCAGGTATTGCCAACTTATACATGGAACACTTTGAAGAGGTGGCACTGAACACCGCCTGCCACAAACCGAAGGTGTTCTACAGATACGTTGATGACACTTTTGTGGTCTGGCCTCACGGCAAGGAACATCTACAAGGGTTCCTACGCCATCTCAATGGCATACATGACAGCATCAAATTCACCATGGAGGTAGAAGAGAATGGTTGCCTCCCCTTCTTGGATATTTTGATCAAGAAAAATCCGGACGGTACGTTGGGACACTCTGTTTACAGGAAGAAGACGCACACGGATTTATATCTGAATGCTCGGAGCTGCCACCATCCGGCACAACGTAACTCGGTACTAACCACCTTAGTACAAAGAGCCAGGTCCATCTGTGACAGTGAGAGTTTGCCGCGTGAGCTAGCACATCTACGGGAAACTTTCCGTAAGAGCGGCTACACCGAGACACAAATAGGACGGGCCTTGCGTGCGGACAAGAGGCGGGAGGAGACACCAGTAGAAGACGAAGAAAAACGTGTAGCTTTCCTGCCGTTTGCCGGACCGGCGACAGCCAAGATCGCGAGAATATTAAAGAAGCACGAAATAACGACCATCTTTCACGCACCGCGGAAAGTTAAAGATATTCTTGGCTCAACCAAGGACCACCTGGGCTTACAGACGCCAAGAATCTACAGTATGGGGTGCGAATGTGGGATGGAATACATCGGGCAGACACAACGATGTATCTCCCAGCGCTGTGCTGAACACATCAGAAACGTACGACTGGGACAGACTAACAAGTCCGCGGTAGCAGAACACAGCATTACCGAGGGACACACCTTCGAATTCGAAAACACGAAGAAGCTGTGTAGCGCCAACGGTTTCTGGGACTCCATCTTCAAAGAGGCAGTGGAGATTCGTCTGCACAACAATTTAGTAAACAGAGACAGCGGATTTCAGCTTAGCGCAGCGTGGAACCCCACACTTGACATGATACGTCAGGAACGCTCCGATCGGAAGGCAGCAGCGCCCGCAGACAGAATGGATAGCCACCAGGCCTCGACGCCAGAGCCGCACCGCGGCCCCCCACCACCGGCCGCGACGGGTTCCCCCACCACTGACGCGGCACTCCCTTCCGGAGAAGCGTGATTGGCCGGCCTACAGAGACGGACAACGGTCTAGCAACTATATAGATAGGTGGAACACAGCATCCCGACACTTCGCCAGAAGATGATGGGTACGAAACTCATCGAAACGTTGCGACAAGACGACGCCACCACTCGGCTGATAACCCGAGAAGATTTCATCAATGGAATACGCCGAGAAAGACTGCAATCGCATATGATACCCACTAGTAACAAAGCCTACCCTTGCACGACCTATCGCAGGCAGCAAGACATCCGCTACTGCTCTTACCACCCGACCTAACTATCGCAGAGGTTCTTTCCCATGGCTCTTGCCTTGGCACTTTTTTCCTCTGCCCTTCAAACCGCTACCCTTCGTTCGCTTTTCGACCCGATCTATCTCCAGATGAGCGCGTACTAATGGTTAACCATAACCAGACGTACGCACACATCGCAGTACCCACATCCTGCGACACCTCACATTAGTGAATACTAACCCGTATGCAGAGATGGCAGTAGACCTTTTGAGTTGGCCATCATGCCGGTGTGGGCGTGGAGGGGCTCCACCTCTAGAGAAGAAAGGGGAGAGAAAAAAAACAAAAAAAAACGATGGAGCTCTCAGCGCACAACCACAGAGCGCGCTGAGCCGCCGTAGCGAGAGGACGCTTTGGCTCTGCGCTGCGCATTGTCTCGCTCACGCCTTTGTCCGCGCCCGTCTTTGTTCGGCGCGCCTTTGTAAAGGCACGCTGGTCAACGGCGACCACGTGGCGGAAGCTGAAGCGAAAATCTACGGCTGACTACTCGCTTACGAGTACGTCAGCGGCAAAATTGTCGTGTATACTTGCTATCTGGCTGCGAATCAAATCGATTCAGGAATCGATTTGTGCCGCGCCTAGGGACCGTTAGGGCAAGCCGTGATCCAGGACCCCCTTCGCGTGGGACAAGTCCGCGGTCACTAGATTTAGAGACGACCGTCTATTCTCTGATCTTGTCAGCCGCCAGCAACTAGCGACCACGTGGGCACGGACGACTCGGCCCCGACAGCCTGCTCAGCCGGCCATCGAGCCCGTCCCACCCACCACGACTGCCCCTCCAGGGTTCACGCAGACTGACGACCCAGACATCCCACACGACTTTCGAGAGCTCTCTGCCACGGAACTCTTCGTTCTGGAGGACAGACTAGCACACCACAAAGACTATCCAGGCCGTGAACTTGACCAAAGACTTGACCAGGCCCCACGAGAGCTTCAGGTGTTGACGCACGTTTTGCCGCGCGCGGCCACACAAGAGCCGATCGTTCCGCCGGGAGCCCCGACGGTCGCAACAGCTCAAGATGGTGTTGCATCGACGGAGGCGGCCCCGAGTGGTGTTGCGCCACCGCACCTGGCTATCGAAGAAGCCAGTGAGCCGCTGGTCGCCCCAACGGACGATCCCAGTCAAGCAGCCGTTAGCGCGCCAGTTCCTGCCGCGCAAGGACTGACTGTCCGTTGCAGCAAAGATCGCACAAGGCCTTCAACCACTCCAGGCTCCCTGGAAATACCCGAAGCCAACCTGGAAGCACTGCTATTGGCGGAAACGACAATGGAAGTGCAAACGGCGTCAAGGAAACGGCCGGCCACCTCCGACAGTGACGACCAGACAGAGACCACTGTACCTAACAGACGACAATAAGAAGGCTGCTATGACCGACGCCCCAGCGGCGCACACAACAGCCACTAACGACGGTTTCACTAAACCAAACCGGCGGCACACCGCCAAGCCCAAGAAGCTCGAACAAGTGCTTCCCCCCCCCCCCCCCCCCAACCACGTCAAACCGGTACGCAGAGGCACCTGAGGTGAGCATGGAAGCAGAACCTGCTCCCCAGGCACGTAAACAGAACCGTCCCCCGCCGGTAGTCATGAAGTGGGCGGACGACTTCATGCACTTCCGGCGCATGATCAAAGACGTGGTGGAGGTAAAATCATTTAAAGTCACCGGGAACGACCTCTACAAGGTCTTCCCATCATCAGTAGATGAACACAAAAAACTAATGGACTTCATCAGAGCACAGGGACTCCACTGTTACACCCATAACACTGAGTCCCAGAAGCTTTTAAAAGTGGTAATACGCCACCTACCCATCAAGAAGGATCCCACCCACCTTAAACAGGAACTAGCTGACTCGGGATATGCCGCCCGCTCAGTCGATCTTATGACGTCTCCTCGGACGCATAAAAAAGATGCCGTTGTTCCTAGTTGTTCTTGTGGACAACGAAGACAACCGTAAAATATACCAACTTGAGTGGTTCGACTGCTATGTCTATGTCTGCGATTTTCTCAAGGCCAAGAGCAAGAGACCTCAATGCTACTCATGTCAGGGCCTAGACCATGTGGCGCACAACTGCACCATGCCCGCACGTTGCGTAAAGTGCGCAGGCTCACATCAAAGTAGGGAATGCACGAAAAAACGTGAGGAGCAACCAAAATGCTGCAACTGCAGCGAGCCACATGTCGCCAGTTATAGGGGGTGCAGCGCTTTCAAGCCCCGTCGTCGTGGCAAGGCGGCGAAGAAAGTGCAACCAGGTGTTAGCTTCGCGTCTGTCGCAGGGGGGCAGTCTGCTAAACAGCAGGCACCACCCCGCGGCGACCGACGCCCTCCCGCCACCAACCCACAACAGAACAACAAACCCAAACCAGGCTCCAGCAGTCAAGGACTACCACCCTCAACCGTAGACCGTGAAGAAGGTGGACGAGCTGCCCCAGCAGCGCAGAGTCCCGCCGGCGAACAGAGCCAGCCCGACCCTGTCCCATCCCCCCCCCCCCCCCCCCCCCCCCCACACCCGCGGCCGCAAACTCAATCGCCAGCGACGTAAAAACACTGCTGCAGACGCTCAACAGCGTTATGTCGCAGCTATCCCCGCTAGTCTCAGCAGCTGCGTCAGCCCTCCAGGCTGTCGCTCAATCCCCAAACCATGAATAATCTCCACACTCCCGCACTGACTGTCTGCGTCTTCAACGCAAACAGTCTCGTACACCAACAAGGGGAATTCCGAGAATTCTTACACAACGAAGCAGTTGACATCTGCCTCGTCAGCGAAACTTTTCTCAAACCAGGCACACACGTCCGTGCTGCAAATTACAGCTGCTACCGCACCGACCGACCGACCGCCGGCGGCGGTACAGCTGCATACGTTAGAACATCACTACGCCACTACCCGGTGCAACTGCCGCAGCTTGACACTGTGGAGGCCACAGGAGTAGTCGTCCACACCGCCGTTGGCAAAATAACATTCGTGGCTGCCTACCGCCCACCGCGCGCTGTTTTGCAAGAGGCGGACTTCGACTCTCTGCTGGCCGGGGGGGGGGGGGGGGGGGGGCGGTTGTTCCTAGCGGGGGACTTCAATGCGTAGTCAACTCACTGGAACTCCCGTCTCACCAATGTCCTTTGCGGCGCAAACGACACGCCGAAACGGACAAATACATTGCACATTACGCTACACTCGCCTGCTACTTGTGACTCCTGCACGGCTGTCGCAGCTGACTTCAGCGGCGGAATCAGCGGCGGAATCAGCGGCGGAATCAGCGGCGGAATCAGCGGCGGAATCAGCGGCGGAATCAGCGGCGGAATCAGCGGCGGAATCAGCGGCGGAATCAGCGGCGGAATCAGCGGCGGAATCAGCGGCGGAATCAGCGGCGGAATCAGCGGCGGAATCAGCGGCGGAATCAGCGGCGGAATCAGCGGCGGAATCAGCGGCGGAATCAGCGGCGGAATCAGCGGCGGCGGACGAGGACATAGAACAGCACTACACTGGACCCTGGCAGGTGGAGGGCCCACCACGCAAACGCAAAAACACAACCACAGGCACAGGCACAAGCGAGCAACCAAACTCGCTAGGCAGCCGAAAGGCGTTGCTGCCTACACCAAAACCGACACTTCCGGCTAGGAACACTAACACTGAAACCAACATGAACCGACCTGCGGTCAGTAATAACACAACTACACAAACCGCAGCTACGCCCGCACAACAGAAGACTGGTTTTCCCCCAGTCGTGATACAAAACTATGGGGTCCTTAGCGTCCTCAACACTACATTCGAAGCGAGGCACACATCTTGCACGCTCCACACTAAATAATCTGGCGACAGGGCCTCACTGTACGTGGCTACTAACGCAGAATACAAAGATCTCCTGTGCTTCCTCGAAGAACAGGGGATCGAACACTACACGTACAGAACGGCTGAAGAGCGGGCACAGCACTACGTGGTGAAGGGAGTGGACCCCAGCACCCCGAACAAAACAGTTCGAGCGGCGCTCAACTTCCTTGGTTTCGACTGCAGAAGTGCTACCCGGATGACAAGCTTCCCAACAGATCCTTGCCAGGATCTTCTCGGTCGTCACCACACTGTTCACACAGCTCATGACTGCCCAACCCGGACAGTACTGGACTGCCATACAAACAGCTCTCACCACACTGTTCACACCCCTACATGGATAATACGCCACACCCGGCCCCATCCGCAAACAACCAGACACTATCACAGATCCTGTTCTGGAATGCAGACGGGAACAACAACAAAAGGGCGGAACTTGCCGCGTTCATGGAGCATAAGGGCATCCTTATCGCACTACTGAGCGAAACTAAACTCAAACCGCACAACCACCTAAACTTTACCAGCTACTGCGTCTATCGTACCGACCGACCGGACGGCTCTGGTTTCGGTGGAACGGCTATCATTATACACAAAGACATTGAACACACAAAACACAGTGCTCCCTGAACTTGAAAGATTAGATGCAACCGCCGTCAGGGTCAAGTTCGACGGAGCCTATACCACACTGGTGTCAGTATACAACAGTCCTAAGAACAGTAAGACACGCGACATCAGCACAATACTCAACATATCACCGCGCGTAATAGCCGCTGGAGATCTTAACGCGAAACACCCGGACTGGAAATCACGTATACGAAACTCCAACGGCAAAAAACTGTACGAACACGCGCTAGGACGAAACTACATTACACTAGCGCCGACCGAACCGACGCACATTCCCTACCGGAGGGGACAGAGGCCAGACGTATTAGACATGGCCCTCATCAAGGGCATAACAACGACACTCAACGTTGCTGTTGAAAACGATCTGTCCTCAGATCACCAACCCGTTATGTTGTACATTGAAGAAACACTGCAGCACATTGACCAACGCAGGATGCTCGACTACAAGCGCGCGAATTGGACATTGTTCAAGGAAACGCTTGACAGTCACATCCCACCTACCCACGCAATTAATGAGACAGCCCAAATAGATGATGCTGTTGAAACCCTCACTAACGCCGTCCAAGACGCAATAGCTGGCACCATACCAATCCGCACACCACAACATTACAGTGCCGCCCTGCCCCAGGAGATCCTGGGCCTCATCTCAATGAGCAACCGCCTCAGGAGGTATTGGCAGCGTACCAGGCGCCAGCACTTCAAACGGCACATTAACAGGCTCCAGGGAGTAATTCAGGACAAAATACGAACATTTAAAACACAACAGTGGGACCAAAAACTCGCAGGGCTAGACACCACGCGACCTGGCGTGTGGCAGATGGCCCGACACTTCACCAGGGAGAAACACTACACACCCACGCTACAAGGGCCCGACGGACCGGCATATGCGGAACAAAAAGCGGAACAGATGGCCCTCACACTTGCAGCGTCATTCACACCGAACATGGACCCTTCAGACTGACCAGGAGGTCACTCGCGTCCTGGCCCAACCAGCACGCAACAACATCCGCCAGGCTAGCACAGCTGAAGTGAAATGGGCCATCATGCATACCACTGCTAGGAACGCCCCTGGTCACGATGGCATTCAAAACCGTGTCCTCCAGGAGTTCACGGATAAAGCAATAGAATATCTCACGCACATCACAAATGCCATACTCAAACACCAACACTTCCCCGCCTTTTGGAAGACGGCCAAGGTCCTGATGTTCAGGAAGCCGGGGAAAGACCACTCCCTCCCACAAAATTACCGACCCATCAGCCTGCTGAGCGCGCTCAGCAAGATTGTTGAGAAGGTAATACTAAAACGAGTCACTAGGCACTGCATTACAAATGACACCCTGAGGCCGGAGCAATTCGGCTTCACGAATCACCACTCGACCACACAACAACTCCTCCGCGTCGTTGAATACATCACACACGGATACAACATGAACAAAGCAACTGGTGCGGTGTTCCTGGACATCGAGAAGGCTTTCGATCGTCTATGGCACAACGGCCTCATACGCAAACTAAACGACGCAGGGTTCCCCGACGGGCTCGTACGTCTCATACACTCATATCTCACGGACAGGAGTCTCAACACTGACGTGCAGGGCAAACAATCAACACGACATGGTATACAGGCAGGGGTACCCCAAGGAAGCATCCTAGAGCCCTTACTGTTTAACCTCTACGTTAACGACCTCCCAGCTCGACAAGTGCGAAGCCGTTCTGTTCACCAGAAGACCGGAACTACTGCGCAAACATCAACACTGCAATCAAATAACACTACACGCACGCCCAATACGTTTCAGAGAGAAGGTCAAATACCTCGGTGTCTGGCTGGACCGGAAACTACTCTGGGGGGACCACATCCAACACGTGACCAACAAAGCAAACGCGAGGCTCAAACAACTCTACCCTATGCTTAACAGGCGTAGCACACTGAATAGGAGGGTGCCCAGGTCCATGTACACCACACTTATCAGACCTCTGATGACGTATGCTGCTCCCGTTTGGGGATACGCTGCGCCCACATGTGTGCGCCGTCTGCAGCTCATACAGAACAAAGTACTCAGAATCATAAGCAACGCCCCGCGCTACACGCGCATCGCGGACCTTCACCGGGAATATCGGCTAGATACCATCTTGCAGGAATTCCACAAACTCTCCACACGGCTATACAGAAACACGAGACACTCGCGTAACCCGTTTATCCTTTCTCTGGGTAACTACGACCACAACCATAGATGGAAACATAATAGACCAAAAACATTATTAGCACGAAACTGAACATCTATGGTCCATAGCACGCTAACATGACAGTACTGGCGAGCCCCTGCAACTCAGCTACTACTGGCAACCCCAGATGCTTAACCCGCCGAAAAACCGGCAATCGCAGGGAAACCGTACTGTACACAGCACGCAAACCAGCCACACACACACCCCACACTGTGAGCTGATCTATGACCGATCGCCCACTAATACATGACGACCATGAAATGTTTCAGGGACGCAGCAGCAGCATATCCTGGACCGAGCGCCAGCAACGACAACGGTAACGATGCACGATACCTCGCACTAACATAACCACACCTTGCATGCGCTGTCGCAGCTAGCAATCTGCTACTGCCCTTACTACCCGTCTTACTGTCGCAGAGGTTTTTCCCATGGCGCTTGCCTTGGCACCTTTTTTCCTCTGCCCTTACAACCGCTACCCTTCGTTTTCGACCACTTCTATCTCCTGATGGACCATGTAAATGAGTAATCTTACCCAGACGCATGGATAACATCACAGCCTGCATCCTGTGACTCCTGATTCTAAAACTAACGTGTTATACGGAGGTGACAGTAGAACTTTTGGTTTGGTCACCACGTTGGTGCGGGCGTGGAGGGGCCCCATCCTCGTGTGGAGGGGAAAAAAAAGAAAAAAAAAAGGCTACAGCTCGCCATTCCGAGTTGTGCGCGCATAGCGAGCGGACGTTGTTCTTACAGCGCTCGCGCGTCTTTGTGTTGTACGGCTGGGAAGATTTCAGACTGCTGCTCGCGTCTCGATCGAGCTGCCGCCGACGCTTGGAGCTTGTGTACTTGTGTACTTGTTACCGCTTGTGCCACGATTATGCCTCCGGGCTAGCCGGACGCTAGGGTGTTATCTAGGGATTATAGAGTACCAGGGCCCCATTCACGTTGGGTAAACCCGCGCACTCTGAGGCAAAGGTAGTCTTCCCGACAACGACAAGCGCTTCCGACATTCCCTGCGTGGAGACTGGTGTTTCTCCACAATGCCTGACGTGTAGGGAAATAGTCACTGAGAATATTTCAATCCCAGCCCTCTGGGCTCCCACAGCCTTCCGAACGTGAGTCAAACAAAAACATCACGCAAAACAACACGCAAAGAGGGCGAACCAAGTGAATCATCCCCAACCCAAACTAAACGAAAGGCTACAGAAATGGAAGCGGCTCTTTCTGCACCTCTTCCCGACATAGAAGACATCCACATGGATTACTCTGTGTCCACATCAAACAAATTCGCGGCCCTGCCGCAAGATGCTTCCGACGCTCCCCCCTCAGGGGCAGCACAGAAAGATGCACAGCCCAGACGTAAACCCCCCCCCCCATCGTCAGTTACCAGACAGAGGGCTACCTAGAGCTCCTTAACCCTAGCATTACCAACGGGGGGTGGGGGGGGGGGTCGTAGGCCCCCTAGCTCAGTTTTTCTATGTTGTATCCACACCCTTTGATATATGAACTTGAAAGCAAAGGTAATTGTTCGTTATTGAATGTACTATTTAGTCATTACAGAATTTCGGAATAAAAATGTAATTAAAATTCATTTACTTGATTTAATTCTCTGTGGGCCTTATAAGCCCACCCGTTGGTAATAGCAAGGAAAGATTTACGAGGTTGAGTCTTTCGTTTCAAATTCTTACCATGAAACGAATTTTGGCATTGTTGCCTTCAGACATATTATGAAGCGGACCATTGTTATTTTCAGTGTTTCTGCTGCTGTTGAACCAGCAACATGAGTAGACAACGTTTACGTGATAGTTCCATTGAAAGAGTGCCAGAAGAAGTTTTGAACGAATCAGATTTAGAGGAAAGTGAAGTGGATGATGATGTGGAAGAAATTAGAACTGATTCATCGTCTGAGACTGAAGATGAGGTTGAAGCCAATCCACCAGATGATAATGATACGGAATGTGATAAATTCATTGCAGAAAGTGGACGAGAGTATATTACGAAGCCATCTCGACAATATCTGCGTTCTGTACAAAATATAGTGCGAGAAAGAATGGGGCTAGGACAACAAGGAAGAATTGCGTCTCCGAAAGAGGCTACAGAGCTCTTTTTTTACACCTCAAATTATGAATCTAATAAAACTACACTCAAATGAAGAGGCTTCTCGACTAGGTATTCAGCACACAGATGAAGATGAGTTATTTTGTTATATAGGACTCTTGCTAATCATGGGTTCAAATCATGACAATAAGATACCTGTCCAAGATTTATGGTCTTTGCTTCAGGGCCGACAAGTGTACTATGGATCAATGAGTCGGACCCGATTTTTTGAATTGACCAAAATATTGAGGTTTGATGATAAGAACACAAGAGAAATTCGTCGCCAGACTGACAAGTTTTCTCCAATGAGGGAAATTTTTGAAAGCTTCAATTCTTCACTTCCATTGTATTTCATTCCTGGTCTACATAGAACAGTGGATGAGATGTTGTCTTTGTTCCGTGGTCGCTGTCCGTTCAAGGTGTTTCTAAAAGAAAAACCTGGAAAATACGGCATTCTAATTCGAATGCTGTCTGATTCTGAGACTAGATATGTTATCAGCATGGATATCTATACAGGCAAGTCAGGAAATACACAGCATTCAAATGGACCGATGGAAATTGTAAAGAGACTAATAAAACCTACTGAAAAATCAGGCCGTAATGTTACCACAGATCGGTACTATACTTCAGTGGAGCTTGCTGAGACTCTATGGAATGATTTTCACCTCACACTTGTTGGCACCCTACAGTCTAACAGACGACACATACCCGAAGAGCTGAAGACTACAACTGGCCGCAGTTTACACTCTTCCATCTTTGCTTATACTGACCCTCAGACACAGAGGCCACCAGTTACTCTTGCATCAACGCTAGTCAGCGAGAAGCCAAAGCGACTGCTGTTGATGCTTTCAACTTATCACTCAGAAGGGGTGTTGAATGAAGACTCAAAAAAGACTAACATAAATCTTTTTTATAATTCTACAAAGGGAGGCGTGGACACCATAGACCAGATGGCAAGACACTACAGCACAAAGAGAGGAACAAGAAGATGGCCTTTGTCCCTCTTCTACACACTCATTGACATAGCAGCAATAAATGCATATTCACTCTTCCTCCTCAACTTTCCGAATTGGAAAAAGAATTTGCTAAACCGCAGAAGGGTTTTTATCACTAACTTAGGTCTCGAACTACTAAGATCTCAAGTAGATAAACGGGCACAAAATTTGTATGGACTTCAGAAGCCAGTAATAATGGCAATGGAAAGCATCACACAACGGAAGCTCAGCTGCTCTGTAGAACCATCATCCTCAAAAGCAGAACCAGGAACACGTGGACGGTGCCACCTATGCTGCCAAGAAGCTGCATCTAAGAAGATCAAGTACAACAAGCTGGGAAAGTCAACTGTTACCTGCTCTCAGTGCCACAAACACGTCTGTGGGAAACACTGCAGGAAGACAGTGTTGTGTGAAAAATGCGTTGTAGAATGAGACCGAAAATTTTGTTTGCTTCAATGTTTCTGTGGAGCCCCACCTCCGTACACCTGAGGGGATACGCAAGCCTGACGTGGTGGCGGTCAAAGACGGCACCGCCCGCGTGATCGACGCCCAGGTAGTCGGAGACCATCTCCGGCTCGACTGGTGTCACTCTCAGAAGGCGGCCTACTACGACACGCCATCCATCCGGCGTGCCATCTCCAATCTGCACCGTGACGTCGAGGAGGTGACTGTGTCCACCGCGACATTGAACTGGAGGGGCGTATGGTCTCCAGCGTCGGCGAAGGATCTCTGCGCATTAGGATTTCGACCCCGAGAACTGGCGGTACTCAGCACGAGAGTACTGCAGAGCTGCTACACAAGTTACCGTATTTACGAGCGAATGACGTCCGCAAGGCCGATGCCACGAGCCGGCGTCGGATAGACTGCTGGATATTTTCTTCGCCTTGACTCCTGGGGCCTATCCACAGGAGGAATACCCGTCTTTATTCTTTGTTCTTTGTCTTTCTCTTTGTCTATCTTTGTTTTCTTCCTTTTTCCTCAATACGTTATATTTGTTGTTATTTTATTCGCCCTGTAAGTCCCCACCTCGGTGGTGGACATGGCGTACAAATGTCATCTTTTGTAATAATATACTGTATTGTATTTATGTGTTATTCCTCGGAATAAAGACGGCTTGTCATAGTGTATCGAATTAAAAAAGTCGTTTTTATAAGAAAACACTATTTTGAAACATTACTGCAAAAAATATATAAACTGAATCTCGTGATTTGTTCATTTTATTCCTATTATAATAACATCTTTTATTATCCAGTATACAAAAACAATGTCTAAGCATTTTGAATTGTTATTAGAGGTATCAGAAGTAAATAAACTTGATTTATGATAAAATAAATTGTGGTATTCTTTATGGGGCTTTGAGGCCTCCCCGTTGGTATTACATGTAACAAAAAATATGTTTGTAATGCTAGGGTTAAAGAGCTCAAACCAGGCGTTAAAGGCAAAATATTAGCCATTTACAGGGGGGACACTGTCAAATTCCAGTTGTACAATGCAACGGATTTTGACAGTCATAAGATCCCTAAAAACCCGGGGAATACAATTTCACACATACGACATCGATCCCAAAAAGATCGTCAAGGTCGTAATTAAAAAGCTTCCACCATTCGTCTTGGAAGACGACATCAAGCAGGAACTAACATAACTAGGGTACAATGTTCAGGTTGTGGTCAGGATGAAGAACTACGACGCAGATGGCCACAAAAGCCCCAACTTTATTGCCAGCATCGTTCGGAGTGAAAACTTCGACGATGTCTATAAGGTTACAAACCTGGTGTACCATAAAGTACACATAGAAGCCTATAAAAGACGCGATGGACCAACCCAGTGCTACAGGTGCCAGAGATTCAATCATAGTTCTCGCAACTGTAACGTTGGGCCACGCTGTGTAAAGTGTGGTGGAAATCATCTCACAAACCTTTGCCTAAAACCAGACAAACAGGACCCAACCTGCGTAAATTGCAAGGGTAAACTTTCTGCAAACTTCCGCAATTGTCCAGCTTGGATCGAAATGGCAAATGCAATGTGATCCAGGAACAATGCGAGAGTTGTAGCAGCCTCAAACCCAGCTCCCACTATATCCGCCCAAAACTTTCCAAATCTCAGACGAAATCGTGGAACAGCAGCAGGTCAACCTGCTACAAATTCCAACGCCACGCCATCCACCACTACCGCCACTGCGGCGGCATCACCACAGGCTTCTGAGCAAACTCAGACAGCATGGAACCTCCCAACCAGCGACACCCCCAATTCGCAAGGTGGAGCGGAAACGCTCTCTCAGATCCATGACATTGCTCGCCTCCTGAGCAACCTCAACATTCCCAAAATCATTTCTACTATAAAAGCAACAATGTAGCAACTCAGGTCCGCCCCAGATAGCATATCTAAAATTATGGTCATTGCTAACACTGCCATGTCCTTTTTCAATGGCCCGTAATTTTAAGGAAAACTTAACAATAGTAAATCGGAATGCAAATGGCATCCAGCAACAAAAACACTCGCTAGAAATCTTTCTAGACGATAATGGGGTTGATGTCGCACTTATTAATGAGACTCACCTCAAGCCTCATATAAACTTTAGAATTAGGAATTACTGTTGTTATAGGCTAGATAGAATAGAGCGTCCTGGGGGTGGGACGTTAGTTTTAATTAAAAATAGGTTACCTCATAGGCAAATAGTTATTCCCCAGCTCACTAGTATGGAGGCAACTGGAGTGGAGCTGGAGATAAACAAAACCCCAGTTACACTGGTGGCAGCCTACCATCCTCCCGGCAGAGCTATACCCACACCAGATTTAGAAATACTGATAGACTTAGGAAGGAGAGTCATAATAGGTGGAGACTAACTCCAAACACAGGGCATGGGGTTGTCGAGTCACTACAGCTGGGGGTAGAGTCATCCACAACATCACAGAACGGCTGAACGACGTCACTGTTGTAGCCCCTGAGGAACCCACGAACTACCACACAAATGAAGACTACCGACCAGATATTTTGGACATCTTCATTATAAAGAATTATCCATGATTCTACAGCCCCACAGTACATAATGACTTGGACTCAGACCACAACCCTGTGACCCTGGAACTAGCCGATGCCAGTCACGAGAGCCAAAGTAGGACCTTCTCTACATATAGTACGAACTGGGAGATGTATACAAACCTAGTAGCCCTTCATACGGAAGAACTCCCCGCCATGAGAAACGCCAACCAGATAGAAAACGAGGTAGATCACTTTACCAACATACTCAAAGAGTGCTACAAAAATTCCACCACAAAAACGCGCCACTTAAACAGAAAACAGGACCTACCAGACGAAATCCAAGAACTCCTGAGAGCAAAAAGGCGCTCGCGAAAACGCTGGCAAACCTACAGGGATCCTGTCGACAGGAGGATTGCCAGTAGCCTAGCCCAGGAACTCAGAATTCACCTGGCAGAATATAGAAGTGCCTGCTGGGAACAAAAGCTCCAAACGACCCAAAACAACCCAGAGAAGTTCTGGAGATTGGTCAAAGTACGAAGGGAACCTGCCAGGTCCATAAAGCCACTGCACGGGGAAAACGGCCTTGTGTACGATCCCTCGGACAAGGCTGAGGCCATGGCAAATTCCCTAGAACTTCAGTTTAGGGAAATAATCATAGACGACGACGACGCTGACGACCAGGAAGACCTCGTGGAGAGAACCATACCAAGACTCCTAAGAAGAGCCGCACATACCTCGTTTCAGCCTGTCTCTGCCCAAGCAGTTCACTCAGTCATCAAAGGGCTCGGCGCTTCCAAATCCCCTGGCCCGGATGGATTAAGGCCACCACAACTCAAAAATCTCCCACCAAAAGCTATCCACTACCTCACATCCATCCTTAACTCCTGTCTAGAGCACAACCACTTCCCTACCCAATGGAAAACGGCAAAGGTTATCACCATTCCCAAACCCAATAAGGATCCTTTATTCCCACAAAACCGTAGACCTATTTCACTCCTAAGCTTCCTAGGAAAAATCCTGGAACGCTTAATCCTCACCTCACTGCACACTTTCCTCAATGACAAACAAATAATAATCCCAGATCAGTTTGGCTTTCGTGCTGGGCATAGCACCATAACCCAAGCCACCCGGGTAATTGAGCAGGTCTGCAAGGCCAGGGCAGAGGGGCAGAGCACGGGGGCGGCCTTTTTAGACGTAGAAAAGGCTTTTGGCCGTGTCTGGCACGACGGCATACTGTTCAAACTCCATCAATATGAATGCCCCCTTCATATCAAGATGATAGCATCATTTTTAGCAAACGAATTTCTTTGTTAGGTTAGATAAGAATAACAGTAGTATTAAGCAAATAGAGGCAGGGGTCCCACAAGGCTCAGTATTGGGGCCCATACTCTATAGCATATATACCAATGCATACCAAAGAGAGACAACACGCATCTTGCTCTCTTTGCAGATGACACACCTGTCTATTCTAGTCACCCCAACCCCAATTACATTGTTATGCGACTCCAGCGGCACCTTGAGGAAATCACTCAATGGTGCAACATTTGGAAGATAAAAATAATTTCCGCCAAATGCAATGCAATCATGTTCACTACCAGAAGGAGACCTCCCAACCGTCAACTCTCGATAGAAGGGCGGGACCTCTCCTGGTGTGACACGGTAACGTATTTGGGACTGAAATTTGATCATAAATTACTCTGGCAACGACACATTACCAACATATGTAATCGGGGTTCCGCTAGAATATACCAGCTATATCCTCTCTTCAAGGGCAATGGCCTAACCACCAGAGCAAAACTGCTAATTTGGAAGATGGTGGTACTTCCAGCAATACTTTATGGATGTGAGCTATGGGGCATGGACGCAGACACTCACCTCCACAAAATACAAATTCTGCAAAACAAGGCCTTAAGAATAATAACTGAGGCACCTTGGTTCGTCCCCAACACTCACATACACAATGACACAAACATGCAAACTATTACCACCATCATACAGAACAGAACACAGTCCTATGACAAAACAGAAATCTCACCTCATCTCGTCGCTAGGATCTGACCCTCTACACGTCAACTATAAACATCCAAGAAACATAACCACTCGTCATTTCAGAGTATAAAACACCACACCATCTATCACACTAAATACAGAAAAATATCATACAGACAACACACACATGTAGATAAAACCCTAATTTCGCACCCCTACCTTACACAGAAGGCATTAGGAAAATTCCACCGGACGTACAGAAACATAATGGGCAAAAACCCAATGATGCAACAAACGGCTACAGCTCACACTAGAGCCGTGGCAGCCGGAGCGAGCGGACGGCGACAACAGCGAGACAAAGGAAATCGACGGCAGCGTTCAGAGAAAGAAGATTCTTAAAGCAACCATCTGGAAAAGCAAATGTCGTTGAATTCCGAAAAAGCAAAATTTGTCATTGTTTCGCAATAATAGCGAAACAAAATTAAGGCTGCAAAGCCACAGGTCCAATCACAAGCGAGTGCCGCACGGCAGAGCAGCTCTGCCTCTCCTCTATTGGGTAATATCCGTGCCAGGGCCGGTAGCACTGCTCCGCAACCAGCGCATGTGTAGATAGGGCTGACCACTCCCGTGGATACCATCAGGCGGCAACGCAAGGTGCCAACCAAGCGGGAACTCAGCGACCCAAGTGCGGCCACACACATGCCAAAATACATTGACTACCACCGAGTGAACAACATGCCTGCAGACGAACAAAGCCACTACAACATGACTGGACGACCAACTACAGACCATCACAACTGCACGACCATCAGCCCAGCATTGCCAGATGACATCCCACCTGCGCAACGGAACCAAAGGAGCCAAACACCTCCCAACACACCGCGATCAAGAGGATCCACTCCGAGTTCCTACACCAGCACGCCCCCAAGACGACCCAAAATTAGCACATACGAAGTGAGGAACTTACCACGTGAGGCAACGCAAAACTCAGTGGCGTCGATCTTCAAACAGTTCACAAACTCGTCCATGAGAGCCAATATTGTAAACATTAACGTAAGGAGAGGAAACACAACAATAATCAAATATACCTCGAATGAAGCCGCGCCAATCCTCCAAACATTCTTCCGAAACCACCTCTCCCCAGAAGTTAAGGTGCAACTACTCCCACCTAGAGAGCCCCTACAACACAGACAACAAAACAAACACTCACTGAGTGCTGTAATAAAAGGTATAGAGCAGGAGGTGGACGAGGAGGTGGTAAAACAACAACTGATGGACCAGGGACTCTAAGTACACAAGACCTGGCGAATTACCTCCTGCGAAACAGGTGGTCCGACCATGAAATTCCGCGTCCTGACGCACGATCCGAACACCATCGATAGGATGCTAAACGATGGTGTCAAGATCGACTACAAATTACGGATAGTGAAACCATCAAATCTCCTGGATCACAGTTCTTCAGCTCAAACTGTTAACTCAGCCAAAATGAACAGTAATGAACAGATTAGCTTTGGTCTCAAAGTTAAGAATATCATAAACAAAAACCTGCAAAACCAAAAGACAAACAACTGTGAATCCAAAGTGTTAAGAAATATTAATAGAAAACTGTCTGTAAACAAAGTCCTTGTAGTGAAGTCTGACAAAGGGAATTCAGCTGTTGTTATGTATGAATCTGAATATATCAACAAAACTCTAGAATTTTTCCATAAGAACAACATAAATGAAATACAGAAAGACCCACTTCCAAATTTCAAACCAAGCTAAGGAAATTAATGAAATCCTCTGACTTCCTGTTGTCAGACTGATGTCCTAAAATGCCTTGTCATGAATCCATCAGTACCAAAACTACAGTCACAACCAAAAGTCCACAAGGCAAATTGTCCTATACGCCCAATCGTCAATTCCAGAAACAGTCCAGCATACTTCATCAGCAAGAAGCTTAAAGACATTCTCAGTAATTTCTATACTTTTGAAAATAACTTCTCAATCAAAAATAGTTATGAACTTGTAGAGCACATCAAAAACATACCAATACCAGAAGGTGCCATATTTGCTTCAATGGACATAGTAAACCTTTACACCAACATCCCTATACAAGACACAATTATGATAATTAAAAACAACCTACTGAAGAACCAAAAGCTATCCAAAGCTGAGATATATGAACTAATTGAACTACTAGAACTAATTCTTTCACATAACTATTTCACCTTTAATAATAAAATTTATAAGCAAGAAGATGGTCTTGCAATGGGTAGCAGTTTGGCAGGAATCCTAGCAGACATTT